>NC_140936.1:43859288-43861788 GCF_014529385.1 Adiantum capillus-veneris | reverse complement strand
AAACCTTAAGAAATGGAAAAGTGAAAGGTAGAAAATAAAAAGACTTATGAGTCTTAAAAATGTAAAGTAAAAAATTTTAGTGACTTTGAGTCCTAGAAATGTAAAATAATGTACTCTATCTGGATTTATAATATTTTTAATCCTAGGGAAGGTCATGGAATTTCACTTTAACCCTCACCTTTCAAGGGTGACCACTGACTACTTTTGCTTTCTAAAGCCATTTGAAGGGTGGATTTACTTTGCATTTTGAAGGCCATAAAGAACTCCCTCCATGTGTCATCTAGAGGCTTAGTTGCCTCTTACAGCAGCCAACAATTTTAGATAGCATGTAGCTTTTCACCGACTTTTTATGCCAGTTTTTTGCCGATAAATCCTTCCTCTCTCTCTCTCTCTCTCTCTCTCTCTCTCCTCACTACTTGCTGCTCCCTGTGACGTTTTGAACTGTTGTGTCTGCCTTAGTTAAAAATGTCAAGGCTTATAGACAACTAAGCTTCGTGTCACCATGCTTTAATGAACCTCCCTTTGTAGGCTTGCAGGGACCTTCCATGTCGTAAATGATCTCCAATCTTAGTGCTCAAAGCTCAATAGCTGCATGCATGTATCCGTGTTTTGTCTATGTGTGTGTGTGTGTGTGTGTGTGTGTGTGTGAGAGAGAGAGAGAGAGAGAGAGAGAGAGAGAGAGAGAGAGAGAGAGAGATCTGTGTGTGTGTGTGTGTGTGTGTGAGAGAGAGAGAGAGAGAGTGTGTGTGTGTGTGTGTGTGAGAGAGAGAGAGAGAGAGATCTGCTTCCTTTGTGTGTGTGTGTGTGTGTGTGTGTGTGTGTGAGAGAGAGAGAGAGAGAGAGAGAGAGAGAGAGAGACAAAGTTGACGTGCCATTCACTAAGGTGTTGGAGCGTGGCAAGAAGACCTTTCACATTTGCATTGCATTATTGAAGTGCAACGAGCTCAACGATTCAGCAATGGGAGTCCGATGATTTTTTGTGGATGTCTTGCATGCATTGTGTGTGTGTGTGTGTGTGTGTGTGTGTGTGTGTGTGTGTGTGTGTGTGTGTGAGAGAGAGAGAGAGAGAGAGAGAGAGAGAGAGAGAGAGAGAGAGAGAATGCGACGTTATTGATTGCAAGATTTTGTGTGTGCTGAGAAATAAAGGATGGTCCATGTGATTCATCTTGTGTGTGTGTGTGTGTGTGTGTGTGTGTGTGTGTGTGTGAGAGAGAGAGAGAGAGAGAGAGAGAGTCCTCACACTAGCACGAGAGAGAGAGAGAGAGAGGGGGAAGGGAGAATAAACATTGGTCTTACAATCAACAATCGACAAAGCGACGATCAACAGAATCCACAATCAAGAATCACGAATAGACGTCAACATCTACAAAATTGAGAATTGATGTAATCGGAAAGTTTCGATCCGGCGAATCCAAGGCAGAAGGCATACAAGCCCAAGGCAAGAGCGAACCTCAACAGATAGCAAAGGTAGACGGCGGGAGGCAAGTCTAGAAACTATTGGCTATTTTTAAAGGTCTTTATGCTAGATTTCTTGCTCTTACCTTCGGGTTGTCTCCACATTCAAAGGTGAATCTCAAAACTCTTAGGTGGGATTGCACTAAACCTAGGTCTTTTCAAGCGTTAAAGGCAATTTAGAATTTTCAAGGCAAATCTCAAAAATTTGTAAGGGGGGTTGCATTGAATTGAGGCTTGGAAAACTTACATATAAGAAATTTCAGGGGCAACTTTATTATATTTGAAGGCTATTACACTCAATTTCTCTATACTTTATAGGTTTTCTCACCTTCAAATCTAAAATTTAGAGATAAATTTTAAAATATGTAGGCGGGATACACTAAACCACGAGAGAGAGAGAGAGAGAGAGAGGGCAAATCCACCATTTTTCAACAACCGGAAAACTATAGTGCCCAAAATTGTATGCCTGACAACTTGTGTGTGTGTGTGTGTGTGTGTGTACGCATACGCGTGTGCACTCTGTGTGTGTATGTGTCACCATCCACGTGTGTGTCACAAAGAGAGAGAGAGAGAGAGAGAGAGAGAGAGAGAGAGAGAGAGAGCACTCTACCACTAACAACTAGACAAAGAAAGAGAAAGAGTGAGGTGGGTCACCAAGACCAAAACCAAGACCTTGACTAGCGTAGCTACTAGTGATCACATATAGGTACGATAGGCCAAGCGGTGGCGCTGCAACATTTAGCAGCACTAACTTGGTTGTGAAGTGTTGTTGAACAAGGGGCAGGCACTACTCGCCAGTGGGGAGTGCATGGTAGTAGAAAATGGGTGCTCTAGGCAATGGGTGTACATGGGTTTGCTCAAGCCACTGAGTGTTGGGGCTGATAGCAAGAGGGATAAGAGCTAATGGCTTGGGTGGGAGAACCTCCAGCCATGAATTGACAAAATGTGTGTGTGTGTGTGTGTGAGAGAGAGAGAGAGAGAGAGAGAGATTGTGTGTGTGTGTGTGTGTATGGTGAGAGAGAGAGAGAGAGAGGAGGAAAGAGAG
>NC_140936.1:43841788-43854288 GCF_014529385.1 Adiantum capillus-veneris | reverse complement strand
TCACCTCAACCGAGGAAAATTCGAGGCTTTCAGCTTTCTAAGCAAGCTTGGAGAATTGGTGCACTTTTTGGACCGTTGATTAAGAATCACGGATTGGCGACACATGTCATGTGAGCTTGTTTTATAATATATATGGGTTTTTCCATCATTTCAACTTGGTCCCTTCTTTTAATGCTCAATTGACTTTTTTGTTTAATAAAGGTTATATATATTTTTTATTATGTAAATGGGTCTTTCCATCATTGTAATTTGGTCCCTTTATAATGCTCACTTGACTTTTTTTGTTTTTTAAATCTTTGTTTAGTTTATAAGTTTTATAAAGGTTATATTTTTCTTTCATAATATAAGTGTCTCTTTTCATCATTGTAATTTGGTCCCTTTATTTAATGCTCACTTGACTTTTTTTTAATCTTTGTCTAGTTTATTAATGGGTCTCTTC
This sequence comes from Adiantum capillus-veneris, assembly GCF_014529385.1. Taxonomy (NCBI): domain Eukaryota; kingdom Viridiplantae; phylum Streptophyta; class Polypodiopsida; order Polypodiales; family Pteridaceae; genus Adiantum; species Adiantum capillus-veneris. The sequence continues at coordinate 43,853,849 of NC_140936.1, read as the reverse complement.
CTTTAAGGATCTAATTACTTTCTTGTCAGCTTTTTGATTTTAAACATACTTTTTTCTTGTAAATTTTCTTTTCAGTTACAAACAATTTCTAACTAAAAATTTATAAATTTTCCTTAAATGAAACAATTTCTTTTACCTACACTAAGATTTTTTTTTCAACTTTTGGTTTGATATGCAAATGTCTCCTTATTACTTTAGTGCATGTATTATTGATAGGGATTAGCTTTTTTTAAAATCACTTTGATAGGTAAATGTCACCTTGTTACTTTAGTGCATGTATTATTATTAGGGATTAGGTTTATACATTTTCAATATTCATTTTCTATCTTAAAGACATTATGTATTTATTTCATTTAATAGCATGCATCATTTTATTGGGTAATTTGTTTTATTGATATATTTATACAAGAATTAGATCAATTTCTAAACTCTCACTAATATTTTATATGCTTTATGTTTTCATGAGGTCAATTAATATAACACTCATATATAAGGGCATAAGGGAAAGCGAAGATTTTTAGTGCAATTCCTCTATCATTGAATTGAATTGTTGGATGTTCTCCATATGGCATTTGAACGTTTTTGGATTTTAATGTGTGCATATGGGAGTGCCCCCCCCCCCCGCTCTCTCACTTCGTTGGAGTTGAGGTATCTCTCTCTCTTCCTTCTATAGGCCGTCGTAAATCTTTACCTTGTTTTTCTTTCTAACCTACCTAACCGCTTACTTCATTTTACAACTTGTAGAAAATATTCAAGTATCTATTTTCACTTTTTTTTAAGTCAACTAGTACAAAAGGCGATGCCGACTCTGTTGGTGCTATGTGGTTTTATCTAAAGAGACACCCTTGTTTTGCATCCGCCACAAACAGCCCAAAGCTTCTTGGCCCTTGGACATATCCCGCAATCAATCCATTTCAAGACCCCGGTGTGTGTGCGGTATCTCAGCACGCTGTCATGGTGATTGTCTGTGACTCAGTATCTATATGAACCACCCGAGCTCTAGATGGTCTTGCTTGCGATTGGTGGCATGGCGGTTGTTCCCTATTAGACTCCGATGATGCCCTCTTCTTCTTGCCAGCAATCGGCACGTTGCTTAACTCTTCCCTGTGGTGTCTCTTGTTGTGCATGCGATGAATCTTCTGTCCGTGATGACACTTGGACCCAACTACCATGCCCATTGCTTGAAGAGCGCCTATAATGGCCAGTTTCTTACGGCCATTTTCTTGTGCCTTTAAGCCACACCGCGCTTCTTGCATCCTTGGGGAGTGTTTCTGTTGGCAAGCGGATGGTCTTTGGTGGTTTGTTTGGTGCACGCCATCGGGTATGGTAAAAGTTCACATGTGCTAAAGAAAATAAGTGGTTTATGAGTGGATCTAAAATTTATAAAGGCCCATTTTAAAAGGGCTCGTTCACACTATAAATTTTACAATAAGCTATTATTTTTTTAAAGAGTGCCCCAAACTTTATTAAAAAAATATGTAAAGAAGAGTTGGACCCTGCATTTGTGTATAGTCATTGGCGTTCAATCCAGCTTGACCCTTGTCGCACTATGTGTTTGTGCCAACATGCTTGGTGGGGCCTTGTGACATTCGCCACTTGTTGCTGTACTCTTGACAACTCAATTTACGCACTTCCCTTGCAATCTTGGATTCACGTGCATACTCCATGGTGAGCTTACGAGCAAATGTCGTGCAAAAAAATCAATTGAAGATCTCTTCCAACTAATTAGATTGCACCATACTACTACCATGTCAAGTATTTTTTAAGTACACCTCCTTGCTTGATAATGGGACTTCTCCATGTCTTGAGTGCTAAAAATCTCAAGTGAACCATATTTGTGTATAAAAAATGCACCATGTGCAAACAAGATATGTTGTTCACATGAGAAAACGATGCACATTATTAAATGAAAACAATCTCTTGTAATAAGTTCACTATGTGACATGGCTTACCATGTAATGTGTGATGTTATTTCACCCCAAGCAAGGGTAAAGACCTTGGTGAAATCCACAAAGACTTCTTGAAATGATTCGAGTTGTTCTTTGTTGTGCAGATAAGACCCATAAGCTTGACTATTTTATCAAAAGTTGCCCAAACTTGATTGCGCTTGTTTGCAAGCTCGACATTCAAGTCCTTGTTAGTAGTAGCTTTTCATAATTCCTTCCAGAGTTCTCAAAGGTTACCTGCCTTGTGGATGGAGCTGTTTTGAGCATCATATCGGCTTGGGTATCCTTGGGTTACTTTCTTCAAAAAGTGTCTAGCTTTTTGTCCACTCATTGATACTTGTTGGGCAATTTCATGGGCCTCCCCTGTGTTCTTTGGAACAACAATTGACACATTTCCACCGTAACAACCAATGGAATCCAAAAGTGCCTCCACCCTTTTGATCGCTTCCTGGGACTTTTCCAATGGCTATAGCGGGGCAAACCTGCAAGCATGCAAAAAATAGCATACATACAAGCAATGAAGACAATGAATGTGCACACCTAGAAACTCATATGCACATCAATCCAACGCAAGACCAATCGGAGAGAGATAGAGAGACTAGAGATAGAGAGCGACATGTACCTCCAAGACCAGAGTGCTATGCTTGCACACACACACACACACACACACACACACACACACACACACACACACAGAGAGAGAGAGAGGATCAACACCAAATAGAGGCAAAGGCTACTCCTCTCACATGGGTCCCACAATGAATCCATTCACTCTTCTTTATAAATTCCAAAATTTGCTACAAGAAGAGAGATAGAGAGTTTAATAATAGAGTGTTTATTTGCGACATATGATATCCACCATTAGATTCTAGAACGTAATCCAATGGTCTGAGTTGATTTCCACATGCTAGCCATAAAAAAAAATATGTTAATGCACCATAAATAAATACCATTCCAGGGACGTGGGGGCTCTAGAGGTGCACATGCATGCGTGTCTGTGTGTGTTGTTGTGTTTTTTTTTTTTTTTGGGGGGGGGGGGGGGGGGGGGGGGGATCGGGATCTAAAGGCATGTTTATGTGTGTGCGCAGTGTTGAGGCATGAAGGAAGAGTCTCTTCATTTTATGCACACTATGCCTCAGATTACAAAAAGAGTCCAAGAATTTTACCCTGCTTGATTGATCAACTCTTGATTACATTCTAGTTTGATTTCCTCAAAGTCTATGCACCACTCCCTACATTCCTTTTTATAGCCACATTGTAGACTTAAAAATTGTGGCCCTCATCTCCAACATTCAATTAATTTGAAGAACAAAGAGCTAAAATTGCCTCTGAGGATCTTCAACCTAATGAAGGGAAAGAAGAAAACTAAAGCTAAAGATTTCAAGGAAGACTCAGATCATGACGAATACAAGGACGATCTACCTACGAGTCTGAACCCAAAAAGTCAATGGAAAAATATTTTTTTTTAAAAAAAATTATAGCAAAACTCACAATTGTGAGTGGATTATATTGAGCAACCCAAAAAATTACAAGGTTTTGTCATGCTCATGTTAAGCCATGACAACATCCAGGGATCATCATTACAATGAGGACAGCCACCCCTATCACCCCGCCTCATTTTGATATCTTTTATTTACCGATGGCCAAGATTTTCCCCCATCCTAGACATTCCATCTGCTGACAACAAGGCACAAGTAGTCCTAAACCAATCCTCCGAGTGCTGCTTGCACCCGAGTGCCCATATAGCACTTTGCTTCCTTGTATAATTTCTCACTCAGGTGGATTTGCAATGGAAAAAGATTTTATGGAGTTAGAGAATTAAAGACAAAGAGAAAGATGAACTCGACTAGAAGAAAGACCAAACAGAAAGGTGAAGCCTCATTTGAATTACAATTGCTACAAGAAGGAAGAGCGAAAATAGAATTTTTGAGAGCCAAGAAAGGTAGAGATTGAGGCAGAAGCTATTGCAAAAGCCCAAGCACACTAAGAAGGGGCTACATAAGAAACTAGTCACGAAAGAAGTTCCAAGAGGATGAAAATGCGATCCAAAGGAAGAGTTTTTAAAAAAAGAAATTATAGTAGTAGGTCCAAAGATGAGAAATTATAGCACCACATGAAGGTTTTCTTATGGAAGGTTATTTGGGGTGCTCTACCAACGGGGGTGAAGATTCAGGAGAGAGGGTTGGGATCAATCTAAATGGCTTTGCTCCAAGTTTCCAAGAAGGATGGTCTTTTTTTCCTTGCCTCCGATAGCTTCATTAATTGAAGCTAGCTTACTAAATAAGCATTTGAGGTTGTTGATGTAAACCTCACTTGAGTCATGAAGCACATGGGTTTTGACAAAGAGTAATAGCAGAATTTTGAGCATGTGTACCAAATAGATGATCAAACTGATCTCATCCCTCACCTGCATGTAACATCGATCACAAGAAGTTTTGGACAAATTCTCACAATGATTCCCACATTGTGATTTACCTCAACATCTCAACATCATGAGCTTCTGTGAGAGAGGCACCGCCTACCTAGCTAGGTATGCGGTGCCTCTCTCACAGAAGCTCATGATGTTATTCATTGTATGAAAAACACTGGAAAAGACCCCATTTTCCTACATGAGAAATTTTATAAATCTTCTTGTGGATATAATGTATGCACTTGCAACGTAAACTAGCACCCACTATTCCAAGAGCTTTCAGATTCTTCATATCCCCATTGGTTTTAATGTTTGACGTCTTGGGAAATTCGATACCAAAATTGATTTCTATAATTTCTACAAACTCTGTGAAAGGAAATCAAAATTTATAAACAGTCTTAAAAAACCTTGTTGGAGAATTTCAAAAAAGCAATTTCCATTAAAGTAAAAGGAACTCAACCAGACATTTATGAGTTGAAGAGCTTGCTAACTCAGCCTTATTAACGAAGATAAAATAATTTTCCTAGTGGAGTAAAGGACTCCTCATACTCTAAAAATTAGCTTTGCCAACTTCTCAATGGTGTGAACATGAAGAAAAGATACCAAGCACAACGTGCAGATCATTGGTTGACTAAGTTTTTAAAAAAATCTAGAACTTTGCAGAGCTCAAATTGAAGGCCATCACTGTGTCGAAAAATCACTAACAATTCAGCTTGATTGTGTTATTAGAAGATTTGATGCAGATCGGCTAAGGCTTCTTCCTCCATGCAAGATGCTAACCAGCTATGTCATGCTCCCATGCAAGCTTCGAGCTGGGGCTAACCAGATATGTTTGTTGGGTATGCAAGCCCTTGTACGTCTAGCGTGTGGGAAACTCCCCTTTATGGAGCATGCAGGTAGCTTCAATTGGAGTTCAATTAGAGTCAAGTTGTGCATGGCAATTTTTGCCTTTAAATGTAAGGTTATTTTTACAAACAATATATCAATCAATCAAGTGTGTCTGTTGTCTTTTCCTGCTGTATCGACTTTCTCTCCCGCTTCATCTCTTGTTTCTCTGCACTCGCCATGCCCCAAAGGCATCCCCCATAGCCCATCTCTCCTATCAACTAGTATCAGAGCCTCGAGGGCTTGTGCTCGAGAAGCTTGGCAGGAGCGGCCGCTTTTTGCAGAAGGGGACACCATCATGACGACCTGCAGCAAACTGAACAAACCCAACATCAAACAGCTTGTGCTGGCTTGAGAAGCACCTCTCGACACTACAGCCCTTGCCGGTTCGTCCTCTACAAGCTATGCCGAAGATAAACGACATCAGCGTTGTTGGCAGCCATAGCAGAGCTCGCCATATTTAATTGGGGGTTTGCTTTTCACACTATACTAAAAGTGGACATTCCTATTTTAAGCCCCTTGGCCTTAAGCAAGGGCCTATTCACCCTCGACAAATCTTGATGCTCTGTTCCGTGCTCACAGTAGAGAAGCAAGGTGCTCGTACATGCTCTTGGAGGCTTATGTAATGAAATGCAGTTGTAGCCACCTCTTTAAAGCAGTGCTAAAGGTTTAAAATTCTAGATCGACGGACATTACTTACCTTCGCAAGCATAGCAAAATGGCCAAGCTATCCTTGGCATATCAAATATGGCCTCCAAGGTGGATAAATTCAACGGATCCGGCTTCCACACATGGAAAATTAAAGTCAAAGGTTATCTGATGCGGAAAAACCTATGGAACGTGGTCAAGCCTTTTGCAACTAACGAAGCAGACACTACAGCTGCAGTAACTCAAGCCCTCTCTGCCGAACAACAGAGAAAAGACGAACAAGCTTTTGGTATCATTCTAACTTCCTAAGAAGACGACTTTATTCATTATTTGGATGATGTTGATTCTTCAAGTGCTGCCTGGATAGAGTTAGAAAAGCTTTTCGGTGCCAAAGCTAAGTATTCAAAAATGAGCTTAGAAATGGAATTATATTCTCTTCGCATGCATGAAGATGAAAACGTTGCAGCTTTAGCTAATAGACTGAAGAGTATTAAAACTCAACTTGTTTATGTCGAAGCCCCAGTACCACATGAAGCTCTTATAGTCGTTTTTCTGAATAGCCTCCCTGCAGAATTTCGTCAAATTGTCACTATTTTAAAAGAGAAGGATCCTCTGCCTTCTTTGGATGGTATTGTTAACTCATTGCAGGAAGAAGAGAAACGAGTACCACGAATTAGCTCTTTCGTACCGACTGCATATGTAGCCCGTGGTTGCACTTCAATGCAAATTCAACCAGGCCTACTACCAACACTAGACCTTGTGCAATATGTGGATGCAGCAATCATCAAACCAAGGATTGTTTCAGCAAAAATCCTTGCACCCATTGTGGAAAGACTAATCATCCTTTAGACAAATGCTTTAAGAAGAATAAACAACAGATCAATATGGTTGAAGGTGATGAAGATGGTGAAACATCAATGCTTTTTGTAGAAAGTGATGTCCTGTAGTTTTCAATTTATCTTTATATTTCCTTTCTGTCATTCATTTATCAATAATTGTACGGGTTATAAACACTGCCACGAAAATAAAGTGGTAAGACCACCCTTTGTTGTTTGGTCGGGTTCTGGTATGTCTCACACTAATAGTTGTTTGAGGGAAGTACACACACACACCTATGTTATTGTCAAGGGGGGGACTTCTACTCATGGTTTCAAGTGATTGGACTCTGCCATGGTTTGTCTGTCTCGAGTCCATTGTTAATGGTTTGGGCTTGAGGGGGGGGGGGGGGGGGGGGGGGGGGGGTTGTTGGGTATGCAGGCCCTTCTAGGTCTAGCATGTGGGAAACTCCCCTTTATGGAGCATGCAGGTAGCTTTAGTTGGAGTTCAATTAGAGTGAAGTTGTGCATGGCAATTTTTGCCTTTATATGTAAGGTTATTTTTACAAACAATATATCAATCAATCAAGCGTGTCTGTTGTCTTTCCCTGCTGTATCGACTTTCTCTCCCGCTTCATCTCTTGTTTCTCTGCACTCGCCATGCCCCAAAGGCATCCCCCATAGCCCATCTCTCCTATCAATGTCTTGCTCAATTAAGCAGCTTGCTTTGATACGAGTTGATGGGTTTCCATAGCCTAGAGAGCCAAGCAAGATGGAAAAGGAGAAGTGCAGAGAGAAGAAGGGGTAGCACGTAGAAGAGTACTCAACCAAAGAGAGAGAGTTTAGATTAAAAAAAAGACACAATTACATATTTAGGCAACCATAAAGCCTCATGTTTCCAACTTACATACTCACCAATGTTAACTCCCCTTCTGCTTGTCATTCTAGCCATTCACCTTAAGAGACTCTCTAGGCTATGGAAACCCATCAAATAATAGGCCAAAATATAGGGCAACCAAGGTGTAATCAAGCAAAGCAAAGCCTAAAGTCACATTAAATCATAACATCATAACATTTCTAGATGACAACATTTTTAAATCATAAGGAATTATTGATTCTTTGCTCAAAAACTAGAATTTTATAGTTGAATAATTTTTGTGTATACATTGATGTTCAAATCCATTTTTTGTAGATTTTTTAATGCAAATAAAATGTGTTGATTATTGCTTCAAACTTGCTTTTTATGACCACATTCGATTAGTGCATTATTTGCACATGCTTAAAAATGAATTTTATAATGGAAACATTTTTTTCACTTGGTTTTAGCTTCATAAAACATGATTTGAAAGGAAATCGTCAATGAGATTCAACCTACTACAATTAAATCCTACACATTGCAGTAAAGCATGCATCATGTGCAAGTGGAGCAGTAGAGCTTGAACCACTAAGCACATCATGATATCACAAGAAGTTTTGGATAAATTCTCACAATAATTCCCACATTGTGACTTACCTCAACATCATGAGCTTCTATGAGGGAGGCACCGCATACCTAGCTAGGTACAATTGGGGGCAGGGGACCGCTGGCCCGGTGGGGGGACCGGGGGTCCCTGCCCCCAATCGTACCTAGCTAGGTATGCGGTGCCTCTCGAGCAGAAGCTCATGATGTTATGCATTGTATGAAAAACATTGAAAAAGACTTTGTTTTCCTACATGAGAAAATTTCTAAATCTTCTTGTGATATACTATAAGATTATTGTGTGTTGGCAAATGAGTAGATGAAATTTACAAAGACTCATTCACTTCGGGCAATCTTTATTACTACAATAAAGAGTAGAGTTTATTTAACTCTTTAATTGCAGGAAACTCTTCTTAAACCATGCAGACTCTATTTCTTTTGGGCCTCTTCTTTTTGAGTTAACATACAAATCGTAAACAGCTACACATAGAGAACAAAAAAAAAAACAAATGGAAACAAAGACGATGATGCACGCAGATTGGGTCCAATCTACACACCCTCATACACGAGTGAGATCCTCCCTCATGCTTGTATTTGATTCTATTAGTTAACTCAAAAAGCAAGCTCAAAAGTAGAGGTACACTCCACTTTAGGTAAAAATTAAAATACTTCATTAGAAAATAGAGTTTGTATGGCTAATAATAGCAACAACTTAGGGAATGTGAAAGAACAAACATGTGTTGCCTTGTTCAACGCTAGACACAATTGTGTTGCCTCATTAGTGGCTCTACGTAATAATTAATCTTGTAGTGCCTCATTCAATGATTTGTGTTATATCTAATGTTTGTGATTACGATAAGCAGATATGAACAATCGATATTGAAAAGTAAGAAGTGATCCTTAATTTAACATTGTGCACAACCCAATTTTCAGTGCGCAATATGTTCAAGAGACGGATTTTTTACAGCACTATAGCATCGGAAGGAGCATGCTAGTCTTCACGTGAGGCAAGAGGGGAGCTAGGAGCACTTAGCGACTTATTTTTGGCGGCCAAAGAGGGAGCACACTTACATGTACCAGTTGCATGGTTTGGGGATGCTTGGGCAGCTCAAAAGTATGGAGAGATGCACAAAGAGGTCTTCTTCTCTCGTCTTCTTGAGAAATTCAATGCTAAAACTATGAAGTTTACTTGCCGGTTTGAAGGGGATCAAAAGCAATACTATGCAACATGGGAATGAGTGGCCAGTTTTGTTGTTCAAAGCTCCATGTGCCTTGCATCACCTCGGAAATCTCATCAAGTAAGCTCCGGTTCAATTCTTGCTCATTGTACTTCTACTAATGGTGAACCTAGTCGTGCTCCCGTGTGCAAAATTCTAAAATTCGAATGCGGATGACGCTTATGATGCATTAGTATTGGGTGAGAATGACATAAATTCACATCTAGGCAATTGAAATCACCAATCCTTGATGATAAAACACCACCAATTAGAGGGCGGGGAAGGCCACCTAAATCTAAGAAACAAGGTAGATTTAAAAGTTCCACCACAAATGCCAAAGAGACAAGCACAAATCCATCTCCCAAATTCACTAGAAAAGCATGACGCCCATATAACTATAGACCTATTTTGCATGCAGGTGATAGGCCTAACACCTCAACAAGACCATATGATGGGGCAATTGATGAGGAAGATAACGATGAGCATGCATCTAAAGGTGAAGGCATAGAATGTGGTGATGATGTGGTTGTAGAGGCTGAAGGGCCCATTTTGGATGACTCTCTCGAGGACATACAAGAGTATGTTTCAAAATGTGTGGTATGCTAAAAGACAAAGTTTGATAGAGGGAAGCAACTTGGATTGCTTCAACCTTTGCCAATCCCTAATTCACCATGGGAGAGCATATCCATGGATTTTATCTTTGGATTGCCCAAGTCTATCCATGGGAATACAAGAATATGGATGATAGTGGACAGGTTTAGCAAACAAGCACATTTCATACCTGCCAGAAACAATATGAAGGCCCATCAAATGGCAACCCTCTTTATATCACAAATCTTCAAGTACCACGGCTTGCCAATGTCCATAGTGTCGGATAGAGATCCTAGAATGACCAGTAATTTTTGGAAGGGTCTCTTTGAGAATTTAGGTACAAGGTTAAACTTCTTTTCGGCCTATCACCCTCAAACGGATGGCCAAAGTGAAATAGCTAACCTAACAATTATTGATCTACTAAAAGATTACGTCACTAAAGTAGATCAAAAGTTCCAATGGGAGAAATACTTACCTTTAGGTGGAGTATTCTTACAATAACACTATATACTTCCAGGGGAAAAGCACCTTTTGAGGTGAGATCAAAAAGTCCCTTGCTACTCAAGGTACATGGGAAGATCTTCCTTGTAGATGAATATAGCCAAGACCTACAAGAATCTTTCCAAAAGATTAAGAATGCTATATCCATCTCTCAGCAAAGGCAAAAGGTTGCTATTGATAATCACATAAGAGCTCTAGCCTTTAAACAAAATGATTGGGTCTTCTTAAGTTTCCCAAGGCTCAATTAAGGCACACGACGGGCAAGAATCGTATGGGACACCAAAAGTACTGTGCTAAATTAGCAAAAAGATACTATGGTCCCTTTCAGATTCTTAGGCCAATCAATGAGATGACCTATCAACTCAAGTTTCCCAACCATTGGCTCATACACAATGCTTTCCATGTGAGCTTACTAAAGCCTTGCAAAGGAGATCCACCTCAAGAAGCAACCATTGAAGACCCACTTGAGATCGAGGACCAAGAAGAAGTGTTGTAGCTCGAGTCCATTCTTCGACACGAAGACAAGGTATTACAAGGCGATAAGACTATCTGACGATATCTTATCAAGCTTAAAAATAATTATTTTGAAGATGCTAGATGGATGTAAGGCATACAATTAAAGGATAACCTAAACCTTGTCAATGCTTACAATGATTCCCTAGAGTAAGCAAATGTAAATATGTATAAATGAACAAAGTTTTTGTCTTATAAGACTCTCTTTTTCTTTATTGTGCACAAATGTTAATAAGTATACATGCTTAGGATCATATTTGTGGAGACGACGTCTCCCAAACACCAAGTAGATCTTGTCACTCTACCATGGAAGATTGATACAGACTAATGAGCAAACATGCTTGCTGCACCTAAAGCTCTCAAGTACCAAATGGACTAGTCATCCATTCTAAAATGGTGTTGTAGGGTAAAATAGGGATCCTCTACCCACTAGCAAACGGACTAATAACTAGGCTTTATCCTCTCTACCTCATAGTCAAGGATGACTATGATTTCAAGAGAGAGGTAATGTCATAAAAACTAATATCTAATTCTCCCGAATGATTTTCTCATGTTAAATTGATCATTTAGTATGGGGAGGTACCAGGGGAGTAAAAGCTAGAATATTGGTAAGGCTGCCAGAGTGGTCTCACCAGGGATCCAAAGGAGGGAAAATAGGGATCAAAAGGGGGACAGTCTGCAAAAGATCAATGTGCATCAATGGAGCTAAAAGACCTAAAGTTCAGCTCCATTAAGACTTCCATAGGCTAAAGTTCCTAAATTTAATTAATTTGTCCAATGGCCAAAAGTGGGAGAGATTGGATGGTTATAGGAAGACTAAAAAGTCTTCCCACATCCCTAGGAAGGAGTGGGCGAGCCCTAATGGTAGGGGAAGAGAGAGAAACACACACACACACACACTCCCAAGCTCTCCCCAAAGGGAATGGCCGGATATGAGCGAGTAATAGAGGAAGTTTTTTCTGCCATGAAATGTCATGTGTCATATGTGGGTGGAGAGAGAGAGAGAGAGAGAGAGAGAGTGCGAGCCAAGAAATACAATAGTGGATGCATTTTTGTGGACGGGCAATGGCGAAGGG
>NC_140936.1:43463812-43839214 GCF_014529385.1 Adiantum capillus-veneris | reverse complement strand
CCCCCCCCCCCCCCCCCCCCCCCCCCCCCCCCCCCCCCCCCCCCCCCCCCCCCCCCCCCCCCCCCCCCCCCCCCCCCCCCCCCCCCCACCACCACCAAGAAGAATTCAGGAAGTCATGCCCTCCTCTTCAGCACTCAAATTGTCAGATATTTCTTCTTACATAATGTATGGCAGACAAGGAATCGCCGTGTGTTTGAAGGAGGTTCTCAGGTGGCAAGCTTCACAAAAATTACTCAAGAAAGCAACGTGCTAATATGGACGTTCGGATGCAAGCAACACTCGAAGGATTGGTCTAGGACTCTTTGTGCCTTGTTGTCAGCAGATGGAATCCTTAGGACGGGGGAAAATCTTGGCCATCGGTAAATAAAAGATCTCAAAAGGACAACTTTATGGACCTTGTGTATCGAGAAAGAGGCGACGGGTTAGTGGGGGTGGCTGCCCTGATGTAATTATAGTCTCTGGATGATGTAATGGCTCAACAAGAGCATGACTAGACCTTGTAATTTTTTGGGCTGTTCAATATAATTCACTCACAATTGTGAGTTTTGCAAAATTTAAAAAAAAAAACTTTGCATACCCTTAGATAAATTGGCCATTAATAATTAATAGAGCTGATGAGGAGCTCCTTACTTTTGTTGTTCCACTCCATGGTACTGATCGGTGATGGCTATTCATCCAGTTTTGGTTATCTTATTTTTGTTAAATTTTTTGTATCTCAAGTGAATGCCCAGTGTAATCCTATTATTTATTTTGACCTTTAATCGTTCATTTTATTATATGTATATATATATTTTGTTAAATTTTATGTACCTCAAGTGAATGCCTAGTGTAATTCTATTATTTTTAGGCATTTATTTTACTTGTTTGAATGATAGTAGATCGAGAAATTGGGGGTGTGTGTGTGTGTGTGTGTGTGTGTGTGTGTGTGGGGGTTGGGTGGTGGTGGTGGTTACTTAAGGTCCTCTAGGGTAGTATATAAAGAGCACTCTACCTCCATTGTATAATAGCCAAGTTGTTGGTTTGAGCAAAACTCTCTCTCTCTCTCTCTCTCTCTCTCTCTCTCTCTCTCTCTCTCTCTCTAGGCTTTCACATTGTCCACCTTTGACATGGTATTAGAGTCCTTTGCTAATTGCTCACAAAAGTTGTGGTGCACGGTGAGGAGACGCAAGTCCCCATGAGGATCAATTGAATGTAGTTTTTTTGATAGCATGCAATGGTTAAAAATTGCATTTTGAAAGGCTCTCACTAAATGTTGAACTTCATTCGTGGTTGCATTTTGAAACAATGTGCTACAATGCTTCCAACAACTGGCTACGTTTTCACTACATTTTAAACATTGTGCAGACATCGGCTTGCATTTTTTGCCTCAAACGGTAGCGCTTTGAAAGGCCACAGACAAAGGTCCATGAGTGGTTGTAGATTTTGCAGCATTTTGAAACGCTAGGTAGGTAGAATCCTTCGGGGAGAAAATGGTTGTGGCTATGTTTTGAAACATTCCCCAAGTTTTTTTGCTCCTAGTTGCGATGGCTTTTGCCTATTCTCCCTTTGGCAACGAGGTAGAGCTCCAAAGAAGTGGACTTTGCTAGTGTGCATGCCACTCTGGCACCTCCATGCTCGAACAGTAGTGACATACTTATGTTCTACTTGGCAAAGTCCCTTGAGGGGATTCATCCTGTCTGGCTTGAGTTTGCAGGCTTGCCTAGTTGGGTTTGTTCCTGATAGGAGGGGGCTAGGAAGGTGCTTACTTTGGGACGTGCTTCAAGTGTAACAAATTTGGGCACTTTGCCAAGGATTGCCCCATGAGGACTAAAGTGAACTTTGAGCCTACATCCCAAGCGCCCATTTCAGGGAATATTAAGCATATCCCTGTCAAGGAAACAACAGTGGAAGAGGGGGAGAAACAGGTAAAGATCTACGAAGGGACAAGAATAGGGGAGGAAAAAGAGGCTATGATTTGTGACAATGAAATCACCAAATTGCAAGAGAAGACTGCCAAGGTGAAGAGCTTCACAATGCAAATCCCTGAGCACCCCCGCAAAGAGAATTTCTTGATCTTTCCGGCAACCACACCTAAGCTTCTGATAGTAACAACTACGTCGGTTGTGAAGATATCAAGGCTGAAGAGGGCAAAAAGGGTGAAGGTGGTGGCAAGAGAATACATATCTCGGAGACTAACGGAGCCTTGAAAGGGGCGGCTGGTGCAATCGCGCTCCACAACCCCTTTGAAGTGCTGCAAGAAAAGAAATCCTTTGACCCTGAGAAACCTCTAGAATCTCCTAGGGCCACATATGCAGAGACCGAGCAGGGGTCAGATGTTGAAGAGTTTTTTCCCCTCTCCCAATGATGGAAGCCCCGGCTATTCAATGATGGAACATGAAAGGATTGAAGACCCAAGAGAAGCAGGCCCTCTTCTGGGAAGAAGTTAGAAAGGAGAACAGAGTTAATTGCTGGTCCATCCAAGAACATCATCTAGATACTCGCAGCAAAAGAAAACAAACATTGGGAAAGAAGTTGGTAATCTATGGAGAGGGAGTGGACGGGTTTGGAGTCCTCTCTTTTGTGGACAAGGGCCTGGAGCCCACTGTCGTCCTTCATTGTGAGTTTTGGAAAAAAAAAAAACTTCAAGCAGTGAGTTTAATTCTATTTGACTTAGTTTAATTCCACTATAGCACTAATCATCAATACACTAAAAACAACTATTGAAGGCACGAGCCGACCAAAGATGACTACGAGCGCGCACGGTAATAGATTAAAGCCAAGAAGTGGCATAACCAAAACCCTGCATTTAGAAGTTTAAGTAAACAAGGTGAGGAGTCACGAAGGCATGCTAAAGTTAAGGGGGGACAAGAGTTATCCGGAGTAGGTCTTAATGAGTGCTTACAATTACATGCCGTGTTTTAATATGAATTTGTATTGTCCAAATACACACATAATCTCATGGTTCCAATGTGGCCACCCCCATCATCATCTTTGGTGGCAGATAGTGGTTATGGGAGATGCACCCCACTTTTGTCCTGATGCCCCCCCCCCCCCCCCCCCCCCCCCCCCCCCCCCCCCCCCCCCCCCCCTCCCCAACTCTTTCAAACACACACAATTATACACACATCCACATAGAGGCGAAAAGGTCAATAAAGAGAGGTTGAAATTTGTATAGATGTAGAAAGAAAAGGGAAATTTTTTACAACCTTTAAAAGGAAAAATAGTGGAGCAACAGTAAGGCCACCCCCAATCATCATTTCACGTCCACTGCACAGAGAAAGCCGTCATCCCCACTGGTGCAGAAGATTGTCATGTCTCCCACCGGACACTCCCAAACCCCCCCTTCCTATATGATAATATCTTTGAGGTTCTTTGGGATGATAACCCTAAAAACTTCAAGGTCACTGAGGGGCATGGGATTGAGCTAATAGAAGAAAATAGAAGGATAGAGGGCACTAAAGATGAGTTCCTTGAAGTTGAGGAGTTTGTACCCCTCTCTCAATAATGGAAGAGTTGATCTTCCATTCTTGGAACGTGAAGGGGATCGAAACCCAGAAGAAGAGCTCACTCTTTTGGGAGGAATTCAAAAGAGGCTAGAAAATCAGTTCTGGGCTATCCAAGAGCATAACTTAGATGTTGTTGGAGTTTATTTTGAGCCCCGAGGAGCGCTGATACATTATCATTTTGCAATTCAAATGTTTGCTAGTGTTTGCTTTTTTTTTTGTTATATTGATGATGATGTCACTTGGTCCGACTTGAGGAGCTATTTTGACAGGTAATGAAGCCATAGCAATTATTCCAAAAGAGAAGACAATTTGGGATTGACTAACTTGAAGAAGTCGATATGATAATGGTGTCCTTGAGCGGCAAGAAATTCTAAAGAATCTAACACTGCTAAGCAAGATTGCGAGCAGGCAAATTATTCCAAAAGAGAAGACAATTTGGGATTGACTAACTTGAAGAAGTCGATATGATAATGGTATCCTCGAGCGGCAAGAAATTCTAAAGAATCCAACACTGCTAAGCGAGATTGCAAGCAAGCAAGTTGTCACAGCTCAGGCAGACATGGCTGGCACCAAAAAAAAAATGTTCCCATTTTGATCAATTTCTGGGTGCTCACTAAATTTGCATAAGTCTAGTGTGGATTTTTTAAGGAGCATTATTAAAAATAAATGAAATGTACTCCACTTGAATCGAGAGAGGGAGAGTACCTCTTTGTAGCCGAGAGAGAAAGAGAGTATCTCTCTATAACAGGAAATCAAAGAGAGAGATAACGAGAGAGAGAGAGAGAGATAGGGAGAGAGAAGTCAAGAGAATGCGGCCGTTATGTCGCCAAGGCGGAGATGGTCGGGTGTGAATATAGGACCTTGAAGAGATTTTGTTTAAATAAAAAAAGGGGGAATAGGTTTTTTTTACAAGGAGATGATGGTGAGTGTCGATTGACAAGAGCACGGTTGCAGAGCGTTAGAAAGGGAGAGTGTGTAGGCCGTTCGTGACTTGTGCAGGAGGGCGCCCTGTTTTGCGCTGCAACGAGACGAAAAAGAGTAATAAGAAAAAAAGGACTCAATAATGTCATTTAAGGGGGCTCTCCCATAGAGCATAGAGAGGCCGTGGTTGAGTGAGATCGAGAGAGGGAGAGCTACTCTGTGTAGCAACATGTATTGAGAGAGCAAGAGGTTGCCAAAGGGGGGCCGCCATGCAACATTGCCATTGCGAGAGGAGAGAGGTTCGTAAGTCAACTCCCTCTCTCTAAAGCTAGAAGAGAGAGATCTTTTGAGCCATAATAGAGAGAGAATTAAGAAGGAGAGAGAGGGTCTCTTTGTATGGTTTACTACCGAAAAGAGGATTGAGAGAGAGATATTTGCTCTCTAATTAAGAGAGAGAGAGAGAGATTCTCTCTCGTCATTTGGGTGTGCTTCAAGGAAGGCCGAAAGAGAGAGAATGAGGGCACTCGCTTGGGATGCTGAATGAGATGGAGAGAGAGATCTGTTGGTGGGCCATATTTGATAGAGAGAGAGAGAGTATTTGGAGCTACTAGTCAATTGCAAAACGCGCTGCCCTATAGAGTGCAAGCCAAATTGAAGCGCTGCCCTATAGGGTGTAAGCCTAAAGTCGCTATCATTTGAAGCCTAGAGCCTACGAATCTACCTCGACATAAAGTTTTTGAAGACAAAAGATTTTTTCAATATTCAAATTGCACAATAATCTCTCGCACCATGTCTTGTGCTCGTCTTGTCTTTCTCTCTCACTTTTGACATAAAGACAACATTAAAATTCTTCTCTCTCTCTTTTGATGAATGGTGAAGTGATCATTTCCTTTGTGGATAGTCATTGGTGAGATCTGACACTGAGACTGCATTGCACGCTCCTTGGTAGAGGGATTTAGCAACACATCTCCATCCATAGTTCCTTGTTGGTGGGCTTGGGTTGGGGGTTTGAGTATTATCCTTGCTAGGTTCTTCTTGTCTGGGTCTGCTCCATGGCCCAGGCCTAGAAAAATATTTATCAAATGCCACAAGCAAAAGAAAGCAAACATTTGGTAAGAAATTGGCCTTTTATGGAGAGAGATATGATGGATTCAATGGTGTCCTCTCTATTGTGGACATGGATCTTGAGCCAATGGTAGTGTTCAACCATCCCTTCGGGAGGGCTCTAGGAATCAAGATTAAATGGGTTGATCATGTTGTCACTATAATCAATGTATATGGGCCATGTGCAGCGAAGGAAAGGGCCAAATTGTGGGAGCCCTTGAAAGATATCCATGTTGAAGGAGAATGGCTCTTGGTAGGTGATTTTAATATGGTGGAGAAAAGAAGGGACAAAAGTGGCACATTCAACATGTTAGTGGATGTGAACAATCCAAATGACTAATCCTATGTGAGAAGTAGGCATTTGTGGACTTGTGGGAGTTAGGCCCATGGAGCACCATGCCGGGGTTCACATACAATAGCTTGCAATATGCCAAAACGGCTTCTCAATTGGACCGTTGCTACTGCTCTCATTAGGCTGATTGGCTACCTTCATGGCTGGAAATGAAGGTGATAACTTTATAGTTCTTGTCATATCACCTTCCATTAAGCATAAAATTGAAAAAATCCAAAGGAGCTTATCCTTGCCCTCAAGGGTCTAAAAAGCTACTTTCAACAAGGGCCCACCTACTCAAAGACCCTCTCTTCAAAAGCATGGCCCTCAAATCTCTAAGCAAGCTTCGAAAAGATGTGGACTCGAGAAGCCCTAGGACCTATGATATTTTTTTTGCCAAGAGTATTCAAAAGGCCATCAAAATGGTAGGTCTTAGAAGAAAGACCTACCATCAAAATGGTAGGTCTTAGAAGAAGAAAAAACAAGAGGAACAACTTAATCAACTCATTAACAAATTTGAGATCTTTACCCCCAAAAAATAGGATGGGTTTGCTTCAGAGATGGAGCACAGACGATGGCTAGAAAGCTAAAGCGGGATTAACCAATCTCCAACTAGAGGAGGTGAGGAAGGCCTGAATTCTATCTAGAGAAACCTTCATCCATCCGTAGGAGGCCAACTGTACACACTGCTTCAGGGCCCTCAAAGTTAAAAGAAATTGAGAATGCAAATGGAAATGATATTGAAAATCCTAATGAAATGGCTGTATTAATGCTCAACCACCTGCAATAGATGGAAATGATATTGAAATCCTGATGAAATGGTTGTATTAATGCTCAACCACCTGCAATAGAATATAGGCCAGCCCACCCGCTCCCCTATGATAGATGACGCCAGTTTGACTCTCCTTGGAAGCGTTAGCAGAATGGTATCCCTCTCTGAGGCCAACCTCCTGGAGAAGGCATTCACCAAGGATGAATGCTCCCTTGTGTTGCATGCTCTGGGCAAAGAAAGATCCCCTAGTTGGGATGGGTTGAATATTGAGTTCTTCATGGAATTTTGGGATGATCGTAAGTCTCTCATGAGACGAGAATGGCTAATCAAGCCCGTGATGATGGGGTCATGGACTTAAGCATTAAAAGAGGCCTCATCAAGCCTATCCCCAAACAAGTCTGTTGCTCTCATCTTAAGCATTGGTGCCCCATAACGATGATGTTTGTAGCCTATTAAACTATCGCCAAAATTGTAGCCCTCAGGCTTTTACCCCTCCTTGACAAAGTTCTCACCCCCCACCAGCATGGATTCATCAAGGGAAGATCAATCTATGATAACATTTTGGCCCCAATGGTCGGCATTGAATATGCCGCTTTCACTAAACAAGAGTGTATCTTACTTTAGCTGGATCTTGATAAAGCCAAATGACAGGATAACATGGTCGTTTCCTGAAGTCGTTAGGCTTCGGGCCATGGATATGCCACCTAGTTAGCATCCTAGGTGTTGGTAGCCAATCGGATCTTCTTTTCACTGAGATAATGGTGGGTGCTTTTGAGGTTAAAAGATCCATAAAACAAGGATGCCCACTTGCCCCTCTAATGTTCGCCATTGGATCCCAACCTCTAGTTACATTATTGGAAGACAATGCTGTTAAAGGAGAGATTCAAGGATTGTCTCTGCCAAATAATGACAAACTGTTGGCAAGGCTTTTCGCGGATGATTCCTACTCAAAGACCCTCTCTTCAAAAGCATGGCCCTCAAAGCTCTAAGCAAGCTTCGAAAAGATGTGGACTCGAGAGCCCTAGGACCTATGATATTTTTGCCAAGAGTATTCAAAAGGCCATCAAAATGGTAGGTCTCAGAAGAAAGAAAAAACAAGAGGAACAACTTAATCAGCTCATTAACAAATTTGAGATCTTAACCACCAAAAAATAGGATGGGTTCGCTTCAGAGATAGAGCACAGAAGATGGCTAGAAAGCTAAAGTGAAATTAACCAATCTCCAATTAGATGAGGTGAGGAAGGCCTGAATTCTATCTAGAGAAACCTTCCTCCATCCACCGCAGGAGGCCAATTGTACACACTGCTTTAGGGCCCTCAAAGTTAAAAGAAATTGAGGCCTCGTCCACTCTCTCACAAATGCAGATGGAAATGATATGGAAATCCTGATGAAATGGTTGTATTAATGCTCAACCACCTGCAATAGATCATAGGCCAGCCTGCCCGGTCATTTATGATAGATGACGCCAGATCGACTCTCCTTGGGAGAGTCAAAAGAATGGTATCCCTCTTTGAAGCCAACCTCTTGGAGAAGGTGTTCACAAAGGATGAATGCTCCCTTGTGCTGCATGCTCTGGGCAAAGAAAGATCCCTAGTTGGGATGGGTTGAATACTGAGTTCTTCATGGAATTTTGGGATGATCGTAAGTCTCTCATGAGACGAGAATGGCTCGTCGATCCCTCGGTGATGGGGTCATGGACTTAAGCATTAAAAGAGGCCTCATTAAGCCTATCCCCAAACAAGTCTGTTGCTCACATCTTAAGCATTGGCGCCCCATAACGATGATGTTTGTAGCCTATTAAATTATCGCCAAAATTGTAGCCCTCAGGCTCTCCCCCCTCCTCGACAAAGTTCTCACCCCCCACCAGCATCGATTCATCAAGGGAAGGTCAATCTATGATAACATTTTGGCCGCAATGGTCGGAATTGAATATGACGCTTTCACTAAACAAGAGTGTATCTTACTTCAGTTGGATCTTGATAAGCACATGGTCGTATCCTGAAGTCATTAGGCTTCGGGCCATGGATATGCTACCTAGTTAGCATCCTAGGTGCTGGTAGCCAATCGGAGCTTCTTTTCATTGAGATAATTGTGGGTGCTTCTGAGGTTAAAAGATCCATAAAACAAGGATGCCCACTTGCCCCTCTAATGTTCACCATTGGATCCCACCCTCTAGTTACATTATTGGAAGACAATGTTGTTAAAGGAAAGATTCAAGGATTGTCTCTGCCAAAGAATGACAAACTGTTGGCAAAGCTTTTTGCGGATGATTCCTCTTTCTTAAAGCTTTCCCTGAGGTTATCAGAAAAGCTCTAGAAATTGTGCAAACATTCACCTTAGTCTCAAGGTCAAGGTGTAGTATTGAAAAATCGAGATTGATCTCTCTCTCTCTCTGAGAATGACTCGTTTGATCCGTCTATGTGGACCAAGGAGATAATGTCAAAAGGGAAGATTTTTCGACACCTGGGAGCCCCTTTGGGGGTGGAAGGTACTCACAAGCAAAGATTCTTGTGGGTTATGGAGAAAGTCAAGATTAAGATGCAAAGGTGGGAATTTGTGCTTCTCCCCTTCCCAAGCAGAGTGAAGGTTATCAATTCTTTCATGTTGTCCTATATAGCCTTCAATGGTCTGCTGCTTAAGCTAGCTAAATGCAATTGGAAAGAGTTCTTGAAACCATTAAAGAGATTTCTTTGGAAGAACAGAACTAAAGACACAGCACCCTGGCAATGGGCAAAATGGGAGACGGTTTCAAAACTTATGGAGCAAGGTGGGTTTGGGGATCATTAACCCCAGCACTCACGTAGAGGCTCAATGTGCCAAGTTTGTGGTAGCCCTTGCTAAGCAACAACAAGATTGGGCTATTATGGCTAAGCATATGATGGACACCTCCAGTATACGCTCGCAAAAGGCGGGTAGTGGAAAGGGATCAAGGTGCACGACAAGCTGTTGGCCCCGCAATGGGCCATCCTAAACCTTGGGGATATGACAAGTGAGCTTACTGGAAAATGCAATAGAGGAACGGTGTCTTTGGAATGTGGAGAGTTGTCAAGGTACTTCCACAACTCTATATCTCATTGGTCCCCTTGGCTCAACAAGGTTGGAGGCGTCCTTCTGACCCTTTTTGGAGAGAAGTTGCCAGAAAGGTTAATAACAAAGGTATTACGCGTATAGACCAATTGTGGGACTACAATAGAGGCTTTTGAAAAGGAACAAATCAATTGGATTTTGAGTTTAGTCTCAGTGGGTTAGAAAGATTG
The DNA here is from genome assembly GCF_014529385.1 of Adiantum capillus-veneris. NCBI lineage: Eukaryota > Viridiplantae > Streptophyta > Polypodiopsida > Polypodiales > Pteridaceae > Adiantum > Adiantum capillus-veneris. The sequence goes on along the minus strand of NC_140936.1, from coordinate 43,829,344 downwards.
TTGATCAATAGAGCCCTTGAACGGCTCACTATGTGGTATCTCTCAAATTGTGAATCCAAGCTTGAGTGGAAAGCTTGGCACTGGCCTGTGAAAAGACATTTCCTAAAATCCCAAACAAAGGATGTGTATCTCGCCCTTATGGAGTCACAGGATTGGTTCTCCGCGCTCAATAAATAGTGGGGAAAAAATTGACTAGGGTCAAGGTGGGAAACGATCGTCGAGAACATATGGTGCCCTCAATGGCTGGAGAGGATGAAGGTCTTCTTATGGAAGGTGCTAGAGCCATGCCAACTGGAGTGAAGGTCCTTGCCAAGGGAATCAGTCTAGATAGATGCTCGCAATGTAGAACGACTTGTGAAGACCTTTCTCACCTGTTGAGTCCGACGATCTGTGGTCTTGCATGCAAGATTTGCAAATGGGTCCAAAAGACCTAGAAATTAGGATTCTTCAAGAATAATGTCTTCTTGGAAGGGAAGACGTTCAAGAGCCATACACTGCTCATTGCTAAACAAATCATGAGGTATTGCTAATTTAAACACATTTGGAAGACAAGGAACTGTCAGATCTTTGAGAACTCCCTAGAATTAGCTAAGTTTGCAGAGATAGTCCAAGAAAGCAGGATAACGATCATCGCCATTCGAAAGCAAAGGAACGCAGAGGAGTGGAACTGGACCTTGGGGATCATAATAACGGACGTGCAAAGGTAAATGTGTGGGCTCATCTATGGTCATGGGGTGGCTCCCCCACCAACCGATGTATCTTGGATCCATTGAACTGGTCATGGTTCGTCACGAGCGTGGCAGGAATATGTAATTTTTTGGATCTATTAATATAATCCACTCACCATTGTGGGTTTTGCCAAAAAAAAAAAAAAAAGTGGGGTAACCTTAAGCTCATACATTGATGCCTTGAGGTCTCAAGATTTTCCCAAGCTCCATAAAGTAGTAGATATGTCTTATATGATATGACAACCTCACTTAAACAACAAGGTGAAAGGATCACATTGGCATTCTAAAACAAAATAACATGGAAAAGAAATAACATAAAAACAATAAAATAAAGAGACTCACGCTGACAAACTAAAGCAAAATAGTATTTTATTGCTTCGACAACAAAAGGTAGGTCTAATAAGCATGAAAAATGATAAAACAATTTAATGAAATAAACTTTTAAGAGGTCCTTCAATGAAAATATTCTTTCACAAATTAAAATATTACAATATCTCTCATCGTGGGACCAAACTTCTATGAATGCACTCCCTAACTCTTTACTTCGTTAGCGTAGAAGACAAAATCAAAAATCTTGCAGGGTTTACCGTATGCGCGCTCGCAGCTTTATAAAAACACATAGAAAAACACACACAGCAGCTTTATAAAGCAAATCTACCTGGCCTGCTTTGCATAGCAAATCTCCATCAGCTCTGTCTTGCGGCAATCAACAGCAATAATCATAACAGCTTCATCAAACAATCTGCTCCAACGGGCCTCGTCAAACTCCTGTGTAATCTGCTCCAGCAATCAGCAGAAAGGTTCTCTCTCTCTCTCTCTCTCTCATATTTGTTATTTTTGTTTCGTGAATTTATATATGTAAAGTGTCTATTTAGATGAACTCTCTTCAACTAGAATTACAGTTTTCATGAGCTTAAAGTATACAAGGCCTGCACCCACTAGCCCTCCATGATTACACACCGAAAGGATAGCAAGGAATGTGATCTGGTCCAGTTGTAGCCCTTCCTTCTGGATGTTGTTAAGACACACTTGCAATCACCTTAGCGAGCATATTCAGTAACCTATGCATTCCATTCTGCGACATCCCTTCTTGATATCTCACCCAAGGCATGTTGGGCATCCACTAGGCTACAACATTTTCCATACATGCTCATTAGAGCAGTGGTCATTTCTAATAGATCACTTTTGAGCTCAAGATTTTTGTCCACCTGAGCATGTACTCTTCTGCCCATTTCTAGAGCGCGCACATTCCCATGAGCTTTTAACATACTCAAAAAGGGACCAGTGCTCGAAGTTATACGTTGCTCCTATATTTGGGTGTACATTATGTAGGTTCTCTTACTCTCACCATGCTCGGCATAGCTCGAAATGATGGTGATCCATGAGAAGTCATCTGCACGTACACCATCCAGTTGTAAAACCTTCAGACAGTTCGATGCTTGCTCAGGTCCGAATGCTGCGAGGAGTGAAGTCCATGGAACGCCATCCCTTGATAATAGATAATATCGGCATGGAGCTGTTTTCCTCTCTCCATGGCTACAATGCTGCAGCAAGCTTTCAAGCCGCCAAGGTACGTAACTAGGTTTGGAGAGAAACCTGCATTTCGAGTAGGCAACTTATCTAAAACACTCTAACAACACTAGAACCACTGACCCAACTCCCATTCGGCCAGCAGCTAAGAGCAAGTTTATCTGTCCAAATTCAGCTACCCATCCTTTTGTCATGAAGGCTATGCTTACACCTTGAAGGCATGTGGCTCTACGCAAGTGCTTGAGGAGCTTCCTGTCCGAATTGTGGACTCTTTGAATGCATTGATTGCAGGGTTTGCCCCACAAGAGAAAGATGTAGGCTGTTTTCAGTAGATGCAAAGCAAGGTCCTCTCTCCAGATGCGATCACTTGGCCCTAAGTGTTAGAGCTCTCGAGCACACACCACACAAAAACTCAAGACAATGGACATGGGGCTCCACTCGATCCCGGGAGCAAAGCTATGGCCGGGTCTATAGTGGCCAAAAACACCAGCAAAGCTGATACAAAATGATAGAAATCGAGCGAGGGTCTACTCACCTCAGCTTGTAGAGCCTACACGGGCTCTGCAACCAAAATGAAATGGAAGCAAGAGCTTGCAAGCACATACAATGTTATCCCCAACTGGCATACAAAACTAGGGGACGGAGACCCACACAAAAAGACCAGCAAGATTCTCAAGAAAAGCACAGCACGCTTTGGCTCTACGGAGACCTGGCAGCTTCACAAACATAGCCCTTAGAAGGCGCTCGCACAATTTCTATTGGAGAGTACGATTGCTCAAAATCCAACTTGGATTCACTCGTAATATTCAGCCCAGCGGAGAAATCCCACAGCCCACTGCGGGCGATAAATGATCAATACAAAAGGGGGTGAGAGAGAACTTCTTGCCTCCCTCAACTTGGCTCTTGAACCCCTGCGAATGACCAGAATTGTAGAGCAAATTACTTGACCAAATAGAGACCCGAACCACAGCCTGGATGCGGACATAAAAACTCACAACAAAATGGAAACAATGGCCTGCATCCCGAATGCAAAGGTCCTACTTTTTGAAACCTGTAATAACCAGCTGCTTGTGCATTTGTCTGATGCAAAATCTGCTCAATCCCCAAAGAAAGCGTCCTAAACCATAGCCCATTGCAAGCGTTGCAGATTAGCACAAACACTGCGAAGAGACTAGAGCTTTGTAGAGTGTAATTTGCTCCTTGAAACAAACGTGCAGTAACATGCTCGCAGCCCCCATATTGGGTCAGCTAGCATATTGTATCAGCCCACGTAGGGCGACGGTGAGTCCAGCCCTCAATGGGGCGACTTGAACCTTTGTGCGCTCTCACGTGACGTCGAAACCTGCACAATCCTGCTTGTTGCTGCCTCTGCTTCCCTACGCTCGAACTCGAAGGCTGAAGTGTGGACTCTTGGAAGACACTGGTTGAGGGATACAGACCACAAGAGCAAGGCCAGAGAGCTCTAGGATGTTTCCAACTTTCTTTGCTGAGTGCGAGTTCTTGCAATGCACTGATTGCATGATTTTTCCCAAAGGAGACACCTCTAGTGTGTTTTCAGTAGATGTGCAGCAAGGGCCTCTCTCCAGACGCATGCACCTTGAAGGTTTATGGCTTTGCACAAGATGCTGATATGGATTTAAAAACTCCGGCTGATATTGTTAGTCAATGGCCGTTGAAAACAGATGTCATGCTTTGCAACCAAAATGAAATGCAACCAAGAGCTCGCAAGCTCATATAATGTTATCCCCAGGTGACATACACCCACACAAAAAGACCAGTAAGATCCTCAAGAAAAGAACAGCACGCTTTGGCTTTATGGAGACCAAACGGCTTCACATGCATAGCCCTTAGAAGGTGCTCGCACAATTTCTGTTGGAGAGTACGACTACTCAAAATCCAACTTGCATGCACTCGCAATACTCAACCCTACTGGGCAGTTACACATCAACCAAAACCTCCGACTAGAGGAGAAATTCCACAGCCCACTGCGAGCTATAAATGCTCAATGCAAAAGAGGGTGAGAGAGCACTCCTTGGCTCCCTCAACCTGGCTCTGGGACCACTGCGAATAACCAAAATTGTAGAGCAATGATACTCGTCCGAAAAGAGACCAGAACGCAGTCCGAATGCGGGAACAAAAACTCAAAGCAAAAGGAAACATTGGCCTGCAGCCCGAATGCAAAGAGCCTACTTGCCGAAACCTATAATAACCAGCTGCATGTGTATTCCTCCGATGCGAAATCTGCTCAATTCCCAAAGAAAGCGACCTGAACCACAAGCCATTGTGGGCGTTGCTGATTAACGCAAATAGTGCAAAAGGGAGTAGAGCCCTGTAGAGCGTAGACTGCTCCTCGAAAAGAACGTGCAATAACCTACACGCAGGACCCACGTTGAGTAAGCTCGTAGCTTATATCAGTCGATACAGGGCGACGGTGAGTACAGCCCTTGACGAGGCGACCTCAACCTCTACGCGCTCTCGCGTGACGCCAAACCTGTACAATCATGCTCTCTTCCCTGCGCTCGAACCCGAAGATCTGAAGTGTGGACTCTTGGGATACATTGGCCGCAGGATACGGACCAGAGAGCTCTGGGATTTTTCTAGCTTCCTTTCCAGAGTGTGGGCTCTTGGAATGCCCTGATTGTACGATTTTCCCCAGAGGAGAAAGCTCTCATGTGGCTCTGTGCAAGATGCTGATATAGACACAAAAAATTGGGCTGATATTATTAGTCAAAGGCGTGCTTAGCAATCTCTTCATCGATACGTCCGCCAAATGTGGTACGCTTGAGAAAGTACAAGAAGTGCTTTAGCAGCTTCCTGTATGGAATTTCGCCTCTTTGAATGCATTGATTGTGAGATGTGCCAAACATCAGGAGAGCGCGCATATCTCTAGATGTAATCACCTACGCTTGCATCTCGAAGGCATGTGATACTTTGCATAATCAAGAGCTCTCTACCTCGACGCATCATTGGCTGGTTTTTTAATTTGATTTCGTAGTGAACAAGTGGTTTGCATAGTTGCAGTTGCTCTGATATTGTTAGTCAAGGGTTGTCGCAAAAAACTGTCATGCTTGGTAATGCCTTGGTCGATATGTATGACAAATGTAGTGCAATTCAGAAAGCACAAATCGTGCCTGAGGAGCTTCCTGTCCTGAATGCCGTCTCTTGGAGTGAATTTTCTTTCATACAACCACATGCCTTCAAGATTCACGCGTAGGTGATTGCATATGGGTAGAGGCCCTCACTTCCTGGCCTGGCCCTTGTCGGGTATATCCTGCAATTAGTGTGTTCCAAAAGACGACATCCAGCACCACATTTGGCATACATATCGACCAAGGCATTGCCAAGCACGACAGTTTTTCGCAGCAGCTCTAGGCTGTTTTCAGCAGGTGCGTGAGGAGCTTACTGTTTGAAACGACGTCAAGTGATTGCGGGATACACACAACAGGAGTAGAGACGGAAATCTCTGGGCTGTTTTCACCGGATGCAAGGTGAGGGCCTCTGTCGAGATGTAATCACCTACACGTGCATCTTGAAGGCATGTGGCTCTACGCAAGATGCTGATATGAGCTTAAAAATTCACTTTGATATTGTTAGTCAAGGGCTGTTGCATAAATTTTCGTGCTTGGCAATGCCTTCGCCGATATGTATGCCAAATGTGGTGCACTTGAGAAAGCACAAAATGTGCTTCAGGAGTTTCCTATCCTGAATGCCATCTCTTGGAGTGCATTGATTGCGGGATAGGCGCAACAGGAGCAGGGCCAAAAAGCTCTTGACTATTTTCAACGGATGCAAAGTGAGGGCCTCTGTCCAGATGCAATCACCTACGCATGCATCTTGAAGGCATGTGGCTCTATGCAAGATGATGATATGAGCTTAAAAATTCACTCTGATATTGTTAGTCAAGGGCTGTTGCAAAAAAATTTCGTGCTTGGCAATGCCTTGGTTGATATGTGTCAAATGTGGTGCACTTCAAAAAGCACAAAATGTGCCTGAGGAGCTTCCTATCCCGAATGCCTTCTCTTGGAGTGTATTGATTGCGAGATACGTGCAATATGAGCAGGGCCAGAAAGCTCTCGACTGTTTTCAGCGAATGCAAAGCGAGGCCCTCTCTCCAGATGCAATGAAATATGCGTGCATCTTGAAGGCATGTGTCCGTACGCAAGATGTTGATATGGGCATAAAATGCCTTGGTCAATATGTATGCCAAATGTGGTGCTCCTATGTAGGACGTCATCTTTTGGAACGCACTTATTGCAAGATATGCCCAACAAGGGCCGGCGGGCCAGAAAGCTGTGGGCTGTTTTCAGCAGGTGTGAAACAAGGGCCTTTCTCCAGACGCTATCACCTATGTGTGTAGCTTGCGAGCATGTGACTCTATGCAAGATGCCCTTGAAAAGAGATGGCGTGCTTGGCACTTCCTTAGTCGATATGTATGCCAAATGTGGGACACAAAAAATGTGCTTTAGGAGCTTACTGTTTGGAACAACGTCAACTGATTGCGGGATACACACAACAAGAGTAGGGACAGAAAGCTTTAGGCCTTTTTCAGCGGATACAAAGTGAGGGCCGCTGTCCAGATGCAATCACCTATGCATGCATCTTGAAGGCATGTGGCTCTACACAAGCTGCTGATATGAGTTTAAAAATTCACTCTGATATTGCTAGTGAAGGGCTATTGCAAAAAAAATTCGTTCTTGGCTGCCTTGGTTGATATCTATGCTAGATGTGGTGCACTTCAAAAAGCACAAAATGTTCTTGAGGAGCTTCTTGTCCCGAATGTCGTCTCTTGGGGTGCATTGATTGCGGGATACACACGACAAGAGCAGGGCCAAAAAGCTTTAGGCTGTTTTCAACAGATGCAAAGCAAGTATATCTCTTCAAATTGGGTCACCTATACTTTCGTCTTGATGGTTTCTCACTAGGCAAAAACTCTTGGAGTGCTCATATAGAAATCACAAAAAATGCTTTAGGAGCTTCCTGTCCGGAATGTCGCCTCTTCGAATGCATTGATAGCGGGATACACACAACAAGAGCAAGGCCAAAAAGCTCTATGCTGTTTTCACTAGATGCAAAGCAAGTATATCTCTCCAAATTGGGTCACCTATACTTTTGTCTCGATGGTTTCTCACTAGGCAAAAACTCTTGGAGTGCTCATATAGAAGTTTGATGCCTAGCTCGATCTTACTAAGAAAGCTCTAAAATTTTTCTTTGATATAACACAAGGGCATTTCATCAAAAATTGTTTCTTGTGTCATTTCTTTGTCACGTGACACATCCAACCCCATGTGTCCGTGGACAAGCTACAGCATGACCAGGGTTCAGTTCAGTCAAGTCAGTCTAGAATAGGAAGTGATCTGGCACTTTTGTGAGTCTGTTCGCAGACCGTGCATGTCCAGCCACTTAGATTAGATACATATCCTCTGGTTGCACACAGCATGATCATCAGCATTGTCATCAGAATCCATCAGGGGAATTTTCAAGTGCATTAAACCTATTTTCCCTATTTTTGACATTTTTCACTTATTTATTAAGTGACTTTTGTTGGGAACTAGGTAGGGCAATTTTGCTAAGATAATATATAAGTAAACCTAGGCTAGCACTTTCTGGCAGAAGAAGAAGGAGAGCATCAGGCACTCAGTGCAGCAGGGCTGTGGAGAACCTTCTCAAGCAAGACAAGAACCACCCCTCAACCTGGCGTTTTCCCTCAGCCCCAGACCAGCGTTTTCAGCTCTTAAAAACCTCAGCCTTTCAGCGTTTTCAGCCTTGGAGAACTCAGCCCTTGAAAACCTCAGCCAGATCAGCGATTTTCAACCAGAAAAATTCAGTAAGAAAAAGCCTCAACAGTTAGCGTTTTTCAGCATTGCCGTCTAGCGTTTTTGCACCAGCCACTTCAACGTTTTTGCCAACTTGCATCAACGTTCTTGCACTGCCAAACCAACGTTTTCAGCAAGGCAAAAGTCAACAGATAGAAGAGCAGCATTTCAACGTTTTGCATCAATCAATTCAGTAGACAGAAGAGCAGTAGATCCAGCAAATTCTAAGCACGAAAGACAACGTTGTTGCACATCAAATCACAGTAGCAGATAGCCTCGTCTTCATCGTCACCACCATCGGCCTCGACATAGCCCCATTAGATTTGCATCAGCCATTGTACCAGATTGTGCAATCAATTGTAGACCACTCTCGGCGACGAGAGTGGGGCCCTTGGAGGAGGGTTTTACAACGTCTTTGGCTGTCGTATTCTCTTCTCTCTCTATCTCTCAGTCTCATAGACCTTCACTCACAGTGTCCATTCACTTTGTTTGTATCCATTGCACTCTCTCATTAAGAACGGAAGGCTCTCCCTTCCATAAGTAAAAGGAACCTTGAGCACAGTTCGGAGCACTCATCTTGAGCAAAGTTCATCATTCATTCCGCTGCACCTTACATTGGTATCAAAGCTTTGGCAGTGTTCTGTATCACTCAAGGAAAGAACCACAAGAACCACATAATTGTTTTTGCTTGTTGAGGTCGCACGAACCTAAGTTCACTTGGGCGTGTCGATTCCTAATCGTGTTTTTGAAGAGTGACATTAAACCCAAGAAAGAAGGGCTTGTCTAGCCTCCCCTTGCGCATCTTTTCACTCATTGAGAGAGGACCGTGCACTTAGCTGCTGGCCAATCGACGTGAGGTGGGAAAAACCAACCTTGGTGTGAGCGCAAGGTCGCCAAGGAGTGCGCCCGCGGAAAGGAGCAGAACTCAGATGAAGAGAAGATCCTTCTCTAACACAGATTGCAAGCGAAAGAAGAACCCCAAGAACCAAGACCCCCAAGAACCCAAGTTTCTTGTGAACTCAAGAACCCAAGACTTCAATGGATGATCATCACTCGAAGCAGAATGGATACTTCGCTTGGAGGTGATGAGCATGAGAGAGGCGACGAAGAAGCACGAAAGACAGCATTGTTGCACATCAAATCACAGTAGCAGATAGCCTCGTCCTCGTCGTCACCACCGCCGGCCTCGACATAGCCCCATTAGATTTGCATTAGCCATTGTACCAGATTGTGCAATCAATAGTAGACCACTCTCGCCGATGAGAGTGGGGCCCTTGGAGGAGGGTTTTACAACGTCTCTAGTTGTCGTATTTTCTTCTCTCCCTATCTCTCAATCTCATGCACCTTCACTCATAGTATGTCCATTCACTTTGTTTGTATCCATTGCACTCTCTCATTAAGAACGGAAGGCTCTCCCTTCCATAAGTAAAAGGAACCTTGAGCACAGTTCGGAGCACTCATCTTGAGCAAAGTTCATCATTCATTCCGCTGCACCTTACATTCTTGAAGTGTGTTGATTGTAGGAAATGTGAGATCTCAGAGGAAGAGTTTGCACTAGATCAAGAGGATAAATAGTAAGCTCCTCAACAATGCGCTACTTAAAAAAGACATAGATTTACGAAGCTCACAAAAGCACAGGTTTTCTCTCGATGGGCTTCTTGCCCTGAATGTCATGGCTGATATGCCCAACACGATTGTAGCAAAGATGCACATTGGATGCAAAGGGAAGGCATGTTTCCATATGCAAAATGACATGCTTGGTGGTGCTTTGGTTGATTCTCTCTGGACTTTTATCACTCAGAATGCATTGACTGCTGGATATGTTCAACATGGCTAGGACAAGGAAGCTCTGGGTGGTTTTAACCAGAAGGCCTTTATCCTACCGCAATCTCCTATGCCTAAACCATGAAGCCTAATGCAAGACACTTACATGTAGGAGATTTCAAAACAAGATTGTTGGCTGTGCAAAAAGATGTGATTGGTGATACTATGGTTGATAGCATAGACAGACAGGGCGTCAAAAGCGATGAGCTGTCAGAACCAATCCAACAGGACAAACAGAGCTTCACCAATTTTTGGAAAACATATTTTTGAAGTTCGTATGCCAAATCTGGTACACGCATGAAAGCATGAGAACTTCTTTTTCTGGAATGTTCTCTCTTAGAATGTGTTGATCGCACGATATCCTCAACATGGCTGTGGCAGACTCTTTATCTTTCTTGCTATTTTTAACAGAGGCAAAGGCGTGCAGACTTTTTGTGAGACAGATGGTGTGATCCATGGAAGCAACAAAGACAAGGAGACTCTTTGGAAAGGAAGCTTTAGCTGACATCATCGTGTTGGTTTTAGGACAATCGACAAATGAATGTAAACAAAAGGTATGTAAATACTTTGTATTCTTTACTCATTATTGAAAACACAGTGAAACAAACACATTGGAAATTGCACGCTGCCGTGGGAATGGCACGTTCCCTCGTATTATTAAAATTGGAGAGGATTGTGCAAACTCCCCCGTGCAAGGAGACGGAGACTTGCATGTTTTCTTTTTCTTCCAAACATAAAAAGAAGACAACATCTAAAAATGAACATATTTTAAAGGATCCGTATCACGTTATATAAATTCTAACCCTTCTTACAGTTCTTTTGCAAGGTATACGACTCAAAATTCTTGCATCACAATCGTAACACACTTGAGACAATACCAATTAAGAAACAAAAAAACTTGCTTTGATGAAAGGTAACAAGCTCTCTCTCTCTCTCTCTCTCTCTCTCCCCCCCCCCCCCCCCCCCCCCCCCCCCTCATTTTCTTCTCCAAGAATATATACACTTGTTGAATCTTCGAATGACGCAACTCTGCTTACACAAATAACAAGAATACACAAAATAAAGCGGGATTGAATCAAAGAATTAATACAATTTGATAGCTAAGGGCATATTTAGACATGTCAAAATTGAGACATCAAGATCGTGGCATTGTAAACACAAGAAAACAAGAACATAGAAGAGAAAAGCTTGAGAGAGAGAGAGAGAGTTTGTGCTTTGTTTTCAGCTTCCTATCTAGAGTGCTTCATTAGCCGCGCTTAACATTAAAAAAGAAAAATAAATCGACAAGTTCTATTATTTGATGCTATGGTGACAATCCTCACTTCGATACAAATGCGGCTAACGAAGCACTCTAGTTATTCTTTAAGGCCTTTATTTTAGCAAGCCAAAATGGTGTAAGGGGTTGGCCATAAGCATCGTAAACCATACAAAAAGCAACAATATAAATCTAAAGTGTAAAGTGGGCAAATTAAAATTTATTCACAGCTTAGATCTCTACCCAAATCAAATAACATTAACAAAGGATTGACCAACAGAACGCAAGTCATAGCCTTATAAACAAATTCGTCATGGTAGCAAGGGAGCAAAGGGAAATAATGGGTAGATGGTGCTTCAAAGGGCAGCCCAAGGAGCACCAACCCCATCGCCTATAGGCAATAACCCAAAATGGGCAACGTCGGACATAGGTCAATAAGTAGTGAAAAGCTTATAGGAAACTCGGGCAAGTCTATGGACACTTTACAAGGGCAATGAGAGCACTTGTGAGGGGTGACCATAAGTTGCTTTAGGTAGGTACAAAATTAAAAAAACATAGAAAGTCAAAAGTATAAAGGTATTATGGCTTACCTCAGAAGAAGAAATTAAACTATCTCCATCACAAGTGCTTTTATATTATCAAGGCCAGGGGGAGAAGTGGAAATACAAACAAGCAATATGAGAGGCGGTGAAGATACACAATAGGTCAGATGAGTTGTGAATCTTTGAGCTCATTATGGCTACTAAGATGTTCTAGATGTAGCCCCAACCATAATTCATCTTGTTGAGGTGTCTCTTATCCAATGGCTCTATGCCTTCGTTCTGCATAGGAATGGCTACTAAATGGAGGGCTGAGCCCCCATACCCTTGACCTTGATGGAGGAGGAAGTTCATGCATGATGTCAGAACTCCATGGGTTAGCTCGAAGAATTAACTTAGCAAGGCTTGTGCAAGACGTGGTCTTTAGTCATGGATCTAATGGACTAGGGAATGAGAGTTTTAGCTACTATTGTAGGTAAAATGCAAAGATTATACTACTGTATTCGACCTAATCACCAAGGTAAGATTATACTACAACTACTTGTGAAGAATTTAAAGCAATCAAAACACCCTACCAATAGGGACCGATTGCTAGGAGTACACCTATACGGAGTAGGGTTTGTCAATGCATCAAAAGTAAGAGTTCAAAAATATATTTATAATGATTTTAGTCTAGGTAGTGATAATAAGAGAACAATCGATCTTTAGGGAATTTTTGACCACGTTTTTAAGGCCGTGAATGACTTGATATGAGAATTTAGCATTATGAAGATTGTGTGTGTGTGTGTGTGTGTGTGTGTGTGTGTGTGTGTGTGTGTGTGTGAGAGAGAGAGAGAGAGAGAGAGAGATCTTCTCTATTAGCTTGTGGAAACTTTGTCTTTTGTAATCACTTTTATGTAGTACATCTCTTCCTAAGCCAAATCTCTAAAAGAGTGTTCCTTTAGTGCCATAATTATAGATTAGCTTGGGCATCCTGAGGTGGGCAAGAATGTGGTGGTTGAGAAGTTTGAAAAGAAAGTGATTTGGGGAAGGAGAAATTGATGGTTAAGAGTGGCTTTGTCCTCTCTAGTCTATCTCGTGGTCCAATTGCTTGACGTACCCCAAAGGAATCTATGTGGGAGTATCTCAAAATAGGTAGGGGAAGAAAAGTGCAACACCTGGCTCGTTTCCATTTCATTAGGTAGAATCTCTGGAGATTCCACTTCAGCTTACTTTGGTTGCATGCTTTGACCACAAAAATCTAGCAAGGACACTCGATTGTGGCATCCACGGCTGGAAGCTCACGACGCAATCATCAGCAAATCATTGAGCTAACCAACCACACTACAGCCCATACATGCCTAGCTGGTGTGATCTAGGTGACACCAACAATTGTATCTACAATTCAAGCCTTTGTTATAATGGCCAAGTGGTGGACCTTTGATGCCCCTTCATTGTTAGAAGGCTTTTCATTTCCTACAAGGTTCAGATGATGGTAGAGGCAACAAAACTCTTGCAAAGATCTCTTTTTTTTTTTCAAACCACCTGCCATGCACTGCCATTTTCCTTGTGTGCCACCTTTCACTTCCTTTAAGTGTCAAACAATTAAACCTCCAAGTAGCATCCGTGTTGATTCTCTTCAAACAAATCACTCCAAATATATATATTCGTGACCACATATTTAACACTCATACTCCTGTCTTGTTTCTCAATAAATAGCTCCGTCAAGTCTTTTGATAACTTCTTCCAAGATAAATTGTTTACATATTAAGAACATATTGTTAGGTGCCTTGTCAAGGCATACGATGAAGTACTGTTGTTTGAGTTTAGTGATCTCATATGTGTATTCATATAGTGTTGAAAGGTGTGCAGATGTGTGCATGAGGGAAGAGAGTGCATAAGTTTGGTGGAGCTACAAAGTGAGATTAACCTCCATCACTCCTTATTGTCTACTAGTACGGTCGGCCGCCTTCGGCGGTCTCTCTCTCTCTTTCTCTCTCCCTCTTTATCGCATGCACAGGGGCTTCTCTCAATTTTGGAGTTTAGCCTTCATGTCGCAGATTTTGACATGTATAAAGGGCTCCCCCTTTCGCCATATTATGTTAGTTTAGATATTATCCAATAAAATAAACTAAATCATTAGTGGGTTAGCCTGAAGGGTGCGTGTTTGGGGTTATGGCCACATTAGCCCTTTATCCCAATAGCCTTCCACCTAAAGGCCAGTGCGATCGTAAGTGGCGACGACCAAAGTTAGTTTGTACAATGACAAGTACTATCGTGAAGCATTTTAGTGGCTTCATCTAATATTCTTCAGCCCTATGTAATGTCCAAACCACTAGACAATTAAGCTCTTTGTAAGAGCATCTGAAGAGTTATCATCTGTATGGATTTTGACAAGCCTTATCCGCTTATGCGCTAACACATCTCACATGAAGTGATATCTCACCTCTATGAGCTTTTTTTTGGAACGAAACACGTGATTCTTCGCCAAAGCAATAGTACTCTAACTATCGCAATACAACATTGAAAGGTGATGACCCTTGTCTAGATCTCCCACTAAACGTTCCAATGACATGCCTCCTTGTTGGCCTTTGATGTTGCAACATACTCATCCTCTATAGTGAAAGAGGACATACAATTTTGAAGACGTGATCTCCAAGAAATGTCCCCTCCAGCAAATATGAAAATACAAAATTGTACTTGTATGCTAAGTGCAAACATACGTAGCTTAACAAGCATGGCAATGCATATCAATCGCATACATGTGTATGCTAACGAGAATACATGTGAATAGTTATATGCTAACTAGCATACAAATGTATGCTAACTAGCAGTAGGTGTATGTTCACTAAAATACACATGGATGTTAGCTAGAATACAGATGTATGATGGCTATCATACATCTGTATTCTAACTATTACACATGTATATTCACCAACATACAATGTTTGTTAACAGGTGTATGTTAATCAACATACAATCTATACTAAATAATATACAGGTGTATGCTAAGTAACAGAGAGGTGTATATTTATGTGCATACATTTGAAGTAACTAATAAATAAGTGACTTCTTAGGATCAACCAATATACATGTTATTGTGAGTGATATAGCCAAATGTAGACTTCTAGAAGAGCTATTGAGGTCCTTCGGAGCATGTTGCCATGGCGTCTGCATCTCCTTCGTCGTCGTCCACCACGCATGGGGCTTCCAGTTCCATGTGATGTCGTTGATGGTGCAACCACCAAACACACTGGCACCTATGGTGGTGGAATTTGGCGTAGTTTATGGATCTATTCACACTCTAAAGGTCGGCTGCCCCCCCCCCCCCCCCCTTTGAAAAGGGAGGGTTTCCACTCTTGCCCGCCTTGAAAAGGGACAAAAATTTTGATTAAAATGATAAAAGGGGAAGGCAATGGCAATGCCATCATTGCCCAGGCTCCCCCCTTACCCCATTTCCTTGAACCTCAAGTACAACGCACTAGAGCAAAAACTCTCGATCTTGATTCATAGGAGGGTGAACAAGAAGAAGATGAAGAAGGGGGGAAGCCAGGGTGCTCTCGGCTCTCTTCATCTATCACTCATGTGTGGAAACAAGCTCAAGGAGGAAATCTCTCAAATACTCTCCATCTTTTGAGGCCCCACACTCTTGCGGGAAGTGACAAAAGAAGAAGAAGAAGAGACTCAACTGTCTCTTTCTTTGTCAAGGAAAAAGACAGTTTTCTCTTGTGGAAGGCTCGGTTTGCTCTCATGTGAAGGCGGATTTATCTCTTGACGAAAAGGAGGTAAGACTTGGAAGCTCAAAGTGGATAAAGATGCACGGTTTCCGTTATTTTGCTCTCTTGGGTGTAAAGAAGAAGGATTATATAGGTTTTGGTGGTCAGCTTTAGGAAAATCATTGCTTAGATAGTTCTTTGGGAAAGGAACTCTTTCTTGAAGGGTTGATGTTTTGTGGAATGGCTTTGGGGAAGGAAGGGTTGATGTTGTAGCCTTGTGAAATGGCTTTGGGGAAGGAAGGGAAGCTTGAAAGCAAGTGGGTGGTTGCCGATGTTTGCCAATCTATGTTCTTTGAGGGAATGCAATGTATGCTTACATCAAGAAGACTCCAAGATTATGATTTATTGGAAGTCAAGAAGTGGATTTTGATTTATTCTCGGTGATGGAGGTTATGTTAGAAGCCTATGATTATCTTTGGTGATTGTTAGAGGTCGACATGGACATACCTTGTACAATTCATCTCATTTCAATAATTCTAGTGTTTATTTTGGTTCTTGTTGCCCTTCATGTCTCTCTCCCTCTTCTCTCTCCCATTTCTCAAAGGAAGTAGCCCAATGCTGGCCCCAAGCTCACCTTCCCTATCACATAGTCTTGAGAGCGGTATAAAGATCCCTTCTCCAAGACTTCATGCCTCATGTAATTGTCACCTTGGGATGGAAGATCACATTTGGTGCTACCTTTGTTCCCTTGATCCATTATCCCCCTCCAAATATTTCTCTGCTATGAAGAGCATAGAATTATTTTGATCTCCATTTCCCTTCTCCTATATTGCCAAAATTACCTTTTACAATTATTAAATGCCACTCTCATGATTCACAAGTGACTGCTTGTGTTTTCTAACCCTTATTCTACCTTGCCTACTTGCCAAGGGGGAGCTCCCATGGTGCTTCAAGACATAAAGCCTCTTGGTTTTAGAAGGCTTTCCCACGAGCCTCCCACCCCTAAGGGCTCCAACCCCTTTAGCCAAGCGACTATTCCCACAAAAAAGCTTCAAAAAGTTCAAGGCTTTATGACTTCAAAGCGAGTCAAACCTTCTTCACCTTCAAAGATTCTACAAACAATAATTTTAAAAGTTATCAAACCAAAGCAAAGGAAAATTACTCTCTCTCACACTCATCCTATGTCCCAAGTTCCAATCATAAAAATCTTTGCATCCGAGGCACAATACTTGAAATGTATGCTATCATTCTCTTTTACAAAGACAACGTCACTATAGTGCCTTTGTAAAGAGGTAGACATTGACATTAGCACACCACCAATTGTTAAGGTCCCTCCATTTTCACTATGGCGGAAAAAGGGGGTTAAGAAATTCATGAGGGAGGGCTTCCATATGTGGAAACCTAAGCTACGGAGATACCTCATGAAAAAGCAATTGTGGAGTATTGTCAAGTCTGGGAAAATGTGTCATGTGCTATAGAAGGCACTCTCACTATAGCACAAGCAAACAATCTCTAGGAATAATTATCACTTCTCTACATGATAATGATTGCACCACAACACTTCAAACATGGAAAATTTTAGAAGAAATTTTGGTATTAAGTAAAAGCAAAGTAAAATAAGCTTAAGGAAAATCTTCACAAGCTTACTATGCTTGAAGGGGAGGACATCTCTAGCCTAATAAATAGGCTAATGATCATAATCACGCAACTCACTTACTTTGATTGCCAAATCCTAGACAAAGAAAAAGTAGTTGTGCTTTTGAGTGCTCTACTCGACAGCTTTGACAACATAGTCGTTGTTTTAGAGAAAAAATGATCCCTTACTTTCACTACAACAACTTGTAACTGCACTTCATGAAGAATAAAATAAGCAAACAAAGAAGACTACATCAAATGGAGGAGCATATTTTGGATCATCACCATCTAGGGCATCATCACCATTTTAGATTCAAGCAATTTTGGTGTGCCCATTCAGGGATATCATGCACAAAGTAATGAACTTATCTTTTTTATAGGATCTAGAGTAGGGTCAGGAATGCAAGTCGAAGAATGGAATCATGTTGTAAGCTACATTGTTTGCACACACTAGAGTAGGATCTAGAGTAGGGTCAGGAATGCAAGTCAAAGAATGGAATCATGCTCTAAGCTATATCGTTTTCATAGGATTTAGAGTAGGGTTAGGAATGCAAGTCAAAGAATGAAATCATGCTCTAAGCTACATCACTTGCACACACTATGTCCCCTAGGGGAGAATAGACTGTGGATTTTTTATAGGAGCAACTGGATAAGGAGAGTTCAAGGTGTCCTCCTTATGAATTGTATAGCCACCCTTTGGAAATTATGCCCCATTAAGGCACATGTAGTTCTTGAGGTTCTTCACTAAGTTAATATAATATCTCTATCTTATCTCTATGGGGCAAGTTGAGGCACTTTTCCAAGTACTGCTACAAGAACAATTATTGTAGTTATTGCATCATCAAATATCATCCACCATCAAAGTTTCATAGTAGCACAAACATCAACAAGGATAAATGTAGAATTAACATTGCAGAGGAGAAAGACAAAGATGAAGACAAAGGAGAGAAGAGATGTATCCATGTTTTTATTGCATCTTTACGATGATTACAGTGGTGTTGTAGAGGATATGGATGGTTTTCATCATATTCATAGAGTTTGTAGTGATTCTTTATTTGAGAGGAGGATATTGTAGTCTATGTGTCACCACATCCTGAGAGACTTCTTATTGTAGCCTATGTGGGATTAGTCTATGTGACTACTAGTCTGTGTGACTTTCATTAACCCTATGTGGCAATGAGTCTCTATACAGTTTTTAGTTACTAGTTCAAATTCCAAGGGGAGGGTTGTTGGATATGTTGTCTTTAGTCTACGCCACAACATATTGTTGTGTACCAATGTGTTTTTTATACCAATGGTGTGTACCATCTCCATTCTAGTCAGCATTCCAATCACCAGGTGATCATGTGACACAATGTGGGCTTAGGTGAGTTGCACAAAAAGCCAAGGAGGATCCCTCACTTGCATAAATCAACCCATGCATCTTTGGAGCCTTTGGTGGCCACTTGGGAGTTTCCCTTTGCCCTTTAGGGAGATACCTTTTGGCCCTTGAGAGGTGCACCTAGCCATTGTACTACCACTAGTACTTGCAATGCTACTATTACATAAGTAGCCACATCTTGTATACATTCTAGGGTTTCTAGTTCATTTCATAATCAGGTTATTTCTATTGTTTTTACACATTGAGCATTGTGTTGTTTTTGCTACCTCTATTCATTCACCATAAATGGTTCTCTAATTATGCTCCCATAACCCTAACAACGTCTTGTAGAGATTAAGGTACTAACAAATCCCTCCAATGTATGGGGATGGTTGCCAAGCATGACATATCTCCCAATCTAGACAAAAGGATAATTTGAGGTATTTAGCATTTCTATGCATGCAAAAAAACTATTTGATGCTTACTATTCCATTCTTTTTTATCTATGCAGTTAAGTATTAATCGTAGACATGTTAATAGTAAACATATAAACAATGACTAGCATGCAAATACATGCAACTTTTGTGACATTTTCTACTAACTTTGTGTGTAAACCTACATAAATATACCTAGGTGAAGGGTGTAAAGGTAGACAAATACACTTCGATGTATCTTAGAAATCACCACTAATGCATTGAGCACATGCACCTACGAGAGGCTTTCGTTTATGTTGATCTTATTGATGTTCACCTCAGAGGAAAGTGTATATAAGTTAGCTTGGTGCATGCATAAGCATGTACAACGTATATCAATTCATTGTATGTTTTATGTCATTTTGTGCACCTATAGTGGCTTAAGAGCAGTGCTGTAAAATCTCTCTTATGACATAGATTTCCTTTTGACATAAAGGCATTACATATTTTCTAGTTTGTTGTCTAGTTTTACTTCCTAGTAGTCTTAAGCAAATGAGCCAAGCTAGCAAAAAATGGCAATTGCAAATGAGTTATAAAGTTATGCCCTTTGCAGCCTATTCCTAACATGTACACAAATTTTCCACTTTAGATAGCACAACCCATAAATGGCTTAGGTAGTACCATATGGGGATTTGTTTGGCAAGTGTAAGTTAATGGTGAATTTGGTTGGAAAGTAGAACTTAACACCCTTAAGAGAAAAACTTTGCAAGTGAAACTTAATGGTGCAATTTTATATCATAGGAATCACATCTTGTAGATTCACTTGTTTTGTGATTGATTTTAGGGCTTTCAATTGACCAGATTAGGAAACGTGCCTTTTTGGTATGGATTCACCAATTTAGGTAGCACCTTAGAATGTTTTGCAAATGTTTGGTCATCCTTGTTGGTTCACTGGGAGACTAGAAAGACTTCATAGTAGTGTTATGGATATGGATCTTTGTTACAAACATTCAAATGAGGATGAAGATGAATGATCTTGAGACAAAAGTCAAGATATGACACATAATGTTTATTCTATGGGTATGAAGTATTATATGATTGAATGTGGATGATGAAAGGCACAAGGCAAACATTGCATGTCGTTGCGCAAGTTTGTGCATATTGGACTACTATGACCCTCAATGTCATAGAATTCAAGGTTCTCTTTATCAGGTAGTCTTGACAGAATTAGCCATTGCATTTAGACTAGGTGTTTCTAGCAAAGTCTGTGTAGATTGGACCCTTGATCTCAAATCTAGGCGTTCAAAAGTGAGTGCATGCTTTTTTGTTTCAATATCCCAAATATTTTCCATTCTGTTGTGCTAAGTCCTTGCAAACAACTACACCTAGATCCTTAGGTATTTTACGTGAAATCTCTCTCTCTCTCTCTCTCTCTCTCTCTCTCTCTCTCTCTCTCAACTCATAAGTTGTGAAAGGCATATTTATTTCTTTGTAAGTAGTTTTATTGTCTTCTTGTAGGTTCTCTACCCTCCTAGTTGTTGGACTAAGTAAACATTGCAAGAGAATATGTCCTTAGGAGCATGGATGATTGCAAAATAACAAAGGATTTGCGAAAGAAAAAAACTTGTGTATTTCCACACTCACTTTTGCAATGGTCCAAGTGGCTATGGCCTAATTGCTATGAGCATGAGTATGTACTTACACATATAGTTGTGTGCATATGTATTCAGCCCATATGGGGGGTTCATGCTATATGAAAGAATGATAGAGTACCGGCACTATCAAAGAATGATAGATTATTGGCACTATCCTATGAGTAGAAGATCTAATTTTAAATATAATACTTAAGAAATTTAAGTTTAAATTTATGATCATATTAATAAATATTTGCTTAACATGCCACGGATCCTTGCCATATTCAAAAGTACACAAATGGAAAAACAAAAGGCCCATCCCATGTTATTTATAAGAATTACATATTTAATGCAACCTTTCAATCGCTCTCCGGCGGAAAGGGAGGGTGTATGCCAAGGGAGTTTCAACCCGTGTACAATGAAGCCCTACAAATTTTCAAAGGTATATTTTATTTTTCTTCTCTATAATCTATAGTCTCTCTTCTTCTTCTTCTTCTTCTTCTTCTTCTTCTTCTTCTTCTCTCTCTCTCTCTCTCTCTCTCTCTCTCTCTCTCTCTCTCTTTCCGTTGGAGTGAAAGGCAATGCCAATGTCTATCTCCAGACGCCTTGTTTCTACCTCTATAGTCTCTAGACCTCTGTCTATTACTTTTTTTTTGTAGATGTATGCATATATTTCCTCATTAAAGTTATAGACTCCTAAAATTTATACTTTAAATAAATAAAAATCATTGTATTTATTCTAGATTAAGTGGACATCGAGATGCAGATGGTATCCAAAGGTTTAAATTTAAGAATACCAAATGGAAAGATCCATTTGGCATCCACCTTTGGTTCGGGGCCTCCAATGTCAAAGTGACATTTGAAAGGTGAATCCAATGTATTTTGTGTCCTCTTTTTTTCTCCGTTCTTCTCATGCTCTCAACCTTCACCTCCACTCTATATATCTCTACTTCTACATCTACCTCTAAGAAGTTGATATGGAGAGAAAGATGCATTATAAAAAGGGGAAAGAAAAATGGTGGGTATGGATCCATTTGGCATCCACCTTGGCAATGTCCAAAGTGAGTAAGTTTGAAAGATCCCAAATCTCAAGAAATCTCTTTGATGAATATCCTTTTCCGTCTCAACATTTTTCTCGATGTAGCTATCATAAGTAAGAATAGCAAGTGGAAACCTCCAATTGGTGGAGCCTCCAATGTGAAATTCACATTGAATGCTCCCAAGCTTGACCCGGAGAAGGCTCCAAAGTGCGAAAAGATCCTTTCCTCAATATCCTTCTATCTCTTCCTATCTATGTCCCTTTTTGTATATGGCTCTCTCAACCTCTAACTATTTCCTAATATTTCTCTCTGTGCCTCTACCTTTACATCTACCCCTAGTACTATTTACATCTCTCTCTCTCTCTCTCTCTCTCTCTCTCTCTCTCTCTCTCTCTGTGTGTGTGTGTGTGTGTGTGTGTGTGTGTGTGTGTGTGTGTGTGTGTGTCTACCCTATCCACCTCTACCTCTACCCTTATCCATCTCTACTTTAGTCTACCCTTATTCATTCACACTCTACTTCTATCTCTATTGAGGAAGATTTTTAGTAGTAGAGGGATAGGTGTTGCTCACCTCCCGCCATGACGACATTCTGTATATCTCTCTCCATTTTCATGATGCCTTTTATCTTTCTCGAGAAGCCCACCTTAGCCACGATATCTATTTCCAAATGTGACAATGATGTTTCGTCTCCATTAAACACATGTGAAGTCATGCAAAAAACATCCTTATCTATTCGTAGGCTTATCATGATGGGATCCATCGAAACTAGATACCAAGATGTGTACACAAAATCCATCCTTCTTGCCTCCGGTTGTGCTCAAGACTACACAAAAGCCTCAAGAATCTCTTTAAAAAGAACATCCACAGTGTTTGTGCCACTACATTTCCTATCTCCCCAATGACATGGATGAAGAGATGAACTCTACTAACAAAGATAGAGTAGATGAAGGCTATCTCAAGAGCTTACATCGCCTCCATGCCATGGTTTGTGCACTAGATATTGCGTTCTCCTCAATCTACTCGGAGGTAAAGAATCTACACAAAGGGAAATTATAATATTAGTATAAGGCTTCAAATCTCCTCTTTTCAAAGCAAAATGGATGAGACAAGAGCAAGATTATCCACCTCACAAGTTCCCCCAATTTAAACACCACCTAGCTTATTGCATTTGAACCACATCTACTTCTGGGAAACCTAAACTACGTAATGCATACGATATAATTAAAGTCTTACTTATAACATCTTGTGCCAATTATGGGATTTGTGGCCATATAGTTGAGTTGCCTTACCTTTCTTTGTCTTTATGAAAGCAACCCTCCAAGATCGCATGTAAACCAGTGGGGTCCAAATAGAGGAAATGATGGTCTTCACTTGGTCTTGCTCGTCAACCTTTGACAACATTTAAGGTACTAGCTTTCCTTTAAGAGTGCATCTAATGCATTGTCGACAAGGAAGAAGCTTTTTCCCGAAATATTGCTTGTCGGATGCATTGAAAGATGGGAATGGCATCTCTTCGATCGCATTGGTCGTGGAATACACATTGCCAGACCAGGTCTCAAAAAGCTCCAGGCTGTTTTCAGCATTCTATCCGGAGTGTGGACTCTTGGAATGCACTCATTGCGCGATGTGCACAACAAGAGCAGGGCCAGAAAGCTCTAGGCTATTTTAACCATATTGCAAAGGAAAGGTCTTTTTCCAGATGGATTCACCCACGCTTGCACCTTGAACGTTGGTCGCCTTATGCAAGACCTTCACATGGGTTTGAGAATTCATGATGATGAAATTGCTAGCCACGTGTTGGTGTTAGGAGAATGTCATGCCTAACGGTGTTTTGATCAATATGTATGACTCCAAAAAGTTCTGGATGCGCTTTTTCTATTAATTGTCGCCTTCTCGAGAAGGTTGATAGCAAGATACGAGCGACATGGTTGTGGCAACCCAGCTATAGGCTATTTTAAGCACATGAAAAGTGAGGGTTTCTCATCGGACGAGGTCTCTTGAAGTGCTTTTATACACGGAAATGCCAAGCAAGGGCAGGCGAGGAAGCTCTGAAATGTTTTTCTTGGATGCAATATGATCTGGGCACTGTTCTTGATGACCGAAATGTTGCCTGTCAGATGCATTGAATGATGGGAATAGCGTCTCTTGGAATGCACTGGTCGTGGGATACGCACCGCAAAAGCAGGGGCAAAAAGCTTTAGGCTATTTTTAGCTTCCTATCAAGAGTGTTGACTCTTGGAATCTAGAATATTTCCAGCTGTTGCAAAGCGAGCACCCTGGTCGATATGTATGCCAGACATGGTGCACTTCAAAAAGCACAAAAAGTGCTTGGGTCCTCATCATGGTCTTCATGCATTTGAACTAGAAGCAAGTGATCAAAAGAAGGATTTGTACCAAGTCAATAGTGAGTTGTATTCGCTTCACATCAGAAAGTCACATATTTAGGATCATACGGGCGAGTGTGTAGGTTGGTCAATATGTATGCCAATTGTGGTGCAAACAAATATCCATAGAGGCAAAAAAATCCACTAACAACTCCAACGAAGAAGCAATAGTAGTAACACAAATCAAGCGTAGACATGAAGAGCATGATGAGGAGTCAAAAACATGGCTATGGCAAGGAAGCTCTGGGACGTTTTAACCAAATTCGAAGGGAATGCCTTTCTTCTCTTCAAATGCATTCAAGCATGTGAACGAATTGAATGCAAATCGACGTTTCTCACTAAACGAAGTCTCTTGGAGTGCTCTTATAAGAGGGTATGTCAACAAGGGCAAGCCAAGGAAGCTCTGAAGTGTTTTTGTTGGGATGCAACGTGAGGGCAACTCCCCTACTACAATCTTCTTTCTTAGTGTGCTCATTGCAATGATTGCTGCTCAAAGGCTCTTTGGTTCATATGTATGCCAAATATAGTACCCTTTTACGAAAGCACAAAAAGATGCTACAACATGTGTTAATGAATGACACTTATGCAGTTGCTAGCATGTCAAAGACGACACAAAAATTTGAATACATGAGAATTAAGAATGGTGCTCAAAAGCAACGAGGACATAGTTGTTCCATACCAAAGCTTGATAACATAGCTTCAAGCTCTGCAATGTCCACTTTGCCTCCACTATCATGTTTGTTTTGAGTAGTGCGGTCACACAGAAGGTTAAAAATGCAACCTACGTACATCAACTTCAACCTTCGTCTTGCCCACGCCACCTCCAATATGCACCTATTGTGCTCAAAACCAATATGCACCTACCGCGCTCAAAATGGTCCTCTACCACTGTAAAAGAGCCCTCTCAACTCTTCCATACCAAAGCTTGGTAACGCAGCTTCAAGCTCTGCAATGTCCACTTTGCCACCACTATCATGTTTATTTTGAGCAGCGCGATCACACAGAAGGTCAAAAATGCAACCTACGTACATCAATGATAGATATTTAATCGCACAGTGAGTAAGCATTACCATTTTTCATTTTTGACTCTGAGAACATGGTCAATGAACGCACTGAAAATTGCACACTGTCGTGGGAATGGCACATTCCCTCGTATTATAAAAATTGGGGAGGATTGTGTAAACTCCCCCATGCAAGGAAACTTTGCATGTTTTTTTTTTTTCCAAACATAAACAACGAACATCTAAAAGTAAACATATTTCAAATGATCCGAATCATCAATTTCTATAAATTCTAACTGTTTTTAAGATTCTTTTGCAAGGTACACAGATAAAAAACGGGGCGCCACGATCATAGCCTACTAGAGGCGATACCAACTGCAAACCAGGGAAACATGCTCTGGTGAACGCTAACAAACTTTCTCTCTTTCTTGAGCACTCTCTCTTTCCCTTTTCTTCTTCTAGATATGTACTCTTGTTGAATCTTCGTGATGGGATTGGCAGTTAGGGGTTGTTCGATATGTATGTGAAATGCTCTCTCTCTCCCCCAATTCCTAAAATTACATGTTTAAATTTGTTCTTAGCTTTTAAATTGCATCGCTTATTTGACTCATTCTGCAGTATAGACATCACACAGTTCCAAACAATCGTCAAATCGTCTCGGTGCAGCTAACGAAGCATTTTAGTTAGTGAGAATCAGGAAAGATCATGCCCTCGGGTTCAAAGACGAACAGGGAGCCACTGCCTTGGTGGTGGTTGAAGAAGACAAGCAGGAGGCCAAGAGGGCGCCAGGCAAGAGGTGGCATACCATGCAGGTGACGGCAGGAGGAGACACCAGCAAGGAGAAGCTACTTGCTCACAGAGATGATCATGGCCGATCCTTTTTTTTTAATTTTCAAGCTCGTGCAGTGAGCACTGAACGCACGCTGCCTTACTGGTTTGGTTAATGATGGCAGAGTCGCAGCCTGGAAGGCGCCCGTGTTCGAGCCTTAGAGGGCGCATCAACTTTTAATGCTGGCTCGCTAGCAATGCAAGCCAAGCTCCAAAGAATGGAATGTGCAGAGATTCCATGTAATAAAATATCAGAGGTGCCTTGACCTTCCATAATACTAAGGCAAATGCAAGGGATGAATGCAAGGGATACAACAAAACATCTTGGTAAAAAGATAGAGAGAGAGGTGTAAATGTAATTGCTCGTACTTTTCAGAACAACTCTTCTATTTGGCAGGTTGCTTGGGGAAAAATTTTTAACAAACCCATAACCTGCTCTTCAAGCTTCTATAATTAATGGGGGGGTACTTTTTCTCTAAGCTTGACAAAACTGTTGAGCAAAGCTCGTGCCACAACAAAGACATGCCGGAGGAGGAGAATATTAACTGTGCACCGAAGCAAGGTGGTTCGCCTGAATTGCACGAATCACCTCTTGTCCTATCGCTGTGCAGCCCACTAATTTCTGCATAGGGTACACTTCACAAGTGAGATCACAACTACAGATGTGTGTGTGTGTGTGTGTGTGTGTGTGTGAACGCGCACACACATACATACGTATATATTTTTACTGTATATATTTATTTATTTATTTATTTATTCACACACACACACACATATATATACAAAACTTTATACTGAGGGACCTGTAACAAGCACCCAAATGGGCAACTTTACCTTGCCAGCAGACATAATATCACCAGTGCGAAATCCGTTGTCGAGAGTTTGTATTACAGCTTTCTCGATTCTCTCGGCCGCTTTTACCTCTCCAAGACCATATTTCAGAAGCATGGCAACACTCAATATCATGGCTAAAGGATTTGCCTTATCCTGCATTTTGTAAAAGCACACATGAGATTACTAGCACAGAAAAGAATCAAGTGCCCACTTGAGTATTTGCAAAGATACAACTACAAAAGCCTACAAGGGAAAGATCTCAGACCTGGCCAGCAATATCT
This sequence comes from Adiantum capillus-veneris, assembly GCF_014529385.1. Classification (NCBI taxonomy): domain Eukaryota; kingdom Viridiplantae; phylum Streptophyta; class Polypodiopsida; order Polypodiales; family Pteridaceae; genus Adiantum; species Adiantum capillus-veneris. The sequence continues at coordinate 43,802,550 of NC_140936.1, read as the reverse complement.
GGAGCCGAACCATGAATAGGTTCAAACAAGCCAGGGCCCTGCACTCACACAATGCTATTACTCTCTTATGCATCTTACTAAGATAAGTCAAAACGGGCACAACTGTGAAAAATTTTACCGAATTTTTTACACAAGCAGATGGGAGCATGCCAATGCTTCCCGTCAGCATGGACGCTTCATCAGAAAGAATGTCACCGAATATGTTGTTTGTAACAATAGTGTCAAACTGCACAAAGTAAAGTACATGTCAGATGCTTATCCTCCTTCAAGTAAAGATTCATTATTGCACATAATCAACTGCCTGTGGGCAATACCACCTTTCAAAGCGTGACTAAATGACCAATCTACTTTAGTAAGAGTTCAAGTGAAATTTATGGAATTGTCTGTACGGAGTGCTGAAAGAAGTCTCAACCACTATATGAAAGCCCTTCTCCTTACAGCAGAAGAAATACACAAGCTAAGGATGTAGGAAAAACAGGGTATAGTACTTGACGTGATCAAGCAGATGAACCCTCTAAAAGTTCACCCATATATGAAGGGGTAGAAGGCGGCAGGCCACTCTACTGTTCTCATGCGAGGCTGGAGATTGTTGCCATTCTGTTCAAGGATTCCTGCTCCTTGGCTGGGTGAGACCCTAATCATGTGGTAGGCTCATCCGGCAAACGCGCAGTGGACCTCGTCTTCTCACCTGATGATGTCCAATCGTGGCGGTTATAGATTTGGGAGAGCGGGCCTCTCACGGTAATCATGGCACCCTTGGGAGTGGTGCTGGCCCTCAGCTGCGGATCAGCGTGATGACAGTCTCATTTTTTGAGTATTCTGCTAGCATTGGTCGGCATATTCTATTGCAACAGCAGAGTTTGGGTGTCAACCTACACAATTGGAGTCTTGGCTGGATGCTGGCCTATCTCATGCCTTGAGAACAGATTTTGGTCCTTCCTCTCAGATTGCAGATCAGCCGCCGTATACTACATGTGGTTGATGGTTCATGCTGGTTTGTCAGTGAGGACATGGGCTGGGCTATGTTGGCTATGATCCAGACTTGTTCGCCCGGCACCTACACATAGATGAGACTATTAGCCACCGACTTTGGGTTGCCCACATGCGCATATGCTCTGACGTGCATTTCGTGCCCTCCTCTGTCTGGTGGGTGTTTGCAAAAGTTTTGTATCTTGGGGTTCTGTTTGTTCAGAGTTTCATCTTCTGTCAGGTATTTGGACACTCTGTGGAAGGGTTCTATTTCGACATACCATACATGTATTGAGTACAGACTCAGACATCTGTGCCATCTATAGAGGGGCTCATTTTCCTCAGCATGTCTGGGAACCAAAACTCCCGAAAAGCAATTTTAACAGGAAACTTCGGGACCTACCATCTGACCTTTGAAAGCCCAAAGTAAAATCCTCATACCATGGATGCAAAATAATCAATGTGTCCCTAAAAGAGAGAGGAGTGTGACTGACGGCCCTAGAGGCTAGCTCCTATGATGAGAAGATAGCAATGAAACTACCTATGCCTAGCAAGATGATATCCTCCACTGTGCCTTCATCCAAGGCGCAAAATACGTTGTGAAATCTGGGTAATCACTACCAGTACGAAAAATTCGTAAGATATTGAAGACAAATAAGCGTACATGTCTACTTATGCATGCTTGCATACATGTAAATGCATGTATGCATGCCTGAATATACTATAGTAACCAGCACCACCACGAATCATTTCAGACCCGAAAAGTTTCACCCCGAAACGTGCAGTTTCAACATGAAACGTTTCATCCCAACCTAAAGAGGAGACCGAAATGTGCACCGAGACGCCAATATATATAACAAGAGACAATAGGGAGCATAACTTCCTATGTCACAATGATTCTGGTTTCACAAGATAAGTCAAGTACTACCAACTTGGGTTATCAATGAGGCACTTGAGAAGTGCTACCAACTACTATCCATGCATTTGAGACGCAACCATGCAAGAATCTCCATTATTTCTATATTATTTGTGGGTGGTGTGGACGGCCTGTTGCTTGCATGTTCTGCATTCTACAATTGCGTGTAGGCTCACCATATGGACTGAGATCCTCCAGACGCTTCGCAGTCGATTGGTTACATCAGCTGGCTGTTCCATGGTTGCGGAAGAGTATTGCCATTTGTTTTTGCACTGCTAGCTTGGCACCTCTCTTGCTTAACTGTAGATAGGGCAGGATACCTGACCTATGTCCCTCCACAATGGTTCATCCATCCTCCATTCAATTTACAGGCCAACTTGATATAAATATGTCACTCTTATGCTCCTACAACCTTGTACTTCTACATACAACCTGCAACTGAGTTTCTATTAAACTACATAGAGGCCATGAGCTCACCATGGCATTTAGCACCAGCCAGTTGTTCCACTCGTCTTCTGGGATTGAATGCCAGATGGTATGTTTAATAACCCTAAATTGAAAGATCCGACACGACGTGATTGGGTTTCTATGCAAAGCACTTGAACAGGACAAGTACAACCAGCCATGGGACACCAATAAAAAACAACAAAATGACCCACAATATATACCTCGCCATGTTCTACCAACATTATCTTTCATAACCAAGAAGTTTTTATGCAAAAAAAACATGTTTGATACTAATGATACTTGAGAGAGTAAAACCTGCTTTGGATTTCGAATCAATTGCATTGCAGCATTATCCACGAGCATATGTGTAAGTTCAACATCCGGAAAATCCTTTGCGACGATTGTCATCGTTTGGCGCCACAATTGTGAGGCCTGTAAAAATACCTCATCAAATCAGAGATTTAAACTCATAATGCATATTGAAGGATGCTCGATAACCCTTTTACATCCATACAAAGATTTGAATCATTACATTATTACGGTACTAAAATTTAGAGAACACCACCTCTAGAACATTCGCTTTGTCAACAGAACACAGCTGTCCCCTTCTTTTTCGTGCTATTTCAAAGGCTACGCGCGCTATGCGATCAATCTGAAACCAAAACAATTAGCATCCTGAGGCCATCTCGTGAATCAGGCAGTGAAACAGAAAGTGACTTAAGAATACCAACTGCAAACCAAGATCTTAAGTGATCAATGTTGGAAGTCAACAAGCCAGCGACTCGTCATAAGAAGCATTTTTGTTATTACCATCAAGTAAATTCTTATCCAAGCACCTCAATCACAGTCAACTAAGAAAATTAGTTTGTTCAAAGCATCCTCTCTTTCCACCCGAGTCATTACCACCCTGTCATAATGCTACTCCCATCAAAGCATCTCAATCACAGTCAATTGAGAAAATAGTCCATTCGGAGCATCCTTCTCTTTTTGAATTAAGTCACTGTGAGGAGTACCTTGGGGCAGGGCCTGCAGGGCTGTCTACATGCAGTAACACTAGTTCCCATCCCATTGTGTTTAAAAATCACATTTACTAAAGAGGACATGCACCAACCTTGTTCGTGCTATGAACCACTACCGCGAAATCTAAATATCCTGTTTTGAGAGAGCATTCACATACCTCGCTCACGCTGTAAACTTCTGTGTTGAAACCTATTTGTTCTCCATTGCTATTTTTTCCAAATCCTTTCGGTTGCCCAAAATAGATCCCTATGCATTAATTCAAATAGAAGTCACAGTAAAAAGACCAGTAGTTCTCATACCAAATCTAATGACTAGCATAGACGTACCTCCTGTGAGCTCCCGCACTACCATAATATCCACACCTTCTGCCACTTCACGTTTTAAAGTCGAGGAGTCTACAAGCTTTTGTCATTGTAATAAATGGAGCAGGGCATTGTCTTAGACGCCGATACCTCTTCAAAATTAGAAGAATGTTGAGAGATTGCTGCAATGATACCTGAGGGAGCACAACAGCTGGTCTTAAATTTGCAAATACCCCCATTCCTGCCCTTAAACCCAGCAGGCCGCGTTCTGGACGCAAATGAGGTTCATTATTGTCCCACTGGTATCTGTTTAAGTTTACAATTAGTAAAACAAAGCTAAGAATCATCCAACATCTTTGAACCATAAACATACATACCCTCCGATAGCTGCTAAAAGCACTGCGTCTGAATCTTTGCAAGCTTCTAAGGTGTCATCAGGAAGAGGAGTGCCAAGTGCATCAATGGCAGCTCCACCTAGCAGCTTTTCTTGAACTTCAAAGTCGATACCTGAACACATGGGTTGAAAAAACGTTGCAAACATCATATCTAAAATTAGCACTAAGCTGCCTTTTTCCATTAACAAAGGTCTGATACCTTTGAAAGTACAAATGAATGTAGAAAAGGTGTAAAAGTTTGCAATTCACGTAGTGAATTTACATTAGATATACCTAGATGGATCCAAGATAAGCCTAGATTCACCCTTAAAGGGAAGTGCAAGGTATAGACCCATGTAGTCAACCACAAGACAATATAACCATCCGCTCCATCATGCATAGTGTTGACTAAATACCACGACATCCCCACTAACATCGTGGTGCCCAATAGTGGGTGTAGAACTAGGTACTAACATATGCTCCCAAAGACAACACACACCACACGCACACACACATGATCATACATCAACACAATGTTCAACGTACTAAGTTTCTGTCATGACTCCGGAGATCAAGGGCAGACTCGGCCATAATGAAGCCTAGCACTAAAAGAAGCATTAAATCGGAAAAATTAGCACAAGAATGAGGTAGTTGATAGGGCATACGCACGACAAAACATAGAAAGAATTAGCACGATATCAACTTGTCGTAACTCGGGACGAAAACTTCACAATATGAAGTCTGCATGTTCGCTATACGACTGAAATTGGATTTGCAACAGAATTGTCATGGCCACGCTAAGAAGATGTGCCCAAACAATTTTCCGAACAGCTAAACGATGTCTTTGTATTATAGAGCTTTGATTACAACACAAGCTTGTGCTCTTGCAGAGCTTTTCTTGAACCAAGAAGATGATCAACTTCATGATTCCATGGTGTAACCTCCTTCCCAAGCCCTAAAGAACTAAGGAGTAAAAGGTAGATGAGGGTGAAGAAGTATTTTCTAAGCAAAAGAAATAGTACTTTGTATATGCTTACTCCGTGAGAAAGCTCTTAGCATAATAGAAATAGTACTTTGTATATGCTTACTGTCACAAAGTGATGACGTGGCTACGGACAGCAGAAACCCTAATTTCTGCCAGAAACCCTAAAATTCCTGCAAACCCTGATTTTTGCCAAAAACCCTAATTTCTGGAAATCGCGGAGGCTATTATTTTTTTTTAAAAATGGAAAATGATGAGCGACGCAAATTTTGCTTTTTGACTCTTTGTGAGAGAGAGAGAGAGAGCAATTGCTTTTGATTTGAAGCTTTTAGGGCTCTGCTTTTGGGCATCCCTTGTACCTTTAAATATGTGGAGAGGGCTTCACTTCTCAGAGCATCTGGACGCAGAGTCTGAGAGTGAAACCCTAGCCACTCTCTTGTACTTTGATTTGATTAATATAAAAAGAAATACCGAAAGGGGCGCCAGTCTTTGGGGCCAATATCTCTAGGCACGGAACTCCGCCGGGCCAGTGTACATCTATTGGGATCTGTGACTTGTTTTGAAGTGGTTATTTGGTGCTGTTGCGGTTGATTCTTAACTTGGAGTGTCCAAGTCTGTTACAGTGGTATTGGAGCACGGCCGATTTCTCTTCTACGGGAAATCCGATCCCCGATTTTTTTTTCCGCGGCACCTATGGCTTCAAGCAATGATCAGTCGACTCCCTCTACAATAGAGACACGGGCAGGGATCACAACGAAGATTCCGGCAGAGAGTATGGCCCGCCTTGGCCTACTTAGGCGGAGCGGCGAGAGATGGAGCGTCGCCAGTTGATCGGCGATGCAACAAAGATGATGCTCAATTTTGCCAAGGACCCGAAGATGGCAAAATATATGAACCAGACCTCTTTGGAAGAGGTACAGATGGAGTGGCAAAGAACCACAACACCACTCCCGAAACCCGCTCTCAAGAAACCTTCTACCTCCAAGAAAATATACGGAGAAGGAACTGGAGAACGTGGTTGATGCACGGATTGCTCAGCTTTTTGACGCGCAAAAGAAAGCCAAAAAGCACGGCAAAAAGCAGAAGAAAAGCACTGACTTTCCAGGTTATTTGGGTCGTCAGTCGACTTTTGACAAGGCAAAGAAACAGAAGAAGCGTGTTCGATTTGAAGGAGTACCCAGTTCTTCTTCTTCTTCTTCTTCTGATAGTTCTTCTAGCTCCTCGGATTCGAGCGAAGAAGACAGAAAAGGTAAAAAGCGAAGCAAGAAACAAAGCTTCGGAAAGGGCAAGAAAAAGGCAAAGAAGGCTACATCTCGCCCAGAGACTGACAGTTCTACTGAGGACTCGTCTACAGACAGCTCAGATTCCGTTGAAGGAAAGTTTTATGCGAACAAGAAGAATTTTTACAAAGCCAACCAGTATGACTTTCTCGAAGATAAAAGCAAGAAAGTCCGAGAGTTTAAGGAAGGTGGCCACTCCATCAAGTTTAATACTTTTCAGGATACTGAGATGCTTGGAACCATCTTCAGATTCAGGTAGCTACCTCTTACCTTAAGGGGAATGCTCGTACTTGGTGGTTCACGCTTCTTTTAACAAGAGTACGCCAGTTAAATGGCTGAAATTTAAGCTTTTTATTTCTTCTTAGTTGACGCAAGAATATGAACGAGATGTACGAGCTGCTTGAAACCATCTTCAGATGACCAAGAGCGATACAGTAAATACATACTGTGAAAGATTCTGGAGCTCTTTTCTACCCGCCTCTTCATTCAAGAAGATCTCGTTCAGAGAACAGATTGAGCGGTTTACCTTGGGTCTACCTACAGAGATCCGAGATCACTGCTTGGAACAGAAGTCAGCTTCTATTCAGGAGTTGATGAGTCATGCGAAGCGGGGCTTTGCCATTCACTCTGGCAAAATCTAACCTACCCCACAGATGAGGCCATGACACAACGAGCTGAACAGACTTCTGGGAATGAAAGTAGAAAGAAAAAAGAGCAACCCAGAGAAAAATGATGCACGACCCAAGCTTACTCCTGAGGAGAGAGCTCGCTTCATCAGAGAGGGAAAGTGCTTTGGATGCGGGGAACAGGGACATATCTCCGCGAAGTGCCCTAATAAGGCACAGAAAGAACAGAATGATAAAGACGACGACAGGTCTGAGAGTTCGAGAGCAGCAGAGGAATGTGGCAGAAAAGGCAGATAGAAAAGCAAAATTGGTACCACATGGCGTGGGACCTGCACCGAATCTAATGAATGAAAGTACAAACTTTGCCACTTTTGGGGCAAAGTGAAGGATCAGGAAGCTCTTTTGAAGGAGCCAAGGCCAACTTCTTTTCACTTGGAATTGGCGGCTCGAGTTGGAATTACGCCAGACAGACTGACGCCACAGGCGGAGGTAGTTCGACTGGCACCCGGATGGGATGTTGCCATTACACCGAGCATTGGCAAACTTCGTTTGCAATGACAGGGGTGTTCAGGGCATGCGAGTGACATTCTACTCAGGATCCCTTGGTACCACAAGAACTACGCCGTGGTTGACTACCGGGCCGAGAAAGCGACTTTGATAAATGAAGGGCTTAGAGATTGTACTTGATGAACTTCAGTTTCTTACTCATTCTTTTGGGAGAGAACTGAACGTTGGATAAAGGTTGAATATGTTTTGACCTGATCAAAAGAACGCCAAGATTTTTCTCCACACTCATGCCGATTGCTTTTCAAAGGGCCTGAAGATCAAACCATTGATATGATACCTGGAAGCACGCCACCGAATCGGCCACCTTACCGTGTGAGCCGAGTACAGAATGAAAAGATTATGAACCCAGTGAAAGACCTCTTGGAAAAGGGTCTTGTCCAGCCTAGTACTTCACCGTATTGCTCTCCAGTGTTGTTGGTTTTTGAAGAAAGACGGATCTTAGAGAATGTGCATCGATTATAGCACTCTCAACGAAATCACCATCAAGAACAGATTTCCGATTCCTAGGATTGATGATATACTCGACAAGTTACAGGGATCCTCGTGCTTTAGCAGGATTGACTTGAAGAGTGGATATCATCAGATCAGGATAGCACCAGGAGATGTCTACAAGACAGCTTTTCGAACGACTTTTGGGTTATTTGAGTTTTTGGTGATGCCTTTTGGCTTAACCAATGCTCCTGCGACATTTAACCGGATGATGGACAGGATTTTTCGAGAGTACAGGCTATTTGTTGGCACTTTCTTTGACGACATCATTGTTTTCTCCAAGAATGAGGCAGAACACAGAGATCATCTGCTTCAAGTCTTTCAGGCATTACGAGATCACACGTTAGTGATTTATGCAAAGAAAAGTGAATTTTTCCTACCAAAGATGCATTTTTTGGGACACATTGTGTCAGCAGGAGGAGTGCAAATGGACCCGGCCAAGATAGAGACTATCCGTGATTGGCCCGATTTGAGGAATGTCCATGAAGTTAGAAGATTCTTGGGACTGTGTTCGTACTACAGGCAGTTCATACGAAAGTTTGCAGAGGTTGCTTCCCCTTTGCATACCTTGACACAGAAAGGAGTACCTTTTTTGGGGGGACCCACAGAGGTGACTGCCTTTCGGACATTGAAAGAGAAATTGACTACGGAACCTATTTTGACTTAGCCGGACTTGCAGAAGTCATTTGAAGTATATTGTGATGCTTGTGGTCGTAGTCTGGGTGCGGTCTTGATGCAAAGAAGGCCATGTCATAGCTTACGAGAGCCGTTTGTTCTCTAGGCCGGAGATGACAGCACAGATCTATGAGAAAGAGCTTTTGGCGGTTATCCATGCTCTTACTCAGTGGCGGCATTATCTACTCGGAGCGGATTTTACTGTCTTTACAGACCATCAGAGTTTGCACTACTTCTTGTCACAGAAGCAGCTTTTGGAAAAGCAGATGCGGTGGGCGAACATCTTGTCACAGTTCTACTTCCAGATTGTCCATGTGCAGGGACAAAAGAATGTGGTGGCAGATGCTTTGTCTCGAAAACCATTGGTTCTGGCTGTTTCCGCGAAACATCATAGGAGCTTCGAGGATATGGTCGATCAGTATGCCACAGATACAGATTTTGCAGATATTTTCACACGGATACGGGATGGGGAGTCAGTAGTGGGATACTCCCTTCGGGAAGGCTACTTGATGAAAAAGACTATGTTGTGCGTTACACAGCCGTTGAGGGATAAGGTTATGACTGAATGCCACTATCCACCTTTTACGGGTCACTGCGGCATTGCTACCACCATGAAGGGGGTAGAGAGATACTTCTTTGGGCCCAGACTCAAAAAGGATGTGGAAGAGTTTGTGCGCAGTTGCTTGGTATGCCAGAAGGTCAAGTTTGGCAGGCATAAGGCACAGGGATTGTTACAGCCTTTACCCATACCCACCCACCCCTGGGAAAGTATTGCAATGGATTTCATTTTGGATCTCCCGAGAACACAGAAAGATCACGATGATTTTCCGATTACATGGCACGTCTGAGACGATTGTCTCCGACAGAGACCCCAGATTTATGAGTTTGTTTTGGAAGGCAATTTGGGAGAACATTGGCACGCGGTTGCAGTTCTCGTCATCGTTCCACTTACAGACTGACGGGCAATTTGAGATTGCCAATTCAGTGGTTTTAGATTTATTGAAGTCTTGTATCTCGGATCAGAAGACTCAATGGGAAAAGAACTTACCTTTGGTGGAATTTACCTACAATAACACGATACACTCTTCGACGGGAAGACGCCATGTGAGATTGTTGAAAGTGCTGCGAAGGTTCCATCCTTCCTGAGCACGAAAGATTAGATATTTGAAGCGGATGAATATTCGCGAGATTTGGATACGGCTTTTGCCAAGGTTCGCGAGACTTTGCAGGAGTCTCAAGAGCGACAGAAAAAGGCAGCGGATCGCCATCGTCGCGACTTGAAATTGAAGGAGGATGATTGGGTGCTCTTACTTTTGAGAAGGCACGCCTACGAAAGAAAAAGGGAAAGGAGAGCTTTTTCCAAAGCTTAGTATGCGATACTACGGACCTTTCCAGATCACTGACAAGATAAATGATGTCTCCTTCCGATTGAAACTGCCAGATACTTGGAGGATTCATAATGCATTGCATGTGAGTCTCTTGAACCCTGTTAAGGGTGATGTGCCTGATGATGGGGAGCCTGATGAGCAACCCGAAGTGGAAGAAAACGAGGAGATCCTTGTTCCTGAACAGATTTTGGCACATAACGATACGAAGAAAGGTAAAGTCCGAAGGCGGTTTCTTGGTTAAGTTCAAGAACTTTCATGCATTTGATGCGAAGTGGATGGAGGAGGAGGACCTAGTAGATACTCCTCGGATTGTGAAACTTTACCTCGATGTTTTGGTTTAGCATAGTCTACTCCAAACAGAACCCAGAAATTCAGCTTGGCCGGAGATCTGGTGCAGTGGGATGCACAAGAGGGGAGTCACTCCGCTCCCTTGTCAATAGATGCCTCGATTTTGATACTAAAGTCACTGATGTCTCTTTGAGCTTCAGGGATACTGAGAGCTGACAGTATTCTGCTGGATGACTTTATGAAATGGAATTCCTACTAATGATACTGATTTGTTCTTGACTTCTTGTGAGTGCACGAACTGATAGACGAAATGACTACAGCATTTTGGTCTGATATTCGAATAGACATGGTTGCAATAGGGGTTAGTCAATCGGACATCGATGAGGTCCCGATTGGACCTAGATGTGATTGCTAGCTACATTGCCGATAAATCATGGTCTAAGATCCGAATGAATGTTGAATGTCATGTGATGTCTGGTGATGTCCTGTGATGTCGTGTGATGTGACTGTCGATTTTGTACATGTGCTAGATGTGTGTTCCTAGTACGTAGGTACTAACAGTCAGTGTCTGCTAAGACGGTTTATGGCTTTTGTCGGTTTTGCAGGCGTAATCGCGGTCGATTACAATGCTTTCAAGAGGGGGGTATGTCACAAAGTGATGACGTGGCTACGGACAACAAAAACCCTAATTTCTGCCAGAAACCCTAAAATTCCTGCAAACCCTAATTTTTGCCAAAAACCCTAATTTCCGGAAATCGCGGAGGCTTTTTTTTTTTTTTTTTTAAAGGAAAATGATGAGCGACGCAAATTTTGCTTTTTGACTCTCTGTGAGAGAGAGAGAGCAATTGCTTTTGATTTGAAGCTTTTGGGGCTCTACTTTTGGGCATCCCTTGTACCTTTAAATATGTGGAGAAGGCTTCACTTCTCAGAGCATCTAGACGCAGAGTCTGAGAGTGAAACCCTAGCCACTCTCTTGTACTTTGATTTGATTAATATAAAAAGAAATATCGAAAGGGGCACCAATCTTTGGGGCCAATATCTCTAGGCACGGAACTCCGCTGGGCCAGTGTACATCTATTGTGATCTGTGACTTGTTTTGAAGTGGTTATTTGGTGTTGTCGCGATTGATTCTTGACTTGGAGTGTCCAAGTCTGTTACACTTACTCCATGAGAACTCTCTCAGCATAGCTAAGCATAATATAGCATGAGAAGATAAAAGAAAGAGAAGATATTTCACTTCCTTGGATTCGCATCCATAGCCAAGTTCTTGAGCAAGGAAACCGTCTCTAGAGCTCCCATGTGAGAGGGAGTGTGAGAACAATTGCTTAACCACCTTGAGCTCTTTGGGAATGAAAGAAAAATGACAAAGAGTCAACTAAAAATAAAAGGCTCCCCACGCCATTGCCAATGTGGTATTTGCTTTTGATTGCGTAAATGAAATGTACACATATGCAATACCTCAAGTGCACCCACACAATTGCCGATGTGGTATTTGCTTTTGATTGCGTAAATGAAATGTACACAGATGCAATACCTCAAGTGCATATTTTACTGACTCAGATGGGGAATGTCGCCGCGGTAACTCTTCAAAATGAAGCACCTCCACGGCTGATTTGATGCACCATTGGATCCGTCTCAATGAGGGGTTGCCGATGGCCACCAAGGTGTAGATTTGGGGCTGTTTTAGGTATTTATTTTACTTATTTGTCAAAGTCTGGGAAGGGAAATTTACTTAGATCGGTATATATGCAACCCTTTGTACTCATCATCAATTATTCAGTGCCAAGGTTGATTGGTTCAGGAGACTCTCTCTCTCTCTCTCTCTCTCTCTCTCTCTCTCTCTCTCTCTCTCTCTCTCTCTCTCATGCTTCCGTATCTTCGACTTTGACATGATATCAAAACCTTTGTGGAAGAAGCTCACGTTGAGAAGCAGCGGTGAAGTGTTTTCTCTCCCTCGTCGGCGGTGCCATTATCCCCCCCCCCCCCCCCCCCCCCCCCCCTCGCTTGCGTTTTAAAACGCGTTGTGCCTTGTTGTGGTCATTGCCCCCCTCCCTTGCGTGCTCGTGGAAGCCTCCACCACCTTAGTGTTTTAAAACGTTGTTTGACTGCGGCACCGGAGATCCTCCCCTCGCTAGTGTTTTAGAACACTGCGTCCGACAGCACCTAGTAACCCGCGACCTACGGTGTCATCTACCTTGGCAACAATGACACCCTACCACTCTACAGCGTTTTGAAACGCCAGCAGCGGCAACCCAAGACGATGGTCCTCCTTCCCCCAAACTCTATGTTTTAAAACACTATACCAACTCAAAATTCCTTGATGACGACCACTTTGTCCCACTTGTCAGCCACCCAAAGACCCTTGCAAGCCATAGCGTTTTAAAACACTACCTAGATGCGAGTTTTGGGCGCCCCTTGGGCATTAGAGGAGATACACCTCGGGGTGGATTGTCTTGGAGATTTTGGAGTGTGAATTGTGGAGCGGGGCAACCTCCCCTTTTGCAAAGTGTGTGAAGCAACTTGGAGGCGAGGACATTGGAGCTCAAGATAAGGGCGTAAAAGTACTTTTTGAGGAGTAGCTTGGGAGACGTAAATCTTGGAGACCATTTTGTGTGGAGCCCTGTGTGCAAAGTGTATGGAGCGACTTGGAGATTGTGTGGACACCCCTTGGAGTACAAGAAGGAACCCCAACTTCCAGGTCTTGCAACTTCAGTATGGCTGAAACCGGCCCGTGGGGTGGTAGGCGTTGGCTTTCACCCGAAATTCTTTACTTTAGACGCACACAAAGAGAACGTGCAAAGGGAACCTGCAACGGGAATTAACAGTTAAGTACACACACGGTTCGGAAGCTAGAATGCCCCGAGCAGACGCCGACAACCTGTAGGCCCTAAAATTGGCGCCCCTTTCGGTATTTCTTTATTCTTTAGGAGGGTAAATTACAAAGAAGAGTCCTGGGGATCCTTTATCTGTGTCCAGCTAGATACCACCTGTTTTGGCCAAATTTCGGTAGCATAACAACCCCAAAACTTGCACGAAACCAATTCCCCTGCTAGAACTCTCTTTCACTGGCATAAACCCTCTGATTTCTGCCCAAAAACAGTAAATTCAGCTCGCTGTATTCACTGGTTTTTGCCATGTTTTCAGCCCTAAACTGTCCTCTGCCAGTGGGGCACTATTCCCAATGGTTCTGGCGTTCGTATGGCTGAAAAAGAGTCAATTTACAACGCATACACAGCGCTGAAAATGCACCTGTACGGTGAGGTTATGACCCTCACCAATGCCTGCTTTGGAGTAGCAGTTAGCTACCCTTGTTCCTGCTCAAGGAGGCTCTTGCCTCAGCACAAAAGCATGAAACCACACAGCTGTACATCAGTCAAATGAAGAGCCCTCTTGTGGGGCATCACATAACTGCACGTAGGGGAGAGAGAGAGAGCAGTGTGTAGTGTGCAGGTCATCACTCCTAGCACCACACTGTACATAGAGAGGAAAGCAAGCACTCCATAGCTCTTAACTTGTGACAGGTTCTCAATGAAGCATCCCCCCAGCATAAATCGAGCGCCCCCTCTTCTGCCCTTAACTTCTAAGGCATCTGTGAACAAATAGATGCAAAAAGGGAAAGATTTCCATGCTGCCAAAACCTGCGTATCGCTGAAAACGCAGCAAAACAACCCTGTAAACACACATCTGATGCCTTCCAATGCTGAAAATGAGCTCCTTGGTCCTAGGTAAAGTCATGGGAAGCTCAAAAATGGAGAGAAATGGCTGAAAATCACAGTTATCAGCCTCCAAAACTGCTCCAAAAAGTCAGTTACGAGTTCTGTTCTCCCAGACTTTGGTAAATTGACCAAAAAGTGCCACTTGGCACTCATACATGCAATTTCCCCGCATTGGGCTTCCTGCTTAAAAATCTCTCAACCGGTGCCAGTTGACTTTGCAGCAGAGTAATAAAATGTTTCCTTGGTCATACCGAAGGTAATAACGCGAACACATTTCGCGGCCCAAAATAGCAGTTCCCTAATTTTTAGGAGATGTTTCCGTTGGGCTCCCACTGGTCATCTGACCATCTATCCTCATTGGGACCGCATCCAAAAGTGCAATGTGACCCAACTGTCAGATACTTTCTGTTGGTGATCCCACCTTGACTTTATGCCTTTATTGAGTTCACTTCCTAGTATCCACCAACTTGCTAAGTGCGACGGAGGGACCTACATGATCTTGCTCAAAGCCTAGACATCCTCTTACTATACGAATTCCAGTGCCGACCAACTTCCCGTTTGCGGGTGAAACTACTGTTCACATTGGCCATACAATGTCCGACCATTTGCAACTTCAAAAAGAGGGTCTCAAGAATTAAACAAAAATCATTGGAAAGAAACCAACAACTAAAGTTAGCAGTTTCCACGTCCTCGTGACATACCCCCCTCTTGAAATCGCAAACGTCCTCGATAGCATACCATAAATACATGCCATAGATGATCTTGTGTGGTAAGCACCCTTTTATCATCGCATATATCCGCAAGAAAGACTGTCAAAACATATGTACAAATGACTTATTGAGACCTTCATACTTTTGTCAAACTGTACACTGTTGTTGCACTGAATCCATGAGTACATTTGATGTGCTAGCTCTATCATTACCCCTCCTTTGCAGACATTGGGTTGGGGCATACGTAGGCTGTAACCCAAAGGCCTCAAGGTAAAGCTGCAATACATTTGGTGACTCTGACAGTTCATGCTCTTCCATCCACTTTGCATCCAAGGTGGATGGTTCTTGAACTTCACCAAATAGCATCTAGCAACTTGTCCCTTAACTTTTACCTGTGCAAGAGGCTCTTGCCTCTACAAACCAGCATAATTCCGCAATACTGTAGCGTACTACCCACGACTAAGTAAGCTCAAATTTCAAGATGATTTACCAATGCGTCAAAGAATCCAAGCAATCGCCATGAGACCTCTCCCTATCTCATCTTGGTTCATACTTGCAAACCCTAAAAACGCAACAAAAAATCAACCCTAATTTGACCACTTTTTGGCAAGGAAACATGCGGAGTTTCCTGTCTGTCTTGTGAAGAGGAACCCTCTTCCATAATGCCCTTCCCCTTATCGGCCATAGTATAATCCCGCGTTCCTGTACTCTGTGTCTTTACCCAAAATAACCGAGGCTCACTTCTTGAGGAAAAGATGATTGATATCCCGGCAACGGGACCTTGAAACCGGCCCGTGGGGCGGTAGGCGTTGGCTTTCACCCGAAATTCTTTTAGACACACACAGAGACTCTTGTCTACAATTCAGATTCTCTACAGAGGCAACCAATGCTCAAGTTGGCGTTTCTTTCAGGTACAAAGTTGAGGAGAGCAACACCGAGGTGTATCCAGTAGTCTACAGTTGATGGAATATCCATGGTAGATTCTTCATTGACTTGGTTTCACTATTGATGTCCACTATGAAATGCAGAGAGGGTGTTAAAAGTTTAGGCATCTCAAGTGAACTACCCAGTGTGAACCCAGTATTTATTTTGGCTTTTAGGGATTTATCACACTTATTTGTCGAAGTCTAGGTAGGGCAATTTATTGAGGTTTCTATATAAGAAACCCTTAGCCCCCATTGTATTATCCTCTGTTATCTCATTGCCTTGATTGACTGGTTCAATGCCTCTCTCTCTCTCTCTCTCTCTCTCTCTCTCTCTCTCTCTCTCTCTCTCTCTCTCTCTCTCTCTCTCGTGCTTTCTCACCTTCGTCTCTACGCTTCCGCATCGCCGACTTTGACAAGGAGCTCTAGCGTTTTCTCCAAGATCAACCCAACGTTTTTAGCCACAAAAGTTCAGCATTATTCCCCAGTAGCCATCTAGCGTTTCCAGCCCAACATCGCCAGCATTTCAGATTAGATCAACGTTTCCAAATTCATATCAGATCAACGTTTCCATAATCAGATCAAATCAACATTTCCAGATTCATATCAGATTAGCAATTTCAGTTTTCAGCCTTGACATCGTCATCGTCGACATAGACCCCAGCAATACCTCGTCGTCGACCTCATCGTCGTCAACATAGACCCATCAATAGACAATACACAGCATCAGTAGCATCAGTACCCATTAGCATCAGCATCCAGCCATTGTATGAGCATTGTGCAAGAATAAAGAAAGTACTTGCTCTGGCAACAGAGCAAGGGGGCCCTTGAGGGTTGGGACCTGACATCCCTGCGTCGTCTCTTTTCTCTCTCTTGTCTCTCTCTTTCTTTCAGTTCAGTTTAGTCTTTCAAGTGAAGTAAAGTGGCCCTTGTGTTTGAACTTTGTGCAGAGTACTAGATCTGAGCTAAATCCATAAACACTTTCGTTGCACCTGACACTTTCACTTTCAGCCCTCAGAACAGCCAGAGTTTTTCAGTTTTCAACCATCGTCATCCACGACAACGGCCGATCAGCCCGTAGCCTTGCCGCATTAGCAGATTCCCATCAGCATTACCAGCGATTTCAGGTTTCACCCACGAGCATCAAGAGCATATTCAGATTTCAACCCATTAGCTTCGACATCGTCGTTGTCGTCGTCGTCGACATAGAACCCCTCAGTACCTCGTCGTCGTCATCAACCTCGACATAGAACCCATCAGTACCTCGTCGTCATCGACATAGAACCCAACAGTACCTCGTCGTCGTCGTCGTCAACAAAGAACCGATCAATACCTCAGCACCCTCAATACCCCGCAGTACCTCAGTACCCAGTAGTACCCAGCATCAGTACCATTAGCATCAGCATCTCAGCATTTAGTCATTGTATCAGCATCGTGCAAGAATAAAGAAAGTATTTGCTCTGACAATAGAGCAAGGGGGCCCTTGAGGGTTTGTGACCTGACATTCGGTGTTGTCTCTCTTTTCTCTCTCTCTTTTCATTCAATTCAGTTCAGTTCTTTCAAGTGAAGTAAAGTGTCCCTTGTGTTTGTGCGGAGTACTAGATCCGAGCAAAATCCTTAAAACACTTCCGCTTCACTTGACAAGAGACCACTTTATATTGCAACATGCTATTTCCCACCGAGCACATCTCTCTATGCATTGCCCAAGGGGCAATCACCATACACGATTTTAGATGAAGACATATGGAAGTTCTCTAGGGATGGGGATGTTATCCTCCTAGGGGACTTCAATGTCGAGACGGACGACTCTCAAACAGCCTTCTATGATACCTCAAAGGAGATGTTAAGAGAGCTAGAGGTCAGTGATCTGGGATTGGCTAGGTGCTCACAAGATGTGGTGCATAATGAGTATGCGGGATATTTGGCAGACAAGGGGACTGCACATGGATTGGCCATCCTGAATGTCCTACAGAGATTTCCACGAGCGAATGGGTTCACTTGTTTACCTCACAGACAGCTGGACTATGTTATGGCTCAGCCCAGTTTAATACTATCTATTCAAGATTTTATAGTTCGCATGTTGAGGTAGCAATAGATCACGCCCTCCTTACATTTACAGTTTCATTCCACTTTAGTACAACTCCGTTAGCCCGGGCATCTACGTGTACTTGATACACTTTTACGTCGGAGAATGACTCTATTTACAAGGATAGTATTTACAAACACCTAGCCACATAGGAGGCGGGACGCCCATTAGAGGAGCTGAACCAGATATTGACACAGACTTTACATGATGCAATAGTAGAGGCATACCTAACCCAGGCAGAGACGACGTTCTGGAAGTATGCCCCAAAAACAGTTGGTATGATGAGGAATGTAGAGAGAAAAGAGCCACACTTCAAAGAGGAGTGCTCCTCGGAGCCATTACTCATAAACAATCACAGATAGCCTTCAACGCCTAGTGCGACGGAAGAAGACATATCTTGATCGGTTAGAGGAGTTGTACAAGCTATTCTTGAGCCAGGACTCACGCGAGGCATGGAGATTTTTTCATGAGCATTCCCTCCACCGGCTATCACATCAACCGAGATTTGGGGCGCATATGCAGCATCCCTTTACACAGTTCCAGGACAGCACTCTCTACCCGACCCTCCAGAGCCATGCCCACAAACATGCACTTTTTTTACCGCTAAGATGGTAAAGAAAGCCATTGACAGGATGAGAACCAAGAAAGCATATGATGATGATGGATTGATGGCGGAGCACTTCATACATGCTAGGAATATGCTTGCAGAGCTTCTTGCAATACTGTTCAACCGAGCCATGTGTGAGGGTTTTTCAGATACTTAGAGCATGTCTACTATTGTGCCTATCTTCAAGGCAAGAGACCCCATGATAGCAGGGAATTACCGTACTATCATGATTGGGCACACGCTAGCTAGGTTGTATGCATCCGTTCTTGAGCAGCAGTTGAGTAGATAGGCAGAGAGAAGGCATTCGAGAGGGGTTTTTCTACTCTTGATCATATATTGACACTCAAAGTTGTTAGCGAGGAAAGTTGATCACATGGTAGGAGGATTTATTGTACCTTTGTAGATTTTCGCAAAGCATTTGATACGATTCCTAGAGCTCGACTAATGCAAAGACTATAGGAGATGGGAACGCTTTGTTTTCTTATAATGTGAGAACGACATTTGTGGGTTTATTGTACCTTTGTGGATTTTCGCAAAGCATTTGACACGGTTCCTAGAGCTCGACTGATGCAAAGACTACAGGAGATGGGATGCTTTGTTTTGTTATAAGGTGAGATCGACATTCAACTCCTTGCATTCATCGATGGCTTAGATTTTCTCTTTAGTACGTCGAACTTGGAAAATGCATCATGTAAACAATTCATCATTCTTGTAACCTTTCAATTGATTTCTTTTTCTCTTTTGTTTTGACTTGTTTCATAATAGGCATTTCACCCACTACCTATCGTTACGTTTGAAACATTTTACCTCTCTTCTTCACTCTCTCTCTCCTGCGTGTTTCCTTGTCACCACGCCCTCTGTTTCACTTTGGCAATGTCGTCACGAGATGGTGGCAACCTAGGTTGCATCTCATGGTTGTAGGCAATATTTGAATTTTTTAGCCCACTTTGGTCCATTGTTATTGTTGTGGAGCTTTTATTACTCGATCGACCCTTTTTTGATCAATTGCTCCATCATTAAATATTGTGGCACATTTATCCCATGTATCATTATTTTGATGAAGTGGTAGCTTTCTAGACAAGGGTTGTAATAGGCTTTGACATCCAAGCTTAAAATTAAAGCAACACATGTGAGAAAACTGCAAACATCTAAGTTGAACTTGAATATATAGAGAGAAATAAAATGAAATGAAAGGTTATGTTAAATGTCTTCAAAAGGCCAAAATGACCTATGAGACCAAAGTGATACAATCTTGGTGGATCTAATACAATGTCTGGGTACAATATAAAATAAAGTAAAATAAAAGCTAAAGTGAACATCAGTGTCCAAGGATGCACGACATCGGGCGCTGTCCGAGAATGTACTACATCGATCGTTGAAGAACATGGTCAATGTCCGCCTCTCTAAATAATTGTATTGGACGTCTCCCACGTCGTGCTAGAATAGTCCTGATCCTCTGATGCAGCCTCCGTTGATGTCGTGGTGACCCTCATAGACGTGGACATCGCCAGCTATTTACAAAAGAACTGTAGGTGGCAATAGTTGTATTCTTCTTTTGTTATGCACCAATGAGTGCTTATTCAATAGCCCCTTCAATAGCATGCTTCTTAGCCACATTTTTTACAGATTGAGACTTTTGCAACAATATGGATATAAGACCATCGAACTTCACATCGTGAGGTCTATAACTTGTTATGATATATGTAGTAGTGATGTATGTCAACACACTTAGGATTGCCGGGCACTTTTTCCCACACCAGGAGATTTTTCCTCCGTGCATTGTATAACGCCCATCACTCTGGGGCTTTCTTATCTTTCTATTTGTGCACTTAGCAATACACTCTTTCTCGTATGCCTTGAGCTGCTTCATCTTCTCCAAGTTGTGTGTGCATTCCTATAACCGTAATTTTAGCAATTGGTGCTAATGCAGGTTGCATCATCCCATGCATAATTGCCAGCATTGTACTCAATTTCTCCAAATTGGGTGAGATTTGGTGAGCATTAGCTCGTCAAGTAATACTTTGGCAAGCTCATTTTGGCCTTCATTTTCACTAGAGGCAGTACTGCGCGGGCAACTTTGTCCTTTTGTGCAGAATTTTTATCAGCGCATTTTTTTTGTAGAGCAACGTCCCTTATAATCCTCTTTGAGTTGTGCTACATAGCACATGTTAGTCCTACTTCGTTTTTCCTTAATTGAGTCAGATAGGGCAAACAGCATCCAGACACCTTACATGCGCTTGAAACAAAAATGGGAATGTACCTTCTTCAGAGCTGATACAGCAGAGGACATCAAGGGCGACCTTTGAAATTTCTGGACCAATGCCATCACCGGGAAGGATAGTAAGGCGATACTTGGGGCGACTACTGCTGCCATCTGGTCCTGATGAGGCTGCTGCTGAAACCACCCTACGGATTGCGAGATTAGGAAAACGAAGCGGGGATGAAGGGGTTAGAGTGCGTGAGCAAGCGAGAGAATTCGATCCAAGCCCTGATAGAAATAGTGCTTCCATAGCCGCTACCGTCTTGAGCTGAGAGATGTGGACTCTACTTAAGTATTCTGAAACGTAAGTGAGGAAGTTTACACTGCCATTTCATCTAATACCGGTAAACCATTTTATGCGGGCGGGTGTTTCTTTTTTTTGCGGCAGGCACCTGAGGGTGGGATCAAGGGCTGTGGTTGATTGGGGGTTGGATCCAAGGAGGATGGCCGTTGATTTTTTCGGGCGCCAAAAAAGTAAATTAGGGAACAAAAGTAAACTAGGGTACCGTAGTTTACTTTTGGGGAAAAAGTGCACGCCCAAAGATTTTCGATTAAGCATTAAATATGGGGGACCCATAAAGTGCTCAGTGGAGCATATTACTGACAGATTTTTATGCTCTTATTAAAAGCCTATGGACTGATGTCATTAAGCATGGCGGCTACCCAACTGTAAACTAGAGAACCCTAGTTTACTTTTGTGTAAAAAGGAAGCTAGTGGGGTTTTCAACGGTTTGCTCATTTCTCTAATTAATATCTCCACAAATTGGAGCTATGAATTACCTTTGGTCCATTTCTTGAGGATCATTGATTAGTTTACAATGGATTGGGTGATGACAAGTGAAGATAGTGCCAGTGTTACAAGCAATTTAGAATCGAGCTTCAACAACGATGAAGAAGATGAAGTAGATGCTCAAGGATTACATGTTCGGTGACCAAATCCTCTTGATTTTACATCCTCCATGTACTTCTCCTTTGATAGGGAAACTTACAAGGATTTGAAAGGTTGTAAGAGAAGCAACGTACATGATCTCAAGAAGTGGAGACGATTCAGAGACCGGCTTTGCTTGGTGGTAGAGGGTGAGAAATTAGCACTTTGCTTAAAACAGGAACCCAAGTTAAAGATTGCTTGTATTGAGGATTGGGAGGGCCTAGTATTAGCCGCTCATTGCAATGAAGGAAGGGAGGATCATAAAGGTCTAATGCTACCATGGACACCTGGAAGTTACAATGGTGTATTGATTTGCAACATTTTGGAATACCACGTTCTTATATCAAGGCACTCATTGCATCGTGTGAATGTCAATGTGTCAAGAGTAGGGTTGAATCTTCTTCCCACCAAGGTTTGGATCTCAATAGAGTACCATTGCTTGAAATTTTCACAAACAAAAATTATGTGGACAAGGTTCTAGCAGATCTCATGGTAAAGTACAAGGTTAGGTTAAGAATGGCGTGCTCTTCAAAAAAGCGCACATCTTCCAAAGTCAAGGTGGACTACATATGTCATTGTGGAGGCTTTAGTAAGCGAAGAGGAAAGATGAAGAGGTTGCACACAACAAGAAGGTGTGGGTGTCCATTCAAACTGTAAGTGGGGCTACATAAAGTATTATATGATGTTACAATAACCGTCTATCCTCAACATGAAAATCATGTACCCGGATCAAGAAGCGACTTGTATCATTTACCAGTGCATCCATCTGGGTTATAGAGTGCTGCATTGAAGACTTGTTTGATGTCGACGAAGAAATTACAAATGGAAAAGGCGTCATTGGTATACCGCACTATCTATAGGTTCTTTATGATACCCAAAGAGATCAGAATGCTATCAGATTGAATGCAGATTAAAGGTATGCTTCAATTCATTATTACATAGTAAACAAATGCAATTTATGTCACAACCGGTGTATTTTTTGGGTGTAGACCAAGTTAGTAATGATGATTGGACGGCAATGTATATCGAAGCACTATCCCTATAAAAACAACATAAGGTGCCTTTTGTTATTGTGCATATGTTATCCACCTTCATATTAGCAACTTCACTACTTTATGGCTTCATTGAATCATAAAAAATTGTGTATGTAGGTTGTCCGTGTCCAACCATATAATCCCAAAGCAAAGGAAGCCAAAGATAGATCATTTATTTTGATTATACAAGATGATTGGATGCTAGACATTTGTGTCCGTTTCTCACAAAACAATGCTTGGGCCATTGATAGTACCTTCAAGACAAATGCATATGGTTTGCCTTTATTTGCACTAGTGTTACCAAATCAATTGGGAGTTGGCATTCCCATTTGGTTCATGCTATGCACCTCGGACTTGGGTGCTCAACACGAAGTTATAGCTTTAAATCTCACGATGCGTTTGATTTTCTCAAGAATGGGAAACATCCGACCAACTGGATTGGTGATTGATAAATCTCAACAAGAATTAGAAGCCTTGCTTGATGCCATTGACAAAGACCCACATTGTTGGAGGATAGATGAGCATGGTAATTACACTCAAGTTTCTTGTCATGTCCTATTGTGTTGGTTTCATATAAAGAAGGCATGGGTTGAAAATCTTCTTCCTCAGGTATAACACACTTCTTTGATTTTGTGTGTGGGTCTTTTTTTTATTAATGTGCTCATAAATTGTCCTTATCGTCAGGTTCCCAAGGACCAATGTGGAGATATATACATAGGGTTGTGCAATCTTATGCATTATCGTAACTGAAGTGAATTTGATGGGCGGTATGAGATGTTATGTCAAAAGTACGACAACCACCCAAACATAATTCGATATCTACAAAATGGTTGGTGCGCTTAAGATTGCATTTGGAGGAAGCGATGGCCAAAGTTTGGGAGATTGTTTATGCATGGTAATGTAGACACCACAAATTTGGTGGAGCAATTGTGGCAAAATACATAAAATATACACTTTTGGAGGCACGCATTAACCGATCGGTCTTGGAGTTGGTACATGCTTTAGTTGGAGATTCCAAGACAGGAAATAGGATGGGAGGTACTTTGCTAAGGTTTTTTAAGAAAAAACAAGAAATCGGTACTATTTCATATGTTGTTTTTAAAATTGCTACTTTTACATGCTTCTTTTAATGTCTCATTTGCTCGTGTATTGATTTTATGCACTTTATATGCAGCCGATGCAGGGCGATATGGAGTTCCTGGATCCTCAAAGAAGCACACAACAAAGTTAAGAGAAGGAAACTGCTTATGAAGAGGTTTCAAGATGACCCAACAAGCCTACAAGTAATTGATGAATTGACGTTGCAATTCAGAATAAAGAGCTCAAATAGTACCAACTAGTGGTATTATGTTAATTTGCAAGGCAATTATTGTCATTGTCGAGACTGGAGCTCGAAATGTAAGCATCTATATAGCACCCGCTTGATAGTTATGAATCACTTTCCCCATTTGACTGACATAATCCCAATAGTAGACAATGCCCATGACATGACGAGAGATTTCAATGAAGATATAGCATGCAACACTCCACAACCGTTGGAAGAGGTGTTAACCATGATGGAAGAAATAAGAACTTCTATGGTGTCCATCCAAGACGACCCCCCCAAGAAAAGCAACAAAGAGATGGGTATTATTTTGCACGAACTTCAATCCATCAGGGACACTTTGGGATCATTGGCATGCCCAAAGAAGATCAAAATGCCAGAACGAGGCCATGTTCATCAAATTCAAGCGCATGTGATGCATACTCAACTTGGCCATGGCACAAAATTTGTTCATGATCACAATCATGTCATGACACCCCCAAATCCTCAACACCAGACAAGCATTTTACGAAGAAAACATCAACGTGGTCGTCATCACGTGCGCTTCAATGGAAGCCCAAGAATTTGGTGTCCCCATTGTTGTTCAAAAACTCTGTTGGTTAGCCCCTCGGTGATTACTTGTCACACATGCCATGCATTATTGCCATTGACAAAAAGGCATTGTCACAACCTCCTTGAATCATGTATTTTGGGAAAAGAGGCCTACGTTTGTGATAAACCCTCTAGTTTTTTTTGTACTATTTTTCAAGTATTTTGGGAAAAGAGGCCTACGTTTGCGATAAACCCTCTAGTCTTTTTTGTACTATTGTTTCACGTATTTATCCAGATGATGAAGATGATGAGCATACCTTAGCTCTATGCAAGAGAGAAACAAAGGAGACAATCAAAGTATGTGCCTCTAGCACAAGGATCTTGCTTGTATTCAGGGATCATATACCTTCACAAAGGTCGTTCATTTAGCCATACAGATGCTGCATTGAAACTTAACTTGAATTTTGATAAGTCTCTCTTATATTTAGTACTCTTTAAGTTATATCCTTCTTGTGTCATCAACTAGTAATCTAGGGTACCCTAAATTACTTCACTGGCCAGAGAGCAACCTTTTTGGGTGTGGAAAGTGCACATAGGTAATGTAGGTACCCTAGATCACTTCCTTTAGGTAATCTAGGGTACCCTAGATTACTTCACTAACCAGAGAGCAACCTTCTTATGTGTGGAAAGTGCACACAGGTAATCTAGGGTACCCTAGATTACTTCCTTTAGGTAATCTAGGGTACCTAGATTACTTCACTAACCAGAGAGCAACCTTTTCATGTGTGGAAAGTGCCCACAAGTAAACTAGGGTACCCTAGATTAATTCCCACAAGTAATCTAGGGTACACTATATTACATGACTAACCATAGAGCAACTCCTTTTGGTGTGGGGAGTACCCTAGATTACTTCCCACTAGTAATCTAGGATACCCTTGATTACATCACTAACCCTTTTGGGTGCCATAGATAGTGTTAGATTGCATGTCAAAAGAAATACTTGGTACCCTAGATAACTTTCCACATGTAATCTAGGGTACCCTAGATTACTTCCTTTAGGTAATCTAGGGTACCTTAGATTACTTCACTAACCAGAGAGCAACCTTTTTGGGTGTGGAAAGTGCACACAGGTAATCTAGGGTACCCAAGATTACTTCACTGACCAGAGAGCAACATTTTTATGTGTGGAAAGTTCCCACAGGTAAACTAGGGTACCCTAGATTACTTCCCACAAGTAATATAGGGTACACTATATTACTTGACAAACTAGAGAGAAAGTCCTTTTGGTGTGGGGAGTACCCTAAATTACTTCCCACTAGTAATCTAGGATACCCTTGATTACATCACTACCCCTTTTGGGTGCCATAGATAGTGTTAGATTGCATGTCAAAAGAAATACTTGGTACCCTATATTACTTTCCACATGTAATCTAGGATACCCTAGATTACTTTTGTAGGTAATCTAGGGTATCCTAGTTTACTACCAAAGAGGAAGGCCTTTGTTGCGTGGGGAGCCCACATGTAATCTGGGATACCCAAGATTACTTCACTAACCCTTTTGGGTGCCTTAGATAATGTTAGATTGCCTATAAAAAGAAATCCTTGGCACCTTAGATTACCTCCCACTAGTATCCTAGATTACTTTACACAAGTAATCTAGGGTACCCTAGTTTACTTCCAACAAGTAATCTAGGGTACCCTAGTACCCTAGATTACTTCACAAACCAGAAAGCAAGCCCTTTTCTGTGATTTTGGTACCTACAACTAATTTAGGGTACCCTTGATCACTTCAAAAACCAAGAAAGCAACCCCTTTTTTGTGCCTTTAGTATCGATAGGTAGCCTAAATTACTTCGCTAACAAGATAAAAAATTATATGTCATGTAGATTAGGGTGTCAAATAGATTCGGATGTCAAAGATTGTGGTCATGGATTAATATTTTCCGCGTACGATTTTAGTTAGTGTTTCTTCAATCCAATTTTGGTGTATAGAAGCTCCAATACTTTGTGAGAGCGCGAAATAATTTATGTGAGGTAAATTGTGATGGGAGCTTTGCTACATTTAGAGCCACTTGGAGTGTGAGCCACTCAAGCATACTTTGCTATGTACACATGACAACAAGAGTAGCATTCGTATCTATTAACTTTTTTTGTGCTCACAAAGCAACATTAACACCAAGAGCCATATCAAGCATCAATCCCAAAGTAATTGCATTTGACATTAATGCAACATTAACACCAAAGCAAGCAAAATTTGCCAAACAATACTTAGGCAACCGACATGTATTGGCATACCTTAACAACAAAGCTTTACTACCTTAACAAACTTGCCTCCAATGCTTAGGCAAATACCAAGAATTGATTCAAATTAAACCCAGATGTCCTTACATATACGGAATCAAAACTGGGCAAAACTATCACCGTCATAAGTGGCAAATAAGTTTTCTTGGTGTACACATGACAAACTTGCACAAAAAATAGATATCCCGGATCTTGGCAAAGTCAATCTCCCTTTGCTACTCCATGCAGGAGACACTTTATCCATTCACCAAGACGTTCCTTTAGACTTTTCACATCACCATGAGGGAACCAATCTTTGGATAGCTATTCAATTGCAACATGCCAAAAGAGGAAAACAAGTTATGACTCGAAACACACCAACCTAGCAAATTTACAATATATGTAAATGGTTTAAAGCCATATATCCATTTTTGTGGTTTCTTTTGCATAAGTGCGCCTTCGATAAACTTTGACATCACAGTCATTGTGTAATACCCACAATATGTACCATTAGGTTGTTTTGGCATCTAAGACCAAAAGTATACTTCAATATTTAAGCCAAACCCAAATCATCGTCGAAATCTTTGATAATTTAACTCAAACTAGCATGGTGCATACCTCGATGGAATCGTAGTAGCAAAGATGCTCCGGATCTTCTAGCTCCGCGTTGAGATCAGGATGGGAACAAAATCGAGAGAAATGTTGCAAAACCCTAACAATCAATACATAAACAATCTTCACTAAAGTATATCAAAAAAGTTATAAAACGTCTCACTACAATTTAAACACACTACCTAAAAAGCTCATGGAAGAACTTTATCATTAGGCCCATACTCATGGAATCAAAAAAGAGAATTGATGATTGGTTTGGACTTAACCCACTCAGACGTCGGATATGTGCATTGTAAAACACAAAGAGAGTCCAATGGGATCTACAAAATATCCAATTAGCACTTGTAGTCCAAAACATATTCATGAAATGAAAATGGTACTCCCTAGTTGCTGAAATAAAATACATACTCATGAACAATGGGAAAGAAGGAGAGCATAGTAGTTCTAAGATCCTTCCTTCCAAAATAAATAGTGAATCTCTTGGCATTGGCCTTTGAATTTTCAATGTAAAGGCATACCACAAACTATCAGCAGAGTGAATCTGCTCCAAGATTTCAAGTGCAAGAGTATTCTCCTTCCACCTTGAATACATTCACGGATTGCGAACCTTATTATAGAACTACAAACACTCGCATAATACACAATTGCACAACGAATTTATACTCACATTAAATACAGATTCATTAAATTTCTAGAAGCTTCACTTTGCAAGAGATCATCCACAATCTCCATGGGATAGTCCACATTAAGACCGAACCTTTTTGAATGAATGTGACAAACTAACCCCTCTTGTAAGCTACAGAAAATTTTTTACGCTTATTCATGACTTGTCTTTTTGAGAAAGAACATAAAATCTATGCATGAAAGATGTACCTGTCAACGATCACATCAACGCGTTCATTGCTTGATCTTTTATAGTTGATCTTTTGGGTACCCACATCGATGAGATTGCTCTTGAGGCGCTCCTATCCGGAGACGTGATGTTTATGGGAGAGTGTATCACATTTGAAGCTCCTAACTTAGGCTTCATAACAAAAAGTCATCAGATCATAGCTCTCTCTCTAATAGAAGTCGACTTCAACAAGAGCACAAAATTTAAACGAACCTGACGCATTTGATCGGTACCCTTAGGAGTACAGGACCCCCTCCTAGTTCTCAACTTACGAGGAGCGTTTGGGTCTCCAACCTCCCCACTCTCATGAGGTGGGTCCTGAGGTGGAATACCATATTACATGTGGTCACAAAATATCACACCACATATGCGATAATGCAAAAAGCGAAAGATGCACAAGAGTTTCATTCTCATGCATATCTTTGTTTCTTTTCGACAATCTCCTTGGCATGCCCTTCGCTCAGCGCTCTCATCTACCCACGCAAATGGAATTATCTATTGCTTAACCATAGAAATATTTGCAGTAAAAACAATACAAGCGTACATACCACAGCCTTGTAGCCCTGCTTCATCTTGTCTCTCATCAAAGAAACGCAGTGTGGCATGCCATCTTCCCATCGCTTCATCTTAGCTTCCATGTAGCCTTGGAACCATGTGTCATAAGAGAGATCCTCTTTGTTTTGCACTTTGTCCCAGCAAAGGGAAGCTCTTTCCTCAAGATTCTTTCTATGTTTCTTGCAAGCATTCTTCACTCTAACCTCAATATTGTTGAAACGTGTCTCACATTGTCGTGAGACCCATTGAGGGGCATTGCTTGGCCTACATAAAACCTTAGGCCACCTTGACAAACCTTTTGGAATGCCCACATGGATACCATGTACAAATTGAAGGTGCTGCACCATATCCATTCACTTTTCAAAGGCCCGCTTCCTATTTGGACATGTCTCTGAAGCGCGACAGTAACGTATAACCTTGCTATCTCGATCACGCTTCACCTCAATGTATGGCTCATTCACCTGCAAGAGCGATGAGAGATAGCTAGGTAGCAAGATAAGAGAGTTACGATGAGAAGCCCCATCCGTTGCCCTCTCTCCATTGGTTGTACTTGTTGC
The DNA here is from genome assembly GCF_014529385.1 of Adiantum capillus-veneris. Classification (NCBI taxonomy): domain Eukaryota; kingdom Viridiplantae; phylum Streptophyta; class Polypodiopsida; order Polypodiales; family Pteridaceae; genus Adiantum; species Adiantum capillus-veneris. The sequence continues at coordinate 43,773,213 of NC_140936.1, read as the reverse complement.
CGATGGTGTGCCTCAATCGACCAATCGAATTTCCGCTCTCCAACCTCACCACCATCCTCTTGCCCAGCTAAGTTTTCATCTTCATACGGCTTCCCTGTCTCACACAGCTTCCCGGGCTCGACACCCTGATGCTGCTCCTCTTGTTCGACTAAATTACCCACCTCATGTTGCTCCGCTTGCTCGGCGGCCTCAGCTTGCTCCATTGCCTCCATATCCCCACTCACATGGGAACCCTCCATTCAAAAGTCGTTGAGGGAGCTCCCCACCCTGCGCTCGCACCCCCTCCTTGCCCCGCGGCCTTTCCCTGCGCGGGCGAACAGACAATGACCGAGGCATAGACAGCGACCCCTTTCCTTAATTGACAGCCCCGAAAAACGTAAAAAGGCCCCGTTTTTCAAAGTGATGCATCGGACGGCCTTGCTATTCCGATCAAACACTACCCTTGATCCCACCCTGACCTGCCCGTGCCACTTAGACCTGAGAGGGGGGGGGGGGGATTCACATTGACATTACAACAAGATGATAAAGTCATGAAGGACGCACATTAGCGGCAGATTGCCTTGAGGTAGTGGATTAAGAATGAAAATGAGCAAGTAAGAGTTGTGATCGTCAATTGTGGGGTGATTGATTTAAACCCCTAAGCCACAATTGAAGTTGGGTGGCATAAAGCAATTATGAACAATTGAGGGTGCACACCTGCAATTGATGGCCATTATCTTATCTAGCTGAAAATGTGCAAGAGTAGAGTCAATGGAACTTCAAGACATGGGCTCTCTCTATATTTTTATTTTTTATTTTTTTATTTAAATTCAAAACAAAATTCAAAATTTTTGGGTTCGTTGTTTATGGTGCACATAGAGTGGGTAAGTCAAGAATCCCACCCTTTGGAGAAAGGCCAGTTGTATACAATATGGCTCATGAAACAAAATGCAAGATCATACTCGATAGTAGGTAGATCTATCTCAAGGCATAAGATCTCTTGCATGCAAACACCACACACTTTTGCATCAACATTATTGCTTCAAAGCATATACAAACCAAAACTAGAAACTCGAGGAGCCATCCCATGATAAGAAACACCTCACGAGGAGTCAACAAAATGCTTGTAGGTGTCTTTTGGAATTGTGATGGCTATGGAATATAGGACTAGAATTTGTAAACTAATATATGAAACAAATTTTTTACTTCTCGTTGAGACTTGGGAGCACGATACCAAGGGACCAATGGATTGGGAAAGTACAACATACACTCTTTAAGGTGGATGCAAAAGGAAAATCAACAAAGAAGACCAAGAGGAGTATAATGCTTGATTATTCCATAAAGATGCCAAACAAAAATGATACACTTGAGAGAAAATAGTCACACTAAATGGCATGCCTATTATATTGACTAATGTTAGTGTCTTTATTGTCATAAAATGCTTGACCAACCCAAATGATTTTCTCATATTAAACTGATCATTTAATGTGGGATAATAGGTAGAACAAGGGTTATAATATAGACATGTGCTTTCGAGTCTATCTTGACACGGGGCCAATGGTAAAGGGGCCCAAATGAGAGATGATCTGTCAAAGAGCAAGGCTAGCTAATGGAGCTTAGAGACCCTAGGGTTAGCTTCATTAAATACCTCCAATGGTTAGTGTTAAAAGTCCTTTGACCTTAGGTAATCTAGGGTTGTCCTTGAGGTGGGAACCCGGCCCAAGCTTGAGGTGCTTGTCGTGCTTGCTTACTAAGGTGCTTTATGACTAAGGTGCTAAGGTACTCCATGACTAAGGTGCTTGAGGGTAAGGTGTTCAAAAAGTCAAATCTAATCCCTACTCATGAGGGGGCGAGCCCTAATTGTAGGGGCTAGAGAGGCACACACTCACACAAGGCAAGCTTGGTACCAAGAAGACAAATAGGACACTTGTCAAGCTCCTCTCCGGGTTGTCCTCATAGTGTGCCTAAAGTCTATTGGTTGGCCTCCCAAGGGGTCCAATGATATTTAGTTGATTTAAATAATTGTTTTGTCATTTATCAAGTCCACTCTTTCAAGGTGGAAAGGGGGACACTTGTCCCAAGACTACCCTTGTTGTTGATATGCCTCTTGCATGTGATCGGCTAGGCCTGGAGGGGTCCAATGAGATTCAAGCATAAGCTACAAAGGGGGGTCGACCAAAGCAAGAAGGAGGGTTGCTGAAGGGGTATACTCTTCCACACACACACTCTCATGGTGTGAAGTGCAAAATGCAAGAGCTCCATCTCCTTCTCCAAGCTAGTAGAGAAGTTGAGAGACTACACCAACACTCTTGGCTATGGAATGCAAATCCAACCAAGATCCATGCTTCAATGCTTAAGCTTGCCATCTTCTTCATCTTCATAACTATGCTAATATGTATGCTAGAAAGAAGAGTGATGATAACTGAGGAACTATTTCTTTCTCCTATGAATGTTTCTTCTTCCTCTTCCCTACCCTCATTCCTCGCTAGCTCTCTCCACCTTCAAAGGTGTTTGAGGCCTTGGGACTGAGGCTTGGGATAGTTAATGATTTTTACAAAGTCTATGGTATGCTCATGATGCATGAAGCTTTCCATCTTCATGGCATCACCTAGGTCATAAGGAACGCAAAGATTGTATTGTACCAAGTCTCTCTTGATGGGAGAATCTATAATACAAATGCCTATTGAAGGGGGGATCGGCTCCACATAAATCCGGTCCTCAAATGTTGTCAATGTCTCTAATTCTCTCTCTTTTTCAAGTTATTGCTCATGCCATGTTAGCTAGGAAATGTGTTTAATGTTGCTCTCTCCATTCAAGCACTCTCTTTACCTACAAGAAGGAATTTCCTTACTGAAATGCTCACTATGTTATTCTCTTTCCGCTACAATGTAAGTTAATAGGCCAATTTCATTACATTGGTAAAAAAGCATTTGGTTTCTCTTTTCTTGCTTAAGAAGAGAGGTTCTTAAGTAGCCTATTAATGGTTGATTTTGTTAATTATATTAGGATAAGTAGGAGTGGGATCTATTATCGATTTTGTTGAGCCCACTATGTGGGATATGGTGCACATCTCGGGAGCTTTGGTCTTAATAATGGGGTCTTTTTAGACTTGCCTACACCTTTACCATTATTGAGCCATAAGAAGTCTGAAAGGAGCTATCCCTCAGCAATTCTGCAATATTAGATCCACTCCACTACTCTCTATAATTAACCAATTTGAGTCGTGGGTGTAGATGCTTAAGTGCTAATGTTTAAAGGCTAAGAAGAGTAGCAACTAAGGTTTTGAATTGCCAAAGAATACACTAAGTAAACACACAAATTCTAGTAACATGGTTGACAATAATGAAGAGAGTAGGATTAATGTTGATAACTTTGATTTTTCACATGAAGGTGCTAATGATGACGCCCCCATGTTTATCAATTACCTTGTTACTAGGTTGTAGCAAGCTATGGGCAACCCTGCTTTGCAAGCCGAAGTTACTCAACAACTTCGTGTTTATGGGATTTCCCTTCCTCTCCAAGAGGAGAGAGAGCTTAGGAGGCCTCTTGATGATAACCCCCAAAAGAAGAATCTCTCCCATACAAGAGGAGGAATCCAAAGAACAAGAAAGTAATGAATCCCTAAGTTCCTCTGAAGATGTGGCTCCACGAAGACGGCGGTCTAGATGGTCTCCAACTCCTCCCAAGAGGAAACGGTCAACCCATAGTCCTTCTCCTCGTCACTCCGAAAGGAAAGAGAGGAAACAAAGGAAGAAAAGGGCAATAAAGAGGTTACCCTCTTCTCCTTCTTCTTCAGCTTCCTCCTCTTTCGACGAAAGCTATGGCTATTCTCCTAGAGAATACAAGAGGGGAGGACATCGCAAATCTTTCCATGCATGGCGAGGTCACAAAAGCTCAAGAAGTTCAAAGAGGGAGGAAAGAGTATCTCTTTTCTCACCTATGATGGCACCTTTGGTGCCACCAACAAAGTATTGGCCTTCATCCAGCAATTTGATGCGGCCTTTGGAGACGAGGGCTTCACGGAGTCCTCCAAGCTACGCCATGTAGCTATGCACTTCCAAAAATCGGCTCGTCAATGGTGGGCTAGCCTTCGTGGCAACGGTGAAGCCCCAAAGACATGAAAACGCTATGAGTTTCCATCATGAAGCGATTCCTTGCAAGCGATGCAAAGGACAATTTCTTATCAAATGGTGAAGTTTGAAGCTTCTCTCCCATGAGTCTATTCACAAATATGTGGAAAAGTTTTGGGATTTACATCTCAAGGCTACTGTCTTTCAAAAGATAGACTTCGTCGAGCAAAAGAAACAATTCTGTGCGGGATTACCTGAAGAGATGGCCAAGTACGTCAACTCTAAATGGCCTGGTTCAATCACCGAAGTAATCCACCACACCATGGTTGCTTCCTGCATCAATTTCCAACAAGGGGCTAGACGGAATGTCAAGCCCATGGAAAACAAAGACAAGAGTGATGCAAAGGGGAAAACCAATGCCCAAAATTCTTCCCAAGGCAATTCCAACAACAACAACAACCACAATCGGTCCAAGGAGAAGGAAGTTTACAAAGGTAAAAGAAAAACTCTCTCCTGAAGAGCTTGAAGCTTTTCGCAAGGACCACAAATGTTTGAAGTGTGGCAAGCAAGGACATGGCTATCGTTCTTGCCCCAAGAGAAATGCCCACAATGAGACTCCTAGAGCTTCCACCATCGAAGCTCCAAAAGAGGATGCTCATTGAAAAGGATCACCTCTATCCTATGCTTGCGGAAAGGTAAGGGAGCATGATGCCTTCATCTGGCTCTACTCACAACTTCATATCAACGGAGTTGGCCACCAAGTTGGGTATTCAAGATTTCGAGATCGGAGATACTGTAGCTGCCGAAACCGCTTTCAAGGGACAGAAAGCCTTTGTTACTCCCTTGATTGGGAAGTTGAGGCTTCATGTCCAAATCTATGTCAACAAAGAAGACTTTTTCATCTCTCCTCTCCAACATGAGGATGCTATCCTAGGGGCACTATGGTTCAACCGCATGGCTGCCAACATGAAGTTCCCTGAAAGGAGAATCTACTTCACCTACAGGGGAAAGGGCATGTATATAGATGCTAGCGAGTCTGGTCGTACAATACCAATTTTAAATCCTCCTGCTTTTGATAAATCAATGAAGAGCTCAGTTTTTGCATACATGATTTTTGTCAAACAGTCCCTAAAAGATCCTAATGTTTCATCCAATGTATGGTTATCATCAAATAAGGATAGTGGATGAGGATATCCTAAAGAACGCATTTCGTACAACGTTTGGTCTTTATGAATACCTAGTCATGCCTTTTGGCTTGACCAATGCACCAGCCACATTCAATCGTCTAATGGAGAAAATCTTTAGACCCTATTGAAAATTTACTGGAGTGTTCTTTGATGATATCATCATCTACTCCAAGCCTTTGGAGGAACACAAGCAACATCTCCAAACGATTTTTCAAGCATTGAGGGAGAACAAGTTTTTTCTCAACCAAAAGAAAAGCGAGTTTTTTCTTCAAGAGATTATACTTAGGTCATATGATCTCTCAAGATGGTATTCGAATGGATCCGTCAAAGTTGGAGATAATAAAAGCATGGCCTAATTGAAGGAATCTACATGAGCTAAGAAGCTTTATTGGTATGTGTGCATGCATATATATGGGTTCGAAACTTGAGCTAGCGGGCTGTTGGCGATGGGAAAATTGAGAGCCAAGAATTGCCGCACTGCACAGTAGGGTAGTTAAAATTTACTTAGTAATGCTAACGATGCACAAAAATGCTGGAAAACTCATAACACTGACGAACTGATGCACAACTATCGAAGCAATTCCGTTAGCGACACCTATTGATTAAATCAAATGATGGTTTAGGAGTTTAAACTCCCCTTGCAGCTTCCTCTGGGCCGTTAATGACTCCGTCATTCATTAGAACAGATTAATTTAACCCAAATTGGCGTCAACGAGCAAAATTTCTCATGTGATGGGCTTCCAGATTTAGGCCTGCTTAACTTTGTCCGATATGCTTGAGCCCTAGCTTATCGAGCTTCCTTCCACTTGTTCCTTGCTTAGATTCAAAGGCGATATCAAGATATAAAGATTTCCCTCCTTAATCTCGAGAACAAGATAAAGAACGGCTTCCTGCTTAATCTCTTCTTCAAGCACGAGAAACCCATGTATTCAACTCGCTTCTTCATTTCTTCTTCCCTAGCTCAAGCACGAGAGAGAGAGAGAGAGAGAGAGAGAGAGAGAGAGAGAGAGAGAGAGAGAGAGAGAGAGAGAGAGAGAGAGAGAGAGAGAGAGAGAGAGAGAGAGAGAGAGATTGTCTGTCTTGCCTCCTCTTGCATCGGTTGGAGAACGAGAGAGATAATACCCTCCTTTTGCTTGCCCAAGAGCGAGAGAGAGAAAGCCTAGATTCCCCTTGCTCTTGCATGAGAGCTCCCTTCCTTGCTCTCCTGTTTCACCACCTCACACTCCCTTCACGTCCTCAAAATAGAGAGAGAGAGAGAGAGAGAGAGAGAGAGAGAGAGAGAGAGAGAGAGAGAGAGAGAGAGAGAGAGAGAGAGAGAGAGAGAGAGAGAGAGATTTCCAAACGAGAGCAAGAGAGAGAGATTCTCCTTCAAGATTCCTGCTCTTGCCCGAGAGCTCTCTTCCTTGCTCTCCCGCTTCTCCTCATGTTCTCTTTCCTTTTTTGCATGCTCAAAACAACACCTTCTATTAATAGACTCCCCCTCCCTTAGCAACGACAGCGTCGTCGTTGCTAGGGAGCATAAGAATTGCTTCTTGTTGACGTGGCAGCTCGGAAGTTCAACTGCACCAAATCCGGTAGGACTGGCACCGAAACTGAGCGCGTTGGCGAGCTACACGTTTTTCCCTTCTTGGTTGGGCTGACCCGAGCCTCGTGCAGACTGGCATGACCTCCTCTTTCCCTACTCGCTAGTTGGTCGATGCCATGCCTCCTATTTCCCCCATTCACACAAAAACAACCCTTTTTGACTTGGGCGGCCTTCCCACCTTCTTGGGTGACCACTAAATTGTCCTTAGACAGGCGGCCCTCAAAGGGCACCACATTTGGCATGCATTGATCAATTGGGCGGCCATTGAACCTATCCCCCCCTTGGGCGGCCATTAATATTAGCTTAATTAGGTGGTCTAGCCACTTTGTAAGGGCACCACATTTTGTACACATTCAGGGCAAAGCATTGCCAATCACAACATCTTTCTCGAGCATCCCCTATCAAGCAATCTTAGCCTGAGTCTCGTTGCTCGTATCAAGATCTTGAACAGCAAGAGACGACCTTTAAAAAGATCCACTCAAGCACTTATTGTGCTCTCTGAAGTGCATCACATTCGGCATACATCTCAACCAAAGTAGTGCTAAAGCATCATATTAGGCATACTTATTGGCCAAATCATCATCCAAGCACCACATTTGGCAAGGATCTAGTGCTAAGCCATCATAGCTTTCTCATCATTTCTCTATTTGATATTTCCCGCCGTCATCAATGTACTGCAAGAGATGGCATACCGGACATGATACTCCTCAAGCACTTACTGCTCTCGCATTCCAAAAACTGGATGAAGCTCAAAATTCCCAGATGGCACACCGACCAAACGGACCGACTGGTACGGAACTGGCACGCGGTGATTCTGTAACGGCCAATATCTTGGTAATCATAACTCCGATCTCAGTGATCTGAAAAGATCGACGCGCTCCACAAAGTGAGCACTTCAGGCCCATGCATTCACTTCATTTCTATCCCCTCATTTGTAGTTGCCCAATCCGATATGGATCTGCAATTGACTCAAACTTCAAACTACCATAACTTTTTCATCATAGCTCCAATCAACGAGCCGTAAAGATAGACCGGTAGAGCACTTCAAGCACTACAATCCTAGATCATAAACTACCATTTGTGCTCACTTCAAGCATACTCCTTTTTAGCATCATTAAGGCATATGTTGGCCCTTTAAAGCTGTATCTGGCATACATTCAACATTAAACTTGGCATGTTACCAAGCCCCGAATAGTGTTCATTAATCAAGTAAGCTTCAAATAAGCTCGACGTGCATTTTTATGGTATCTTTCTTAGCACCGGAGCGGAGCTGCACGACGTCCACCCCCTCTGAACCTGAACAGCCTCCGGTCTGTGCCAACTGCACTCAAGAAGCATCATCAAGAGCATCATCAGACTCGTCGTCTGATGCATACATAGCATTATCTTCAGGAGATTGATCTGTGTTGAAATCTTCAATAGTAATCTCACCTTCTCGTTGCTTAAACAAATTAACTCTTGCTATAGGCACCTTGAGCTCAGTGCCATCAAGCTCGCATAACTTATAGGTCGTATTATCATAAACATGAAGTACTACACATGGTCCAAACCATCGTTTAACCATCTTCCACATAGTAGTGTATTGGTTCTCCAGGCTACTGTCATATACAAGGACCCAATCCCCATATTTAATAGCATGAGGTCATAGTCTGTGCTTACCATCAAATGCTGCTTTATTCCTTAACCTTGATTCCTTAAGCTTTACTTTAGCCTGTTCAATATCTTCTTGACGCCTCTCAAGTTGGTGAATGCGCAAAGCAAACAAATCTTCTGTAGACATTCCTTCTTCCCATGGAGTTATTGTCCAAGAAATAATCCCTTCCTCTGTAGGCATAATGGGTTTTTGCCCATACATTAGATCAAATGGCATAAAACATGTAACAAAACTATGTGTAGTTCGATCAGCCCATAAAGCAAATGGTAGGAGTTTAGGCCAATCACCAATATGTCCTTGGCATGCCTTTGCTAAAGCTTTAACAATAGGCGGATGCCCTCTTTCACTTTTACCATTACCCTTTGGATTGTATGTTGTAGTGAGAGCCAATTTAATGCTCAAGCAAGCAAAGAAATCCCGAGCTTCATCTGCATCCAGCTCTCCTCTATCAGCAGTAATTCTACAACACATCCATACCTGGAAATAACATCCTCAACAAGCAAGAACTTGCATACAGAACTGGTAGCTTTGGTACGCAAAGCTCTGCCTTCTACCTGATTAGTAAGATCTTCTCTGGCAAGAACAATATAACGCATCTGCCAAACACCTACGGGCATAGTAATTAGGTCCACCACCCACTTGTAGTGCATAGCCAGTGGATAGGTGGGATGCAATCCATCTCGATGTCGCACATTAGAATATTGTTGGCATATTAAGCATGTCTCCACAAACTGAGCCACATCTTTATAGATACCTTTCCACCAGTAACGATCCTTAATCTTTACAAAAGTTGCTTAGACTCCTCCGTGTCCAACCCATAAACTTTCATGAAATTCTTTGATAACCCGTTGTTGAGTCGCTTTATCACAAATAACTCGTTGTGGTACCCCTCTAGAGTGTTTTGGTTGTTTCCATAAATGTCCATCCTTCAGAAAATAGCCGTAAGCCTTCTATCTGATCCTTTTATACTCTTGATCCATCCACCCTTCATGCTTAGTAAGAGTGCTAAGGTAGTGACCGATCAAAATCCACTCTCCATCATAGAACTCCTCAAAAAATAGCTCAAAAATATGAGCAATATTACCACAATTTGCATGTAGATAAGAAGACGTGTAGAACTTCAAGCCAACATCATCACTTGTGGTCAACATCTCTTCTTCATCTTCAAACCTATCTCTTGATAACATATCTACAACAGGATTATCTCTACCTACAATATGACAAAATTCAAGGTTAAGAGACTTAATATAGGCTATCCATCGCAGCATAGCAATATCCAGAGTAGAGCAGTTTTCAATCATCCTTATCAGTGGCAAGAAATCTGTCTCTACCACGACTGAAGCTCCAACAAAGTATCCTTTATTAGACCTTAGAGCAATAGCAACACCCCAAAGTTCTCTCTTAACCTGTGGGTGGCCTCTTTGGTAATCATCGATCACTTTTGCTCCAAATCAAACAGCATACCTGTGCCCTTCTTCATCATCGTGACCCATAGCCCATCCAATACCTGTCGGGCTAGTGCCAACATTTAAAATTACTGGCCTTCCACATTTGTAGTCGGCTTTCCTCAAAATAGGAGCCTCAAGAAGCATCTCCTTTAACTTCTTGATGGCTCACGTGTGAACTTCTTCCCAAACAAAAATTTTACCTTTTCTCAGCAGTTGATAAAGTACTTCTGCAACATGAGCAAAATGTGGCATCCAAATCATATAGAATACACATGCACCCAGAAATCGACGAACTTCAGTAAACGAAGAGCACGTTTCCTTCATCTTTTGAATAGCTTCAATTTTAGTCGGACTTGGCCTTCTACCTTCTGGACTCCACATATGCCCCACAATTAGAACCTCTTTAGCACCAAAAGTTGATTTTTGCCCTAAAGGTGTCAAGTTAACTTCTTCAAGCCTGGACAAAATAGCATCACAGGTTACAATAAGTTGAGCAACAAACTGTCGGCACCCCTCTGATCTTTTACCTCATCTTTTGATCCTTCCTCACATCCTTTAATTGGTAGATCATAAATGAAATGCATAGTAACATGAGGGATAAACTCCCTTAATACCTTATTCATGCCATTCATCATACGAGCTACAGAATTCATAGCACCCTGTGGAAGTGCACATCCTTACCAACCCGAGAGGTGTACGCATCGTAGTAAGATCCCTGATCTCCAAAGCTAACTGAAATTGATCATATCCAGAGTAAAGATCACCCATAGAGTAAATTGATCTACCTGCAAAGGCCTCAACAAATTCATCCACGATTGGCCTAGTACCCACATTACGGATTGTTACCTTATTAATCGATTGCATGTCCTATATGAACCTTAAAGTACCATTTTTCTTTGGAACAATGAACCATCAATTGGAGTATGGCGCACATGATGGCTCCAAAATTCCCATTTTTATCTTCTCATTAAGAAAATTGATCAGCTTTGGCAAGTGAGCTTTAGGAACTGGAATGGGACATAAGCTCCATGGCATGAGAGGAACAATGAATATAACCACAGATGAAACAACACTTGGATCCACACACCCAATCTCACTTGGCTCAAAAGAAAAAGCTTTACCGTGTTTTTCGAGCATACCTTGAAAGCACTTGATTTCCTCTTCATCGAGGAAACCATCTTCTCTAACCTTTAGCTGCTGCAACGTCTCCTTGGTAAATTTATGCCCAATGTTCTTTGGATTCCTGAGCATAGGCTATTGAGAAGCTTCTTTAATCATCCCATCACTTCCTTTTGGTAGAGGTGTAGCCATTGGTCTCACTTTCTTTGCAATTGTCTTGTGCTTCATCTCTACGTGTGCTTCAATTGCTTTACCCAAGTCATCCTCGATATGCATAAGTGCCTCGTATATGTCCAGCTCTTCATACATGTCCATTGAGTGCACTTTAACAACTTCAGTTCCACTTTGTAATCTGTTTTTCCTTATATCCTCAAGCTCTGACATAGTCTCAACATAAGAAATCTCTTCGAAGATTCCTGAAATCACATCATCTGGTTCAAGCACATCACATCCCTGCAATTCACTTTGAATACTTGAAACATATTGTTTCTCCCATTTAGGTAAATCATTAAATTTTTTGTAAGATACTAAACCCTCAGATGTCAATCCCAAAAATCCTGAAGAGAAGGTTTCTCTTTGAGAGAACTTCTTCTCACTTGTACCACCATAGTCCCGCTTTATAGTGGCACCCCAAGAAAATCCTGAGCAAATCTTTGTTCTTTGAATTCTTTGTGATCTTTGGCATTGGACGATCACGTAAATTGTCTTTGTTCCTGGCATGGTCAACGCATACAGTTAAAAATTGAACCGCTTTCTTACCATCTTGGCTTCAAACTCTGGCATAGTCCAAGCCATCATCAAGCACCTTGGTTTCCATTCGCACAGCCGTAATGTAGGGTTGTCCTAAAATCAGTGGGTAGGAGGAATGCTCCTGTATAAAGAAGTTTTGCTCATCACAGACATCCCCAATAATTACCTTGACATTTGTACGTGCACCGTAAAGATTGCCTAGAAGCATGTTGGCGGCTTGAATCTGCCACTCATGGTCCACATCTATAGGCCACTTCCCCTTTGGGTGCAAATTCTTCGCCATCAGATTGATTTCTGAACCATGGTTTATAAGGACTAAGACCGGCTCCTCAATGTCGCCAAGCTTTACCACAATCTTAGTCGTTGATCTTGCCTGATGAGTCCTTGAAAAGTGACTCTTGAGTATAGTTTCTTCATCTTTCCGGTCATTAAAATGCATGTTTCTTACCTCGGGTACAATTGGGTTTGAAACCACCACAGGCTTTGACTCTTCTTCTTCAAGATCTGCTAAATATTCTTCATAATCATCCAAAATTGCTTCAATGTGTCGAACCACTTAGCTCTTAACTGATTTTGGCTCTTGCTTACTCGGTATCTATCGCTTCCTTTTTATAATGTCGATGATCTCCTCATGGAACTCGCGCTTGGAAATTATGAGAATATCCCCCAATGTGAGCTCCACTTTACTAATCAAGATACGCTCTTCAAAAACTTTCTTCAGATCTGTAGCCAATTCATTATCAGATTTTAGCTTATACGAGGGTCCTTTTTGTCCTTCGGAGCCTCCTCCATAACCACTTCAGGAGCAGGCCCTTCTTCTTTCTTGCTGCTGGATCTCATTGGCCTATTTGACGTCCCAACAACCTCTTCATCCCTTTTTCGCTTCTCTTCCACCATAGCTTCATTGGATTGAGCTTTAGCAATATATGCTTATACTGAAAGAGAATCTATTGGATCAGTCCACCCAGTAGTTTCTTGAAAATTGAATTCCCTACCTCTCATAACTTCCCATACGTTACCTTACCTACTTCTGCTGTCTTTAAAGCATACAACCACAATTGGCCCTTTGCACTTGTACCTTCATCATCTCCCTTACCACAAACTGCAACCCATATGTAGCTGCTTCCACAAGAGCAACATTATGATGTATTTCTTCCACTAGCTTCTTCATGCCGCCCCTACCAAAGTTTAAGCAGAGCATCTCTCCTGTTGCCCTGAGATGAATCTTCCTCTCTTTCCAAAAAACCACATTCTTCTTGTAAGCTTCATCAAACTCATCACACTCTTTCACATCCTTATGGTCTTCACTATCGCAGTACATGCATCGATTATCCCAATTTTTACATGGTGGCTATTGCTACTTAGGCTTGGAAGTAGACGCTTTTGTAGCTAACCCTTCAAGTTTAACACTTTTGAAATCTAAATTTAGCTCTTGAATACCTTTTACCAAATCGTCGAGAATAGGCCCCTCCAACTTGGGTATTGTCGAGGGTGATTTCTCTTTAATCTCTTCTTCAGCATCATCTATTACCTCGACCACGATCTGCTTGTCAACTCGCTTCTGTCGTTTTACAATCATATTCATCGCTTCAGTGACTATTTTTCAATCTGATGTCAACCCGAGTTCTCCTGCCAGGTCCTCCAATAAGTACACCAAATTTTCTTTTGAAGTCGTGGTTCAACATCTTGAATAAACAATTCCACCTTCTCATCCTTCAAAGAATGTTGTTCTGCTGATGACAATTGATCAAACTTCTTTTCAAATTCTCGTAACAGTTCTCGTGCAGATAAATTTTTACTCTTCTTCTGCACCCACTTCATAAAACTCTGTCTGGTCACCCTATGAGAATATTTCAAAAAACATTCCTCTTGCAACGCCTTCTTGAAGTCCTGCCAATTTGGTCCTTGAGCTGCCTGAATTTCTTTAATCCGGGCCATAAGTTCCGACACTGCAATCAGATGAGATCCTTCCATTGAGTCCTGATCTTCAATTCCATTATCTTCCATAGACTGCTCATAAAGATTGTAAAATTTTTAAATATCTCGGCCTTCAAACCGTTGCAACTTCGCTGTAACAGTTTGTCGAGCTTTACAAATCTGCTATTGCAGATTATGTTTCTGTTGGCCAGCCTGTTGCTGATGCATGTACGCTCCAAACTGTTGCATCATTTGCTGCATGGATGCCTCTTACGGTGTAGACATAGGCTTCAACTATTTTCCCACCCCAGCTCGATTTTGCATCGGGTTCACCGGGTTGTCCAGGGATATGGGTTCGAAACTTGAGCCAAGTCAGTGTGGGGTTGCTAGTTGTGGGAAAATTGAGAGCCAAGAATTGTCGCACCGCATAATAGGGTAGTTTAAATTTACTTAGTAATGCTAACAACGCACAAAAACCGCTTGAAAACTGATAACACCGACGAACTGACGCACAATTATCGAAGCAGTGCCGTTAACAACACCTATTAATTAAATCAAATGATGGTTTAGGAGTTTAAACTCCCCTTACAGCTTCCTTCGAGCCGTTAACGACTGCGTCATTCATCAGCAAAGACTAAATTAACCCAAATTGGTGTCGACGAGCAAAATTTCTCCTGTGATGGGCTTCCAGATTTAGCCTTGCTTAACTTTGTCCGATCTGCTTGAGCCCTAGCTTACTGAGCTTCCTTCAACTTGTTCCTTGCTTAGATTCAAAGGCGAGATCAAGATAAAGAAATTTCCCTTCTTAATCTCGAGAATGAGAGAAAGAACGGCTTCCTGCTTAATCTTTTCTTCAAGCACGAGAAATCCGTGTGTTCAATTTGCTTCTTTAGTTCTTCTTCTCTAGCTCAAGCGAGAGAGAGAGAGAGAGAGAGAGAGAGAGAGAGAGAGAGAGAGAGAGAGAGAGAGAGAGAGAGAGAGAGAGAGAGAGAGAGAGAGAGAGAGAGAGAGAGAGAGAGAGAGAGAGAGAGAGAGAGAGATTTCCTGTCTTTCCTCCTCTTGCATCGGTTGGAGAACGAGAGAGATAATACCCTCCTTTTGCTTGCCCGAGAGTGAGAGAGAGAAAGCCTAGCTTCCCCTTGCTCTTGCCCGAGAGCTCCCTTCCTTGCTCACCCGCTTCACCACCTCACACTCCCTTCACGTCCTTGAAATTGAGAGAGAGAGATATGTCGAGCTTTCCAAACGAGAGTGACAGAGAGAGAGATTCTCCTTCAAGCTTCTTGCTCTTGCCTGAGAGCTCTCTTCCTTGCTCTCCCGCTTCACGTCACGTTATCTTTCCTTTTTTGCATGCTCAAAACAACACCTCCTAATAATAGACTCCCCCTCCCTTCGCAATGACGGCGCCTTTGTGCTAGGGAGCATAAGAATCGCTTTTTGATGACATGGCAGCCTGGACGTTTCACTGCACCAAATCCGATGGGACTGTTGCCGAAACAGAACGTGCTGGCTGGCTACACGTTTTACCCTTCTTGGTCAGGCTCATCCGAGCCTCGTGCAGGCCAGCACGACCTCCTCTTTCCCTGCTCACTACCTGGTCGACGCCATGCCTCCTATTCCCCCATTCACACAAAAAAAAAACCCTTTTTGACTTGGGCGGCCTTCCCAACTTCTTGGGCAACCACTAAATTGTCCTTAGACGGGTGTCCCTCAAAGGGCACCACATTTGGCATGCATTGATCGATTGGGCGGCCATTGAACGTATCCCCCCTTGGGTGGCCATTGATAGTGGCTTAATTGGGTGGCCTAGCCACTTTGTAAGGGCACCACATTTCGTACACATGTCAGGCAAAGCATTGCCAAGCACAACATCTTTCTCGAGCATCCCTTATCAAGCAATCTCAGCCTGAGTCTCGTTGCCCGTATCAAGATCTTGAACAGCAAGAGACGACCTTTAAAAGTGCATCACATTCAGCATACATCTCAACCAAAACATTGCTAAAGCATCATTTTAGGCATACTTATTGGCCAAATCATCATCCAAGCACCACATTTGGCCCAGATCTAGTGCCAAGCCATCCATAGCTTTCTCATCATTTTCCTATTTGATATTTCCCATCATCAGTGTCCTCCAAGAGATGGCATACCGGACATGATACTCCTCAAGCACTTACTGCTCCCGCATTCCAAAACCTGGATGAAGATCAAAACTCCTAGATGGCACACCGACCGATTGGACCGCACTGGTACGGAACCGGCCTCTGATGAATCTGTAACGACCAATATCTTGCTAACCATAACTCCGATCACTGATTTGAAGAGATCTACACGCTCCACAAAGTGAGCACTTCAGCCCCATGCATTCCCTTCATTCATGTCCCCTCAGCTGTAGTTGCCCAATCCGATACGGATCTGCAATTGACTCAAACTTCAAACTGCCATAACTTTTTCACCGTAGTTCCAATCGACGAGCCGTAAAGACAAGCCAGTAGAGCACTTCAAACACTAAAAATCTAGATCATAAACTACCATTTGTGCTCACTTCAAGCAGACTCCTTTTTGGCATCATTAAGGCATATGTTGGCCCTTTAAAGTTGTATCTGGCATACATTCAGCATTGAAATTGGCATGTTACCAAGCCCTGAACACTTTTCATTAATCAAGTAAGCTTCAAAGAATCTCGACGTACATTTTTATGGTATCTTTCTTAGCATGGGAGTCGAGCTGCACGACAACGCTTCATGCAAAATTCTATCAAATAGCAGGATCATTAGATGACTTGACAAAGAAGAACGTTAAGTATTCATCGACTATTGAGGAGTAAAATGCTTTTGAGAAGCTCAAAGATAAGCTCACCTCCCAACTAGTCCTCATGCTTCCGGATCTCTCAAAGCCATTTGAGGTCCAATATGATGCTTGTGGTGATTGCCTTGGAGCAGTCTTGCTTCAAGAAGGGCATGCCATAGCATATGAGAGCCGAAGGCTCAATAGGGATGAACAGGTCAACATGAAAGTACAACATACACTCTTTAAGGTGGATGCAAAAGGAAAGCAACAAAGAATACCAAGAGGAGTATAATGCTTGATTATTCCATAAAGATGGCAAGCAAAATGATACACTTGCGAGAAGTTAGTCACACTAAATGGCATGCCTATTATATTGACTAATGTTAGTGTCTTTATTGTCATAAAATCTAATATCTAACCAACCCAAATGATTTTCTCATATTAAATTGATCATTTAATGTGGGAGAATAGGCGGGAACAAGGGTTAGAATATAGACACGTGCTTTCGGGTCTATCTTGACATGGGGCCAATGGTAAAGGGACCCAAATGAGAGATGATCTGTCAAAGAGAAAGGCTAGCTAATGGAGCTTAAAGATCCTAGGGTTAGCTTCATTAAATACCTCCAATGGTTAGTGTTAAAAGTCCTTTGACCTTAGGTAAGGTAGGGCTGTGCTTGAGGTGGGAACCCGGTCCAAACTTGAGGTGCTTGTCGTGCTTGACTAAGGTGCTAAGGTACTCCATGACTAAGGTGCTTGGGCGTAAGGTGTTCACTCACGAGGGGGCGAGTCCTAATTGTAGGGTCTAGAGAGGGCACACACACACACACACACACACACTCACACAAGGCAAGCTTGGTACCAAGAAGACAAATAGGACACTTGTCAACCTCCTCTCCATGTTGTCCTCATAGTGTGCCTAAAGTCTATTTCTATTGGTTGGCCTCCCAAGGGGTCCAATGATATTTAGTTGATTTAAATAATTTTTTTTTCATTTATCAAGTCCACTCTTTCAAAGTGGAAAGGGGGACACTTGTCCCAAGACTACCCTTGTTGTGGATATGCCTCTTGCATGTGATTGGCTAGGCCTGGAGGGGTCCAATGAGCTTCAAGCATAAGCTACAAGGGGGGGGTCGACCAAAGCAAGAAGGGGGGTTGCTTAAGGGGTATACTCTTCCACACACACACTCTCTCATGGTGTGAAGTGCAAAATGCAAGAGCTCCATCTCCTTCTCCAAGCTAGTAGAGAAGTTGAGAGCCTACACCAACACTCTTGGCTATGGAATGCAAATCCAACCAAGAGCCATGCTTCAATGCTTAAGCTTGCCACCTTCTCATCTTCATTACTATGCTAATATGTATGCTAGAAAGAAGAGAGATGATAACTGAGGAACTATTTCTTTCTCCTATGAATGTTTTTTCTTCCTCTTCCCTACCCTCATTCCCTGCTAGCTCTCTCCACCTTCAAAGGTGTTTGAGGCCTTGGGAATGAGGCTTGGGATAGTTAATGATTTTTACAAAGTCTATGTTATGCTCGTGATGCATGAAGCTTTCTATCTTCATGGCATCACCTAGGTCACAAGGAACACAAATATTGTATTGTACCAAGTCTCTCTTGATGGGAGTATCTATAATACAAATGCCTATTGAAGGGGGAATTGGCTCCACATAAATCCAGTCCTCAAATGTTGTCACATGTCTCTAATTCTCTCTCTTTTTCAAGTTATTGCTCATGCCATGTTACCTAGGAAATGTGTTTAATGTTGCTCTCTCCATTCAAGCACTCTCTTTACCTACAAGAAGGAATTTTCTTAATGAAATGCTCACTATGTTATTCTCTTTCCGCTACAATCTAAGTTAATAGGCCAATTTCATTACACTTTATTGTGATTCTAACTTTAGAGAAAGATATTTGCATTTCTAGGGAAAAGGTGAGGTTATTATCTCCATTGACAATATACACAATACAAAAAAGTGTTGTATTCCCTAAGGATAAGAGCGGATGCATTCATCTATAACCGTACTTCAATATGTGAAAAAGAGCGTCATTTCTTTGGGAAATAGATTCTACATAAGTGTAACAGTACCATCATGCTTATCGGTATGTTTTATGCTACCATATATGTGGTAGTGTGTGAACATACTTAGGACCGCCAGGGGCTTTTTTTTCCCTCACTAGGAGGTTTTTTTCTCTCGAACATTGTTTATATGCCCATCCTTCTAGTGCTAACTTATCTTTCCATTGTGCACTAATGAATACACTCTCTGTTTTATGCGGTGAGCTTCTTCATCTTCTCCAAGCTGTGTGTGTTTCCCTACAACCCTAATTCCCACAATTGATATCAGAGCAGGTTGCATCCTCTCAAGCATAGCCATCAACGTCGCCAGACCTGCCTTCTCACTTTCTCTAATTTGGGTGAGCTTTGGTGAGTGTTAGCAGGTCGATTAATACTTCGGGACATCTTAAAGAGAACGACTTGCTCAAATTTTGATTCGGGCTCATCTCGGCCTCCGTTTCCACTACAGGCAGTACTAAGAAGTAATTTTATCCTTTTGGTGCAAAATTTCTCTCAATGCAATCTTCAGTGGAACAGGTCCCTTACAGTCCTCTTTGAGTTTTACTATATAGCATAAGTTAGTCCTACTTTGTTTTCCTTTTTGTGGCCAGTCTTCACATCAGGTGCAGCCATTCGCCATGGCTAACAACAACACAGATGTTTTCAAGATGTTTGCTATTGAGGATAAATTGGTGGATGGGGACAACTACCCAATGTGGGCTTACATGATGACACATGTTCTTGTGTCAAAGGGCGTTTGGAATTTTGTGTAGGGCATTGTTGTACATCCGCCTTCTAGGGATCCAGGCTCTTGAGGATGTTGCAGTTCTGGCAAGTCTGTGGCTGCTAGAGTTGCTTTACCTACGACTGAGCAGGCTCATTGGGATGTTAGAGATGCATAGGCTCATGCATTGATTGTATTATATGTGAAGCTCACTATTACTCCTCACATTTGCTTAGCAAAATCACAAAACAGGCTTGGGATACTCTAGTTGATCTTTATTCAAGTCACAATGAGGTGAAATTGCATTGTTGCATAAAGAGCTGGAGTCAAAGATTATGCAAGAGGAAGATGACATGGAATTTTTCTTGCTAGTATCAAGGACATTAATGAGCAACTCATTTCTGTAAGCGAAGTTGTTTCTGACAGTTCACTTGTGCAGATTGTTAACGATGTTGTCAAATTCTTAACATACTTTTGCTAGTACTTGGAGACTTATGACCCAAGGAACCCCTCAAGCTGTCAAGTTTGATGCATTTATACACATTGTTGTTGCAAGAGTCACTTTCAAGAAAGAACGTGTCTAAATTTTGTGTAGTTGAACATGCTTTTATTGCTGCTCAAAGAAAAGGTGGTAATAACAATGTAGCCACTTCTCATGATTCTTCAGTAAGTGCAAATCACCTATTCCTAATGCTTCTACTTGTATCACCTCTTCTGAGAATTCTAGTGAAAAAAGAAAGAAGAAGATGCGTTTCCATTATTGCAAGGCTATGGCTAAGAACGTCTCTAAATTTACTATGGGCACCCTTCGTTCACATAAAGGGGGGGAGTATATGTCTCATGAGTTTAATGCATTTTTGGCTAATTGTGGGATAAAACACCAATGTATAGTGCCGTATAGACCTGAATAAATTGGTGTTGTTTAAAGAAAAAATAGGTCGCTTACGAAGATGGCATGATGTATGGTCAAGAGTCAAGCTTTGCCACATTCCTTTTTCCTTGAGGCTATCATGTGTGCTACTTATGTACTTAGTAGGTGTCCTACCAAATGCCTTATAGTCTATGACTCCTTATGAAGCATGGCATAATAAAAAGCTACCTATTGATCACATACGTGTTTTTGGTTGTTTTTCTTATGCTTTGGTGCCACAAAACGCAACGCAAAAAATTGGATCGGATAAGGTTGCTAAATGCATTTTTGTTGGTTACAGTACTGAAAGAAAAGGTTACAATTATACCATCCGCAAACAAAACGTATCTTGGTTGCACAAGGTGTTGTATTTACGGAAGATTCTGTTCAGCATTTGTTATCATGTACCAGAGACAATACTGTAAGTTCACATGACATTTTTGACACTTTTTTGCCTCTTTTTAATGGTGGAAACATGAATGTAAATTCCAGTGAGGCACATGTATAGCCTATGGGTTTTTTTGAAAATGTCACAAACAGCCTATTATTGATGCAAATGTACATGATGTACTTGATGTGGAAAGGGCTAAGAATGTGAGGCTAGAGGTATGCCAAAATGGTTGGTGAATATTTTGCATGATAGTAAATTGGATGCGCCAATGTCTAGTAGTACTCGTTCAGGTTCTTGCCATGCGTTATGCTTTGACTGTTTCTAGTTTACGGAACCTCTTTTTTTTAATGAAGCACATCATTCAAAAAATTGGATGGCTGCCATGCAATCAGAATATGATGCACTTATAGAAAATGACATGTGAATTTATGTGACTTGTCTCTCAGGAAAACGGCCATTGCTACCAAGTGGGTTTACAAGTTGAAACATAAGCCAGATGGTGAGATTGATTGCTACAAGGCTAGATTTGTTGCAAAAGGTTATGCACCTTTGGCTCCCACTTGTTGTATGACTATTGTTTGTTTTCTATGTGCATTGGCAACTCATTTTGGATGGAATGTACATCAATTAGACATTGTTACTGCTTTTTTAAATGGTGATATATTTGAGGAAGTTTATGTAGCGCATCCTCGTGGTTTTTTCAACAAAGGACAAGAAAATAAAGTGTGCAAATGTAAGAAGGATTTGCATGGGTTGAAGCAGTCTCCTCGTGCTTGGTATGAAAAAGCTCACACTCGTAAGGCTTTTGTAGCAATCCAACTGAAAGCACTTTGTATGTCAATTGTCAGGGTGATGTATTTCTCATAATGGTTCTATATGTAGATGATTTGCTGATTACTAGTCCGAATGTGACACGCATTGTTGAATTCAAGGGTGATTTGAGTGCTACTTTCAAGATAAAAGACGTGGGGCTTTTGCATCATTACTTGGGTATACAATTTGAGCAATGTAATGGAGGTATTTCCTTGTGTCAAACAAGCTACATAGTTACTATGTAAGTTTTGTCTTGAAGACTGCGAACCTATTGCTACTCAAATGGAAATTAAGTCTTCTTAAGCGTTGGTAGGCTGTTAAGAGGATCTTTCGCTACTTGAGTGGCGCTTTACATCTTGGTTGTTATACCCCAAGGGGAGATCATTGCCACTAGATTCACATTCTTTTTCAGACTCAGATTGGGTTGATTATTATGACACGCATAACAAGCGGTTGTTATAACATGCGAGTGTCCACAAGTGGTTTTTGTTACATGCTCTATAGTTCATGTATATCATGGTTGAGCAAGAAGCAACATATTGTGGCCACTTCCAATTGTGAAGCTGAGTATATGGTAGTCTTCATAGCTGCGGTTGATTGTGTATGGCTCAGATGCCTTATGGTTGATTTGGGTGTTGGATAGGACATTGGCAACATCATCTACACTGACAGTCAGAGCGCATTGGCAGTTGCAAGAAACTCACTTTCTCATGCTCGCACAAAGCACATTGAGGTGCATTATCACTATGTTAGAGAGAGACTCTCAGCAAGAGAGGTCAGCTTGGCTTATGTGCCAACACAGGACAACCTTGTAGACCTATTCACAAAGGCATTGCCTCATGAGAAGTGAGAAACTTTCTACAAAGTTTTGGTCTTGCTTCCCTTTGTGGATTGATCATGTCCTTAGGGCATGGCACTTCCCTATACACTATGTGCCAACTCTCCTTCACCACAACACTCCCAGGGGGGACTTGTTACAATATATGTGGTAGTGTTTGTGAGGGGAACACACTTAGGACCACCATTGCATTTTTCCCCTCAATAGGAGGTTTTTTTCCGTGTGCATTGTATATACGCCCATCATTCTAGGGCTAACTTATCTTTTTTATTGTGCACTAAGCAATACACTCTTTGTTGTGTGCCTTGAGCTTCTTCATCTTCGCCAAGCTATGTGTGTTTCCTTGCAACCCCTAATTCCAACCTTTGTAGAAGGGACATGTAAGGCTTTACATGTAGGAAGCATAATGGGTCAAGTGTGATTGACTATATGATACTTTCAGAAACCATCATGGATACCATTGTGACTTTCACAGTTTCAATTTTGAACAATGAAAGCCAGAATCAAATCTCTCTACATTATGTATATTGACTTTGTTTGGGAAGAGAAGCATGTAAATTGCAACAATAATGTGAAAAATCTTTTTTGTTTTGATTTTAAACAAGCATCTACCTATGATTTGTAACAATTAATGCACTAGTAACTTGTGTGGAGCGGAAATTGATAACATAGTGAGCATTTCATTAAGAACAAGTTCCTAATGAGCATAGAGAGAGTACTTAATTTGAGAAAGCAACATAGCAATTTACACCTAGCTAATTTGGCATTGAAAATACTTGAAAAGAGAGAGAAATAGAACAATTGACAACAATTGATGACCGAATTTACATGGAGACGGTCCCCCCTCCATAAACGCTTTGTATTATAGCTTCTCCCATCAAAGGAGACTTTTGTACAATACACAAAACTAGTTGGTACAATGAAGATGGAAGCTTCATGTACC
The DNA here is from genome assembly GCF_014529385.1 of Adiantum capillus-veneris. NCBI lineage: Eukaryota > Viridiplantae > Streptophyta > Polypodiopsida > Polypodiales > Pteridaceae > Adiantum > Adiantum capillus-veneris. The sequence goes on along the minus strand of NC_140936.1, from coordinate 43,750,047 downwards.
AAATTATACTTGAAAAACACACCTAGTATCCCTAGCCTCAGTCCCAACACCTCACACACCTTCAAAAATGGTGAGAGCTAGCAGGGAATGAGGATAGGTTGAGAGGATGAAAATGTATCTTACAAGAAAGACGTATTCTCCTCACATAATCACTCTAATAGCATAGCTTAGCTTAGTAATTACAATGGTAGAGGAGATGAGCATGCCATTGAAGCTTGGCTCTTGGTTGGATTTGCATTCCATAGCCAAGAGTTGTTGGTGTAGGCCTAAACTTCTCAATGTTTGGAGAAGGAGATGCAGTTTTTCTTGCACACATGAGTTGTGTGTGTGTGTAGCATTGCGTTAGACTAAAATGCAGCCCTCTCTCTCATCTTGGTTGACCCCTCTTGCTATTTTCTCATGCTTGATTAGACTAAAGTTACTCTAGCCTAATTCTCATTGGTCTACCTCTATGGCCATCCAATAAGATTTGAGGGGAGATTGGGAGCAACTGGGCTAGGAGACTGACATGTGTCTAGTATTCCCTTTGTGCAAAGGTGGAGCTTTGGAGCGTGTGTGTGTGTGTGTGTGTGTGTGTGTGTGTGTGTGTGTTTCTCTCTCATCCCCTACAATAAGGGCTCGCCCCCTCCTTCCTAGGGATGTGGGAAGACTTTTAGTCTTCGCATGACCATCCAATATTTCCCCTACTTTGGCCTTTGGACAATACAATTAAAATTAGGAACTTTAGCCTATGCTTAATGGGGTTGAACCTTAGGTCTTTTAAGTCCCATTGAAGCACATTGATCTTTTGCAAATTGTGCCCCTTTGGATCCCTATTTTTGCTCCTTTGGATCTTTGACAAATGGCAGCCTTACCAATATTCTAGCTTTTACTTCCTTGGTACTTCCCCATATTAAATGATCACTTTAACATGAGAAAATCATTTGGGAGTATTAGATATTAGTTTTTATGACATATTTTATGGTTGCACAAATGTTATAGAAGACAACCGTCACCATGATGCACGAGTAGGTTGGTTAAATTTTGGACATGGCTTGATTAATGGGTACCTAACAAGATGCCCCTTCAATTACATTCGAAATGAAAAGGAAAGAGAAATGCAAGGTGTTCCAAGTGGAAACGTTGTGGACACTTGGCAAAGAAGCAAGAGACGGTAGTGCCAAGCAACACATGAAGTAATAGGTGCCGTCGCGTGGTGCACAAGTGGGAGGGAAAGATCTGTACAATTATGGGAGAGCGTGCAATCAAGACCAGCAAGGGCACATGGAGCAACTCTTTTATGGGAGAACTTCCCAAGGAGCAGGCAATCGCATGCACTGAACCAACTAATGCCAATGCACACTCTCTCATAATCATGGGGCAAATGAAGATCATGGGTAGCTAGCCAGTGCAAGAGCTCTAGACTGTCATGGTTGTCACACTACAACTATAGACCACATTGGTCACCGGCACCATGTTGAACCATGGGTTGTTGATCGTGAAAAAAATGACACCTATTTGAAAAAAAACATGCTAAATTCAATCCTATGTGATATTTGAAAAAATATAAATGCACCCCTATTTTGGCTATGTAAGGCATGGGTTGCCCCCCTAAAATAGATCTACCGACTTTGTGAGCTTGATTGATGCTAAGGTGATGGATGGAGGGTAGAAAGTAGAAATCCTAGCAACTTAGACTAATAGAATAGAAACAAGTGATGGTAATTTAGAAGTGGGACAAGCCTATCCTCTTCTCTCTTGATAGTCCCTAAGAGAAAATCACAAGTATCTGTGAAAATACTAGATCTCATTCTCATTCCCAAGCTTTCCTTATTTTGACTATAACAACATTTCCAAACTTTAAATGTGTAGCTGCTTTGTGCTTGTGTCCACTATTTTATCACCAAGGTAACAGGGTGTCGTGTATTCCTCTTTATGAGATGTAATCCAATGGTCTAGGTTTTCCACCCATCATCCGTACAAAAAATGTTTGTTAATGCACCCTAAATAAAAATCACTGAAAGCATAGTCAATGTGGAGCTTTAATAGCCTATAAAAATGCGCATCAATGCACATAATGTACAAAAATGTACATTTGATAGAGGAAAGGGAAAGATTGGACTCCGAGCCTTGTTCCTTTGTGCAAGAACCGGGGCATTGAGCATGGGACATCTCAAAACAGATGCTTCCTATTCTCTGCCTTCATCTCTGACATCAAGATTGTCCAATCCTTCGTCTCCATCCTCTTGCCATGGAAGCATTGAACCGCCCTTTGCAGAGTTTTTGTCTGCTATAATTGTACCCGCAAATGCAAAATGGACAAGGAAAGAGAGAAGAAGCCCCTTGTTTGAAGCCAAGCAAACACTTTACGGTCTTCAAGTCCCCGCCTAGGTGCCACTCCATATCAAAGCTACCAAAACCCTCAACCTCCAACTTCTCACTTGCAAGTTGGGAGTGTATTACTTCTATGATCTATGGAGTTCTCTCAAAAATCCACGAAAGTAATCCATGAATTTCTTTAGACATGAACAAACTAAAGACTTTATAGAACATTTTGTCTATGAGGGCACCTCAATAGCACCCAGCCACCAAATGTCTTTTTCTGATTGCACACTAAAATACGGGGTTGGAGATGGCTTGACTGAATCCCTTTGCTTGGTGTGCAACATGGATTCATTCATTAGAGTGACACTTAGCCTCTCTAACCTTTGACATTTCACTATTTGACACTCATCAAGTTTTAGCACAAAAGCAACCTTTGTGCCAAGCACTACAAAACAAGTAGAGGCAAGACCTTAGACTTCAAAGTCTATGATAAGAACACAACCAGAAGAAAGAAGTATATTGTGTCACCTTCTTGAGGTAACTCGTAGAATCTAAGCATAGCTTGTTGAAGCCTTCTGAGGTCCACAAAAATATTGTTCCACATTGTGTAAGGGAAGCCCTTCTCCAAAGGTCTTATGGAATTTTGTCTACCTTTTTCCGTTGCCTTTGGTGTTGTAACGTCTCCAAACCCGCCGACACCAAAAGCGGGATGGAACCGTTGACAGGTCTCTAAGCCTACTAAAGTCGAAGTCTTTAACAAGAAAAATTCCAGGGAATTCACCCTTACCATTGGCAATGGTTTAGGTTTATAGCCCTAGAAGAGACCTAGTCCTGTCTCGCAATGGAAACGGGACCCAAAACAAAAATTTCCGGCCCTAAATCTTCATCCTTTAGATTAAGGTCTCCTTAGTCAACGCTTTTTTCCCTCTAACATATGTGAGGGCACAGCCGCTGGTGGATTCCTCATCCAAGTGAAGTTTCTACACGTTTTAGTGCACGGGAATGGATAGTTACCTGACTAATCAGGTCCACCCGTCCATGATTGACAACCCGAGTCAATCCCCACTTACCACCCCGCACTCACACATGATTTTTTTTTGTTGTTTACTTACTACCACATTCTTTCCACACTTAAAATAATGATTCCTTTTTAAATTTTTTTTTTCAACTGCATTTCCTTAAATCAACCCTTTTAAAACAGCATTGAAGACATTCTTTCAGAAAACAGACATCTTTATACGTAAGACAAGGTACTGTCATTTTAAGGTATCACTGACCAGTACTAACTTGTCTCAAGACCACCTATACAAGGGTGAAAAACGGCACCCATTCCTTATTTATATAACCGGGGTGGAAAAAGTCTTCACCCAAAGTCCGGGCACCCATACGCCAAAACCAGTTGCCCATACAACCGGGCGGTTCCTCTAGGATAAACTTAAAAGTACTATCCATAAACATAAACAAGCACGGGGTAAAGACTCCACACGTGCAGAGGTAACCGACTCCTCCATGATGGTATCTCCATCGTTACTCATTACCTGGAGTAAAAATATTTCCAAGGAATCAGAGGTGTCTTGAGACAAGCTGTCTTAAGGATGGTCAAACATTTCCTTCCTATTTCAACCAGTAATAACCCAATCATTTCTTTCCTAATTACAATCATTGATCGTGGTTTTCGTGGAAGTTACCTTCCTTTTTCAGCCAGTGTTTTCCTTCCTAACCCTTCGTATGCAGTGCTTAACTTAAAATGAAATCTAAAAGCTTATTAATGGCATAATTGAAAACCACCTGGGACTGGTCGTCCATCTGTTGTGGGCCAGGTGCCCGTAAACTCTCCTCTGTGGGCCTATGGCTAGGCCCTGCTTCATGGTCGTTAGTGGCTTTGTTGCGTTTGTTACTAGTGAGGCGGTCCGGGGCGGGCAACAAGAAGAGCAACCTCTAGACACCCTTCAAGGCTCCCGTGCCGCTCAATGGGGCTGGGGCACAACACAACACAAACCAAAACAACGAACCCACAGCCAAATCCCAACTACACAAGGGGCACCACCTAGTTTAAGAGCGAACTAGGACGCAAAAGAGGAGAATCGTTAGAGCAACCCACAAACAAGCAAGGAATTTACACTAACCCTAACACCAATGGAACACTCTCACACACTAAAACACGAGAGAGAGAGAGAGAGAGAGAGAGAGAGAGAGAGAGAGAGAGAGAGAGAGAGAGAGAGAGAGAGAGAGAGATGGTGTACAACTTAGCTTCAACTTTATATTTTGCACAAAAAGGAACTTAGAGCTTGCGGAATCAAGTGACAAGATTTGGTTATAGCATCACTAGCACATTGTCTTAGGGTTATGGGAGCCCTCTCACCATCCACCCTCTTACAATGGTAGCCAAACAATAGCCAATGAATCACAAGCAACAAAACAAAAACCTTCAATGAAACAAGTCACCTTATGAAGCTGAATGAGTTTGCCAAGCCAAATTGGAGGAGAAGCGTGAGCCTTTGGACATGAATTGCACCAAAAACTACCAATTCATTGATGTTGGGGTAGATACAACAATGGTAGGAAGAATATCTTCTACTCGCACTCACTCAAACTAGCTCAAGCTTTTCTATGCACCAAGGTGATGGTGTATAGAAAGCTTACTCTCTCTTTACAACCAAGATAGAACTGGCGTGTGGTACGCTCAATCTAGTGTGCAATGGTATAGTGCTGTCTTTTACAAGGAGGAATGGGTTCTATTTATAGGTTTTAGAAGCCTTGATTAGGATTAAGCCTAATCAATTTTATTAGGAAAGATCAAGGATTATGAATTTTTATGAATTTCAAATGAGAATGGGGTCTCTCTTTTCTCTTGAGTCACATGGATGTGGGCTCAAGTAAGAGAATTATTGATGTGGTGAAAGGAGAGAAACTTCCATGGGAGTGAGTGAATTTGTTTTACTTGTGCGGTTGCCTACTCCATATGTTGATAGTGTGGGTGCATTTTTACAAGAGAAGTTAGTTGTTAGTGGTAATAATCACTAGAATTGTTAGTGATACATTTACAATGGGTAGGATGAGTTGATTTGATGAAAGAAGAGGGGTGAATTAAAAGAGAATCATTGAGATGGTGAAGCTTTGAAGAAGCTTGAACTCACCCTTGTGTAGATTGTGGAAAAAATGACCGCTGGTCTTCTTCTTCTTCTTCGCTTCTTTACGCCGCCGCCACGGTTGACCACCACGATGAAAAGAGGATTTGTTGATGAAAAATCCTCAATTTGCAGAAGTTATCATGGTTAAGATGCTGAATTTTAGATATTTTTAGGAGAGGTAAATGAAATTGTAACATAGAAGCAATAGAGAGAGACATGGAGAGGGTGTATGTATGTAGAGGTTCATAAAAGAACTATAGGGATGAGAGAGAAGGGTAATGGTGAAGAGGGTGGGAGAAGCCATGGAAATTGCAGGTTTGAGTGAGGGAAGGAGAGGGAGGGATGTGTAAGAGTGAGTAGGTGTGTGGAAGGGTGAGAGAAGACTAAGGGCTACTTGTGAGAAAAGTGGGCAGATTGGGGTCCACTCAAAAAATCATAGCTCACCGCTGGTAGCTCCAAAAATCATGAAAAAATTTGAGGTGATTATTCAAAGCGTGGGCTACATTTTCTCTTTTGACCACTGCTCCAAATTCGGAGTGGAGATAGGTGCCAAAATTCTCACCAAAAAGCCTGTTTTTTATGCCTGCAAAAGTCTTTTAGTGGCCCCCTCCTTTGTTGAATTCGTACAATGCATCCAAGAGTGAGCCCCTCCTTTGTCATATTATAATACAAAGCATCCAAGTTGCCCTTGACCCATGCATGGAGGAGGATTATTGGTGAATAAAGAAATATATACATGGTGGGACTAGTTTATGGACTATTCATAGACTTTAGCTCAATGAGCACATGGTGTTAGAATAATGAGTAAAAATAATAATAAAAATATGGAGGAGTTATGGATATGGAAAGATATTGGAATCATATGATATGGTCCCTCCTTGAATTATTTTGGGTGAAAGAGGAAAAGGTATGCAAGTAAATAATATAATAAAAGTAACCAATGAGTAGAAATCAATTTTTTGTTTTCACGAGGGTGAGGGTGAAAATGTGGGAGTGATTTGTATAAAGGAAAAATATGAGGTTAGAGTATGTACATATTGACAAAAAATATAATTATGGTGTAAGAGAATGAAAGAAGGTGTACATAGGTTTAATAAAACACACACCTAAGTAGAAATATTTACATAAAATACCAAAATAATTATAAAAAATCCCTATATTTAGGCCATATATACAATGAAATATTTACACACAAAGAGGTCATAATATACTTTTATTTTTTTGATTTTATTTATTTTTTTGGCTCAACTAACCCAGTGACTAGCTAGCTGAGGGTTTTTAAGAAGATATGGGAAAAGTCCCCTAACTCACACACGCCTATGTACAGTGAAATGGTAGGGATAGCCATAGCGTTTGGGTGAATTTGGTAGGGTGAGGTAGCTTACTATGGCAATTATGGAAAGCCGGAAAACGGCTATCACTAGTATCTTCATCTTCCGTCATAGGGTTTCCCCTGGTTCTCTTGGGGGCCATTTCGACAGCCTTATAAAAAGACTTAATCCATTAGAGGATTTATTGAATAAAATTTATTTTTCCTTGTTTACCCAAAAATAAGGGTTTTGGACCTCGGTTAATTCTTTGGTACTTAGATAATTTTATTTCTTCAGTTTTCTTATCCATTATATACAAAATTGGTTACTTTTGACCAAAATATGTACCTAAACTATTTCTCTAAGGTTAGGATAATTATAATAGATTTTCCAAGGTCTATTCCTTCTCTGATATTGATATCAAAGGTTTTCTATTTACTTTACTATATTTCCCTTTTTTATTTTTTCCAAAATTGGAGTAATTTTACTGGGCTATATAATTAAACTAATTTCCTAGAGCTAGCATAATTATCACAGGTTCCTTGAGGTCTAATAAACCTTTGACAAAGTTCTCAATTCAATTTAAATCTATTTACTAATTTCCCCTATTTAAATTTCTCAAAAAATAGGGTATTTTAGCTAAAATAATTAGCTAAATTAACTTCATGAACTTCTCCTAATTATCACGGGTTATGGAACACTTTATTAACCACTGATAAGCATTTGAATTCTATTTACTAATTTCTCCTATTAAAATTATTCAAAAAACAGAGTAATTTAGCTAAATTAATTATCTAACTTAACTTTCTGAACTTCTCTTATTTATCACAGGTACTTAAATACTTAATTGATCACTGATAATTATATGGACGCATTTGTATTTCATTTACTAATTTCCCCTATTAAAATTACTCAAAAAATAGGGTATTTTAGCTAAGATAATTAGCTAAATTAACTTTATGAACTTCTCCTAATTATCATGGTTTTTTGATCATCTAATTGACCACTAATAATTATGTGGAAGCATTTGTATTTCATATACTAATTTCCCCTATTAAAATTACTCAAAAAACAGGGTATTTTAGCTAAGATAATTAGCTAAATTAATTTTTTGGACTTCTCCTAATTATCACGGGTTATGGATAATCCAGTTAACCACTGATAATTATATGGAAGTATTTTTATTTCATTTACTAATTTCCCCTATTAACATTACTCAACAAGTAGGGTATTATAGCTAAGATAAATAGCTAAATTACCTTTCTGAACTTCTCCTAATTATCACGGGTTATTGACCATCTAATCAACCATTGATAATTATATGGAAGCATTTAAATTTCATTTACTAATTTCCCCTATTAAAATTACTCAAAAAATAGGGTATTTTAGCTAAGATAATTAGCTAAACTATCTTTCTGAACTTCTCCTAATTATCACGGGGTACTGATCATCTAATTAACCACTGATAATTATATGGAAGCATTTGTATTTCATTTACTAATTTCCCCTATTAAAATTACTCCAAAAACAGGGAATTTTAGCTAAAATAATTAGCTAAATTATCTTTCTAAACTTATCCTAATTATCACGGGTCGTTGATCACCTAATTAACCACTGATAATTATATGGAAGCATTTAATTTACTAATTTTCCCTATTAAAATTTCTCAAAAAACAGAGTAATTAGGCTTAATTAATTAGAAAAACTTCTCAAAAAATTATAGGATAATTTTCTTAGATTAATAACTGTCTAAAGTATCTCTGATAAATAATTCAACTTGATCTAATCCTAATTAATATTTTTACCATTAATTCATGGCTAAATTGGCTAATTCCAGCCCTAATATGAGAGGATAAATAATTAGCTTAGTATTTCTAAGCTTAATTATAATAATCAGCAGAGATTTTTTAATTTAAAGAGGTTTAAGAAGCATATATAGGCCTAATCTTTGATTAATTCATCATTTATCCTAATCTAACCTTACTAATTGAGAAGGATTAGGTTAATTACCGTTAGGATTAATCAATTAGAGGTTTAACTCTAATGATTTCTGCGTAGTGTTTCTCCCTAGATGAGAGAGAAATTCTCAAGGCTCCGAGTCTAACAAGATATGAAGAGAATGGTCCTATTTATAGGTTTTTCTGAGCATCTGGCAGCTTTTGGCAGCTTTCCACTAGTCCAAGCAGCCCCCCAGCTTAAAATTGGCACATTTTTCAGCCATCACTACTTCTGGCCAGTTTCCACAGCTTCCATACTCACCCCATACCTTCCAGAATTTGCCTGTTTGATTTTTGCAGATTTTCCATGATGAAATTTGGAATTTCCTATTTAACTCTAGAACCTTAGTGTAAAGAAGTCTTTTGCTAATGATTAAAATGAAACCATTCAATTTTTGTTATTAATTAAATTTCCATGGTAATTTTCTAGGTCCCGTAACTGTTCCTGTTTTTATCGAAATCAGATTCTGAAAATTTCTAGACATAGTAAAGCTCTGCTTATAAATCCAAAAATACCAAAGTAATTAGTGTTTGGAGTCCTGCAATAGCATTTTCCATTAAGTTTTTCAAGCTTAGTACAGTTTTGAAGGTTTCAGAAACTGGAAACCTTACAGGTGTGCATGAAGCATAAAGAGAAGCTGGCATTGTGTCCTCCATGTGTAGGTATGCACCAATGCGAGAGAATACATCTTTGTTTGCCTTCTTTGCAAGGTTGACCTTGTGCGAAACGGAAAATAGGTTCTCCACAATGCCACGCTCTTTGAGGACATCCTTTAGGAGTTGAAAATAGCATTGTAGGCTTTGGTGATGATCCCAACCTTATCACAAGCTTGTTGCACGTCACCTTCACTAACCACATTTCTCAATTTGTGCATAAGGTCCTTGGTGACTGCATCCCTAATGTGCTTCCCCCCAGGTGATTGTAAAATAGAATTCACATCATGGGTAGTGAGATAACTAGCGAGAAGGTTGACTCAGTCATCTTGGCTTGTTCCATCGCATGCCTCCTGGATGAAGTTTCTAGCAACCAATAAAATAAATGTTAGCAAATAGTGTGAAGTAAAAATGTATCTTGTAAGTGAAGAACAAATCACCTTGTGGCTGTCACTCTTCATTTGCGTGCTCCACCTGAATGTGCAAGGGTTTCAATGGATGAAAACATGTGCTTGTGCTCCCTTGCACCAAGGGGTGTTTCTTTCAAATATGTGATGGTGTTAGCAAGCTTCAATTATGTGGACATCCTTTTTCTCCATTTGTTGTTGGAGAGTTTCAACCTCCCCCTTGAAGTACCTGCACCCATACACAACCGCTTGCAGTCTAACAAGCCTACTTCTCCCCTCCCAAGATATTGAAGAAACGTTGAAAGGCTAGTAAAGGATGGATGGAAGTGGCTTATAGGATCGTAAAGGTACAAATGGCCATCCACCCAAATGTTAACATTCGTCTCACCGGTGGCACGACGTTCTTGTGATGACCTTTGCTCACCCTTACGTGCGTTCTTCGGTGCAAACTCCGTGGGCAATCAAATATATACACTTTTGGTGTGCGGAGTATGTGGTGGTGGAGGCACACAATTTGTGATGTCCATGAGCACCATGGCAGCTGTTGCGTGAGGAAGCAAAGGATGAAAAGAGAGAGGGGGGGAGGGAGATGGGAGGAGAGAAGGGGGCAGGGGGGAGAGGGAGAGAGAGAGGAGGAGGAGGAGAGAAGGGGGTAGGGAGGGAGAGAGAGGAGGGAAGAGGAGGAGAGAACAAAGGTATTTTTTTTGGTACGGAGAGATTTGAAATAGTGGACTTTCATTGCTTGTAGGTAAAAAGGTCAAAAAAATGATTTTTTAATATGTCAAAAATAAGTAAAAACGATTTTTTTTTGAAAAAAGTCAAATTTTGGCCCTTAGTGACCCACGTTTTTGCTAATGTGGTCACTCCCCTTTACTCCCTTCACTTTCAAAAAGCTAGAGAGAGAAAGTGACCTCCTAGGTCCACATCCTACATGTGCCTTAAAAAAAGGCTAGAAAAGACTACTTAAAACTAACTTCTTGAATACCCTTGTCCCCTTAACCCTACACAAAATTAGCCTTAATCCCTAAAAATTAAGATTCCTTATTACAAGGCCCATGCAAAGCCATATCTTTCCTAACGATACAGGATTCTGCGCTGGCATCCTACAATGGTGCTAGGAGTCCAAGGTGACAATAGTCTAGCCTTGTTGGACGATGTATTGCTATCATGGAGAGACCTGGAAAATGGACTAGAGGGAGCATTTGCTACCACATGGCAATGCGCTCTTGTCATTTGGGTGAGCATTTTGACAATCTACCTGTTTACACACTCAACCAAACCATTGCACTGTGGATGATAAGGAGAAGAAAACCTATGTTGAATGCCCAACTTCGCCACTAATGCACGTACGAACTTGCTCCAAAATCCTTGACCACGATCATAAATGAGCACCCAAGGCACTCCAAACCGGCAAAAAATACTATCAAAGACAAACTGAGCAACCGTGTGAGCATTTACCTCTTTGGCTGCTTTAGCTTCAACCCACATGGTCAGATAATCAATGGCCACCACTATGTACTTCTTATCGCTTTCCAACTTGGGTAACCGATTGATAGCATCCAAACTCCACCTTTTGAATGCATCTTTAGCTATGATATCCCCTTGTGGCTTGGCTACGAGTTTTCTTTCACCCATGGTTTGACACTCATGGCATGTCTTGCACTGATAGTGTACATCTCATACAATAGAAGGTTACCAAAACCCAACTCTAAACACCCAAAAAAGTACCTAATTTTTTCCTTGATGTCCACTCTCTTCATGACACTGTTGCAAAACCATGCCAATGTCTTCTTTGTAGAGGACCCTCTGTAGCACTCCACCTCGACCATAAGTCATCAAGTCCTTGCACACTAAAGTGAACTTGCAAGCCTTTTGAACAATTCTTCCTTTTTGAAGCTTTGCAAGCCTTTCGAACATTGACATGTTCTCAAAAAATCATCAATCTTTTTTAAGGTTTCTCTACCTACATACGTGGTGGGTTCCACATATAATTTTGATAGATTTTCAACCCTGAAATTGTAACAACCGATATCATCCATTAAAAACTCTGATGAACTTACCCAGTTATGGCCCGAACACCTTATTCATCTAATCTTGAAACATCGCATACACATTCACCAATCCAAAAGGCATATTGCGGTAGGAAAAGCATCCCCATGGTGAAATAAAGTAATCTTCAATGTATCCTCTAAAGCAATACCAATTAGGAAATGCACTAAAAAGGCATCGATAATTGAACACCACTCATGCCCTGCTACCTGGTTCAAGATCTCATCCTAAAATGACAGAGGATAATGATTCCGATTTTTAGCAGTATTCAATGGCTTATAATCTATGCATAATTTCCACTTACCATTCTTCTTGGGTGTGGGCCGCTTGGGCCCCGTGTGAACATATCCTTACGGGCCACAACGAGTCATCACAGTGTGCCATTAACGCTGCCGCCGATGGTCAAAATTCGCCACCACCAACAAGACAACCATGCTACCATCGAACCACCATGCACAATGCCACAAATGTCCGTGGGCAATGGGAGGGGAGAGAGGTCATTGAAGCTCTCTCTGTCTCTGATTATGGGAGGGCCACGATGCTATATAAAAAGTCCGCCTGCCTAGGTACTACTTCCCCATGTGGGACAAACTTAAACCACGTGGTAGGCTCACAAGCCTTGCCACCTTTGAGCCACCAAACTTTCCCTCCTCATGCCACCCAGAAACTGCCTTGAGTATCGATTTTTATCTGTCATATCTTTGCTCCGGAGTTGGATGCCCCTCTTGTAAAGCCCATGCAGTAGCTCACCTTGCCATATCCGAATTCAGAGAACCCTGCTGAATTTTAACTCCCCCAAGACTACAAACCGACAACCCCAAATTGGGAGAAAACCACCTGACACCGCCCCCATGGCAACTGTTCCAAACTTCAATCGATCCTATCTTGCCTCTTTGAACTCCAATTGATGTCATGTAACCTCTTTTGCCTTCTCATGCCACATAGTACCTATGAAAACCCTTGAAAGCTTCAAAAGACCCTGATATCACACCTACCAAGGCGACCAACCTAGCACATAATTGGCCGCCGGTGAAAATTTCACTGTCCATAACTTGGCCTTTGAACTCTTGTTAACCCTCACGGCTCACAGACACCCCATCACCTACGACGGACGTGTATTATGTATTTGGTAGAGTCAAGAACCGGGCTTGTCGGACCAATAGGAAAAGGGTAAGAGTGATCGCCGATGAGAGGCGCACTCTAACTGGGACATTCAAGGGATTAGTTGGCTAAGCATGGGCGCCCAAGTGTGAATGGGGTGAGCTCATATAAAAGCCAACTAAACCTAAAATTCATTCATTCTCTCATTTGTGCAATAGAAGAGTGCTCTTGCTCCATCTCCATCTCCATCTCCATCTTCTTCTTCTTCACCTCCTTGTGTGTGTGTGTGTATGTGTGTGTGTGTGTGTGTGTGTGTGTGTGTGTGTGTGTGTGTGTGTGTGTGTGTGTGAGAGAGAGAGAGAGAGAGAGAGAGAGAGAGTGCGATCGAGCATTGTGGCAGCACGATGGCGATGAAGCGGTTGAGCGCGACGTAGCGGCGTCTCCTTCTTCTTCGCGGCGAGGAATCCTCCACGGCAGGAGCATAGAGCGGTGAGTGACACACCATGGCCCTCTTTTGAGCTTACTAGCTAAGCTAGTTGTGTGCTTGGAGCTGTCTATGGCTCGCACACAGTGTTAGGCAAGGCCCTTGCTTCGACAGTGCGGCAAGGAGTGCACATTTTTAGCGCCGCTGCCGGGGAATTGCCCTGCACTAAGCCCAAGAGGCACTTTGTGCTTCTTCTATGAGTTGTTTGTAGTAGGAAAGAAGAGGAAGAGGAAGAGGAAGAGGATGAATAAGTCTTTGCACAATTAGTAGTTGTTAGCTTGTTTGCAGTGAATGAATAAGTAGGAAGGCAGTTAGCAATTTCTGTTTGCACACAGTCTGTACAAAGTTTTCTGTCAAGGTTTGCCTGCACACAGTCTTTGCACAGTAAGGTAGTGAGAGAGGAAGTAGGTGGACAGTTAGCTCACTGTCAGTAAGCAGTTAACAGATTAGTTAGCAGTTAGCAGCACTGTTAGTAAGTAGATAAGGTAGTGAGATGTCTGTGAGCTGTTGACTGAGAGGTTAGGTAGGTGTGGACAGTGTGTGTGGCCAAGAAAGGGTCACCTAAACCGCGCGCGGTCGTCGCCTCAAAAAAAAAAAAAACCGAAAATATTTAAGCGTGAGTGACTGGGGGGCTACACTAAAATTTTGATCGGGATCATTTCCCCAGGCCCAGGCCCAAGCCCAAGCCCAGGCCCATGCCCATGCCTCAGTCCTCAGTCTTATGATATAGACTAAACTCACTCTTATATATATACCCTACCCCCTCAAGAGGGAATGAGAGCATGTGGGGCAAGTCCTCCACTCTCCTCCTTTCTCTTCCCACTTACACCCTTAGACTTTCTAATTTGGGCCTAGTTCCCTACTAGAAATTGACGGTTTTAGGGATTTCGAGGGCATAAAGTGACCAAACGGAGGGCTGTAAAGCACGGCACGTCCCTCTGACCGAGACGCTCGTTTTGAGCTATCATACGTTCTATTCTATAGCTGGGTCAGAAAAAAAGGACCAAAAAATCAAAAAATAAATAAATAAGAAAAGATGTGGGTTGCAAAACACCCAAAATTACTAGGTGAGCAGCCTTCACGGGCACTCACTGACACTTCTAGGGGATCCAAGTCATATAAACCTACACTCTGGACGAGTGTTAGAGCACGAGCATATTGGTAGTGCCTCCATTTACGTGGGCACCCATTATTCCTCCACCCTAGGTTCTGGACCTTCGGCCGGGACTCAAGGTAGCGCAACCCAAGATCCTCATATCGCGTCTAGTGATTCTTCCTCTGACTACGAAGTCATGGAGGGGTATCCTACACCAAACCCTGATAGTTCAAGTCAAGACATGCATGCCATGGGCCCACGGCCCGGGTCCAGCATGTTTAGCCGCTTAAAAGAGACCCTTAGTAGAGCTACTCGCTCCGAACATGCGGTTAATGAAATAAATGAAGGGAGTGGGGAAGTAAATTTGTAATTCATGCCTAAAATAGACCCTATGCTTCTTGAGAGTGTGCATGTGAATGTTCCATCCACTGCACCTCCTGATCCTTTAGGACTATCTCCCTCTGAGGTTTTACTACCCGATGGTAGGAGTCTTGCCGAAGTACAAGAGATCGAACGCTATATGCAAGCAACAAGGGAGAGGGAAATTGAGAACCTACGAAGGCTAGAACAAAGTTGAGCACTGAAAGCAAAGACAACAATCATGCCAGCCAAGCAACCGAGTGCTCCCAAGGTAGCAGTCACGGAGGGGCAAGCGATGGGGAGCAATAATGCTTCCACTTCGAGGGAAACCTCTAGCATGCCAGGCCTAGATGGGATATTCCTAAACGAAAATTGGGAGTATGACCTACAAGCAGAAGCTTTAACTGATCGGTACACAGGACACACCTATCATGTGGGTTGGTTAGATGTTCTACAATCCACGTCGGGTGCTACTAGCATAGATGAGCAACAACAGAAAGTCTGTGATGTCCTCCATAGGATTGTCGAGTTAGAAAGAGAGAACACAGGGATCAATATGCCTTCAACATGCCTAATGAGATTCTTGGATATATGAAAGGCCAACCAACCAACCCTATCACAAATGGAGACTCCCTCAGTGAGCCCCATTGATCCTCCATATGTTGTTTCGCCAGGAGCCTCAGTACAATCTGAGCCCACAAGTGGCAGCTTTACCTTCCCATATCTAGCTCATCTTTCTCTTAATGACACTACGGCTACCATGCATATCCCAGTGGTGAGCATGACAAGAAGTACACCATGGAGTTCATTTGTTAACACTGCGCCGATGCCTAGTAGCACAGTGCCCCCAACTATACCTACATGTATGTATCAATCGTGTGCACCTGTCGTACCTCAGCCTCATGTAGCTCCTACACCTCCGATTATTCCAAGAGCTTACAATCCACAATGGAATTATCCAAGCTCTTATACAAGTGGAGCCATGCCATTTAATAATAACATGCCATATCAGGCACCCCCTATGCCTAGGGCCACGCCTGTAAACTTTGGACCACCGTCTGGTACACCACCATAAGAAATATGGGACCCAAGAGCCGCGCGTATGCCAAGGCCAAGGCCAAGGCCAACTCCCATCTCACATGTGGTTCCAGGAGCACATCCACCCATTATACCTGCTCAAATAGGAGATTTGGCAGCATTTTCTCAAACTATCGGTCGCTCTATTGCGGAAAACATGCGTAGTGCACGTGATAGAGAGCCTAGGAGCAAGGCAGTTCAAGTAGCTAAGCTCACACAGAAATTCAGTGGAGACGGAGATGCTAGAAAGCATATGGAAGTCTTTGAACATGTGTGCGATTCCTTGGAAGAGCACAATGAGCTACATAAGTGTAAGGCTTTGAGTTTGACCCTAAGCGGAAAGGCAAGAGATTGGTATAGAACCTTAAGATTAGAAGAGAAAACGATCTACTCTACTCTTAGGAGATTGTTCTTAAAAGAATACATACGAGAGGGAGTACTTTGGGGCGTAGCCTCTCAGCTCCAGAAAGCCCAACGAGAAGAAGGTGAATCCGTGAGAGACTTCATTAGTCGCCTAAAGAATTTGAATTCTCGATGCAATCCAAATGAGCGATTCAACAACAACCAATTGCTCGATAGATTCATTAGGGGACTACGACATGAAAGTATTTATAATGGCCTAGTCATTAGAGGTATCACTACTTGGGAAGCAGTCACCATGAATGCAATCCAATTGGAGGATAATTTAATGATTGCAGGAGAAAGAGGGTCTCCCGAGCCGAAGTCTAGTAGCTCGCAAGCATCAGGGCATGAGCCAATGAAGATAAAGCCAATCGTGAAAGAGCAAACGATATCTGAGATGACTTTGGCAGATCTCACCAAGGCCATCCAAGAAAGCCTTAGGGGTAATCGTGCTCCACAAAACACTCATATGTATCCAAGAAGGGAGCAACAATGGTGCTCAATCTGCTTGGGCCCACATACTACGAGTGAATGCCCTACTTTCAGAGTAAAGTTTAACGGGACTTGTAACGCGTGTGGTAGGTATGGCCATCAAGTGAAGGATTGCCTAATGCTTAAACGCATCATGGAAAATAGACCGCCTATAGCTTGGGCAAACTCACCTCGAGTTCCTGCATTGATGCCTACCCCACCCATGGAGCAACAGTTGCCATTACAGCACATGGTCCCTAGAACCCAAAATGTTGTTCAAACCACACCGTTGCCACCTCCAGTGCTAGGACCGCAACCCCCTCATCCAAGAGTTACACCTATGAACCAAATAGGTTGCGAGTCATCTAGCACTTATGTAGATTGCGAAGAGGACATAGACTCTAGTATCACCTATGGAGTCGACATGCTTGAGGAGTGTCCCATGTACTATATGGAAGACCATTGGGGACAAATCAAACCGGTATATCAAGCTACTGCGCTAGCAGCAAGAGGCCAAAACATTAATAGTTTTGCCAGGAGACCACCTCTTCAGTGCTACGAATGTGGTGGACCACATCGAGTAGCTGAGTGCCCCATCAGAATGCAAAAGAATGTTGCACTAATGCAAACAAGTCAAGGGAGTGCATTGGCAATGCCAATACTCACTTGTAATCATTGTGGCATAGATCATTTGATCGCACAGTGTCCTAACAATCCAAACGCATAGAAAATCACACCATTGAACATAATAGAGATTGTTAATGGGACACCACCAACTATAAACATAGCACCAGTGAATGCACTCACATGGTCGATGCTCCAAAAACAAAATTACATCCTCGAAGAGAGAGATGCTGCATCCATTGGCCGAGCGAGAAAGAAGAAAACACGAAGAAAGAAATCCCTTAATGCTTCTAGCTCAAAACCTAGTTCAAAGACTAACATAGGGACAGGAGAGGATCCCGTGTATATGAATGACCCTGAGGATGACTCAGATTCGATAGAGACCACGGAGACCAAAACTATTACTACAAAGGAAAAAGCCAGTGAGGAGGATCACGAGAGGGAATTACGACGAACACCAAAAGAGTATTCAAAGTTAAACCACCCAGTTGCAAATCCCCAAGATAAGCCACGAGAGACAAAAAATGAGGATTGCAAGAGAAAGATTGGAACCTATCCAAACCCAACAGTGGAAATTGAACGAGTCCAACAACTAAGGGGTTTGGTGGAAGAAACTCAACGAACATTAGAACCTGAACCCAAACATATCCAGATGTCGGACACAGTGTTTCCCACACAAGTTCAACCTCACAAGAACTACAGGCCGTTAGCTATACCCAGTATCATTCGGGAAGAGAGTGAGGGTAGGACATCTGAAAGTGGACACACACCTTTTCTACTAGAGAGAATGTTCAATGAGGGAATGCCCGACCCCCTTGAGGAAGTGGAGATTCCATCTTCACCATTCTCTTGTCAGGGTCCTACGTCCCACAAGATGCCATTAAATGTTGCCAAATTGATGGATTTCATGTCTTCAGAAGTTAGAACCACCATCATGTCCAAACTATATAAAGACCCCGAGCTAGTCTCAGCTCTTCGAGCCTTCCTCAATGGAGAATTACAGGCCGGATTACCACAGTTTGCACATATGAACAAACCTGACTCGGTAATGAATGATGAGGAACATTTAGCACCACCATCTGACCTAGCGGGACATGAATGTGTAATTGAAGTACCCGTTAACAAGTTGGGGCAATACTTTGAAGGTGATGAATCTAATGCTACTCTACCAATCACTACTAAAGGATTAACTGTAAAGGGGGTCCTTGACGATGGTGCGGGAGTCAGCATGGTGACAAAGAGTTGTTGGGAGTCTATGGGGCAACCTCACCTTGAAGCCACAAGCGTAGTGGTAAAAATGGCTAATGGATTTATTGTTACGCCTATTGGAATGCTAAAGGATCTCAGGATCAAGGTCTTGGGACACAAGGTAAGGCAGACTTTCATTGTTATGGATTTTTCCAAGCATCCTATGTCATTTGAGATGATCTTAGGGCGTCCATTCATGAGGGAAGCAAAAATGGTGCATGACTGGTCCAAAAACCACGTCTACTTATAGTTCCAAGACTCTGTCATTCGAGTTGATCTTTTAAGTGGTCGAACGCATCCTCTAGGAAATAAATTCATCATTGATAATCGATCAGACACAACAATTCACTCAGCTCCATTACAATATTGTTACACGTGTAACGAAGACACGGATATTGGGGAGAACTCTCCTTATATGGATATCCTACCCGGAATGGCTGAGTCAGACAATGTCGATTGGGTACACCTAGCGGCAACTATAGATACATGGGGAGCTAGAGGAACAACCTGGGTAACACCAGATGGGGAAGAGATACCACACATTGCACCAGTAAACATGTTAGGTGTAGCGCATGTAACATCTGATGATAAGAAAGAGGGCACACCTTCCTGAGAGTAAAACCGTGGATTCCCCAAAGGCTTAAGCCAAATACAATCCGGAAACGGAATCCAGGGAAGAAATGGATTCAGAACCTGAGGAACATCGAGTGAACCAAGTATAGAAACTGAACACTCAAGGCCTAGTACGACCATCTATGGTAATTTATATGAGAGTGAAGAAGATACAAGCGAAGACCTACCAGGCGAGTCGAGTTCAAACATTTACCAAAATCAAAACCTTAACAAGAAACAAAGGTCATATAAAAGACGACGATATCGAGCAAATGTGAGAGCTAGGATAAACAAGGAAAGATCTACTGCAGAATGGCTTAGCTATCTAGGGTCATGTGATGCTCATCAAAAGCTAGTAGACAATTGGGGTGAACATTTCCGGAGTGTCATGTGGTGCAGTCCGTGACCCATTGACATCGCTCAATTGGAGGTTACAGAGCCAAAATTGAGTCGAACTATAAGAAGACGTCAAAACCGAGAGTTAGCACAACAACAAAAGGAGGCATAACTAAAAGAAAGGTCTCTGTCAGGACAAGAGCCTGCTGACTTACATACGGCTCCTGAACATTTTAAATCTTATACCACGGGGGAGCGAAAGGTTGTGTATGCCAAAGCCCAACGAATACCTACCAATGGAAGCAGTGGAGTCTATGATGGTCCAGCGGTAGTTAAAGAGATAGAATTAGCAGAACCAGGTGAGGAGTCTAAACTAGTCTTTATTGCTCAAGACCTTACCGAAATTGAAGACGATGTACTTAAGGAGCTCCTCAAGGAATACAAGGATATCTTTGCTTGGACATATCATGACATGAAGGGCGTTCCACCTTCTATGGTGCAACATACAATTCCCATGATCAACACTACTAAACCCATCCAGCAACGACCCTATCTAATGAATCCTAAGTACGCCAAAATTGTACAAGAGGAGATTGAAAAACTTATCCAATGTGGATTCATATACCCTATTGAGCACTCAAAATGGGTTTCTCCAATAGTCATTGTGCCAAAAAAGAATGGGAAACTAAGAGTGTGCGTGGACCTCAAGAAAGTTAATGCAGCTACTAGGAGAGATCGTTATCCCTTGCCATATTCAGAACATGTGCTTGAAAGAGTTGCGGGCAAGGAAGCTTATAGCTTTTTAGATGGGTACTCTGGTTACAATCAAATCACAATTGCATTAGAGGACCAAGCTAAAACTACTTTTATCACAGAGTTTGGAGTGTTTGCATTTCGTGTTATGGCTTTTGGCTTAACAAATGCCTCTGCTACATTCCAACGATTAATAAACACTGCGTTTAAAGAATTTCTAAGGGATTTTTGTGAAGCTTTCCTAGACGACCTTTGTGTTTATTCTTCTTGGGAGAAGCATTTGTTATATCTACGAAAAATATTTGAAAGGTGCAGATTTTATCGCATCTCATTGAACCCTTTCAAATGCCAATTTTGGGTTAAGCATGGAGTCATTCTAGGGCATATAGTGTCCAAGAACGGGATATCCACAGATGAGAGTAAGATTAAAGCCATTGCCGATTTGCCACCACCTACGAACTATAAAGGAGTTCAAAGATTTATGGGCCATGTTGGTTATTATCGAAGGTTTATTTTAAACTTTGCCGAGATAGCGCGTCCATTGTACGAGCTTCTTATCGAGTTTCACTGGACGGAAGAATGTCATCAATCTTATGAGTTATTAAAGAAGGCCCTAACAAGTGCTCCAATCCTGCGAACACCTGATTGGAATGTACCTTTTCATGTGTATATTGATGCATCAAATTTTGCTATTGGGTGTGTTCTAACTCAACCAGGAGAACATAAATTGGACTACCCTATTAGCTTTGCAAGTCGCCAATTAATTGATGCCGAGATGAACTACACTACTATAGAGCGCGAAGGTCTAGCTATGATTTACGCAGTAAAGAAATTTCGCTATTACCTTCTTGCTACCAAGTTTGTGTTTTATGTTGATCATCAAGCATTGCTATATTTGGTAAACAAGCCGTGTTCCACAGGTCGAATTACATGATGGTTGTTAATTCTTCTTGAGTTTGACTTCACCGTTGTTGTGAGGTCTGGGAGGAAACATGTCATGGTGGATCATTTATCTCGTATCCCTAATGGCGAAGCTCCTACGGGGGTTGATGATGAATTGCCTGATACTCCTTTGTTCATTGTTGAGACAATGCCTGAACGGAGTGAAAAGATTGTTAACTTCTTAGTTAATGTTTTTCCACCCAAAGAGCTGCGAAAAGATATAGCTTGAAAATTAATCAAGGAATGCGAACCCTATTGCTTACTGGCTGGAACTCTCTATAAGAGAGGAAAAGATGATGTTCTTAGATGCTGTGCCCGCGAGGATGAGTATTTATATATTCTACAAGAGGCACACATGGGCGTAGCTGGTGGTCACTCTGTTTAAGGATGCATCACTTTTTGCAAAGGGATGTGATGAATGCCAACGCTTCAACAAGCCACAAAGAAGGGATAGGATGCCTCTACATCCCATCAAGGTAACCCAACCATTTGAAAAGTGGGACTTAGACTTTGTAGGACCGATTAGTCCGGCTGCACGTAACACGCAATCACGATATATCATTGTGGCTACCGACTATGTAACCAAATGGGCTGAAGCAAAAGAAACACGAAAGGCGGATGCAAAAACAACAACTAAGTTCCTCTTTGAGAACATTATCACACGTTTTGGATGCCCCTTTGAACTTGTGAGTGACAATGGAACTCATTTTATAAATGAAGTAATAAAAGAACTCACATCAAACTTCATGATATCTCACCACAAATCTACACCCTATTATCCCCAAGCAAATGGCCAAGCTGAGAGTACCAACAAAACTCTCATCTCCATTTTGACAAAGACAATTGAGGCTCATCGCACTGATTGGGACCTAAAGCTTACATCAGCTTTATGGGCTTATCATACTGCGTATAAAGTTGCTATTAATTGCACACCGTTTAAGATGGTGTATGGCCAAGAAGCAGTTATGCCATGGGAGTTTGTCATTCCTAGTCTTCGAGTAGCTTCTCAAGAAGGTTGGGATGGTAACCCCTTAGTGAAGCGATTATATATCCTGGAAAGGCTAGATGAAGAGAGGCAATTAGCTATGCGAAATGCTCTAGTGGAGAAGGATAGGAGAAAGAAGTGGTTTGATAGCCATTTAAAGGATAAAGACATCAAGGTTGGTGATAAAGTTCTTATGTACGGGGTACGTAATGAAAAGAAGAAATTGAAATACGCTGGTAAGGGACCATATCGAGTGTGTGAAATTACCCCGCAAGGTACCATTCGTGTGGAGACTCTAGATGGAGTTGAAACCATTGGATTCCTTAATGGGAGTAAATTCAAAAGATATTATGATCCTCTAAGCCAGGAAGATTTGCAAGCCATCCATCAAAAGAAGGCTGCCAAGGAACAAGCAGAGCTTAAAAAAATCCAAGCAAGAGTTGAGGCTCGAGAACGACAACAACGTCTTAGACGCCAACGAGAGGCTAATCTAGGAATCACGCAAGCATTTTTCGAGGACACAGATGACAACTCATTAGAATCTGAGCCACCCCTACGATACCCAATTGAGCTAAATAGCCCCTATGGGAAAGTACTATACAATGCCTTATTAGATACGGGAGCTAAACACAATTTGTTATCCTATGGAGTTTGGTGTCAATTAGGGAAACCGACCCTATCCCCGAGTACGATGCAAGTCAAGGGCATTAATAAAAAGAAAACTGCTATTCTTGGAGTCCTTCAGACCCCTGTTGTCTATGACAATGGAAGCATAGTGCAGAGGTTTCTAGTCATGCCCGCGGGAGCTATGGAAGGCAACGTAAACCTGGGACGCACGTGGATGTTAGCAACCAAATGCCCTATTGATTGGGATACTGGTAGTGTCACGAGGCGACCACCGACTCTTACCCCTATCATTCAAGCAAAGTCACCTACGTTGCAAACTCTAGCAAAGTTGAAGGATAGCCAACATTCACAAGCCAAGGTGGTTAACTCGTCTTTGCCGGCTACCCATGAACATAGCACTTCAACACTTCTAGTTGTAGCAAGCAGTAATATTGCAAGTACTCAACCTACACGACCTAAGAGTACATATCAATGGGTCCCCAAGGCCTTACTTCCAACTACCTCAACCCTCCCATCCATTCCAAGAAAAAATTTCCCTGGAAAACCAAGAGCGCGTCCTAGGAGAGTCAAGACCAAATCACGATGGATTCCAAAACAACTATTAGAAGCCCAAGGCTACTATGATGGAAATGAGCAAATTTGGGTACCTAAACGTAAAATGTGTCCTTCCCTATCGACAACAAACCCATATGAGTCAAACAGTGTAACGCTAAAGCCAATGGCAGACCGTGGGAAGGGAAAGATCACAGAATGCTACACACCTAGTCCAGAGCTAGTTTGGGCTCCAAGGCAAAACCAATTTATTCCACCTATCTCAAGAAGGGGGGAGTTCCATGAAGCTTCTAGCTCCTCATGTAATACATCCATAGAGGTAAAAGCTTCTACGCAGCCTCCATCTATATTAGTGGACCTCCATGAAGCTACAAAAGAATCCACACCTCCCAGTGTTCAAGAATCACCTGATGAACCACTTCAAGTTCGATCCTGGGAGAGTACCTTACCACCCTTGCAACTTGACGAGGCACCTAAGGTAATAGAAAACTACTGGAAAAAATCCTCACCTATTACCAACTGGAACAATTGGTTTCAAAGGGTGACGAGCTCATTTTAAACGGTATGATCTACCCAAGGAAGGGGGGAGTGTTTGCTGACAATCATCACTCACTCACTTTCCTCTCAACCTTTCCCCCTGACCCCTTAATCTCCAATCTTAGGGAATGTATATATAAAGCCTTATACTCACAAAAACAAGATAAAAAAGTAAAAGAGCAAGAGCCATAACACAAAATCATAAAAACAAATTATGCACAAGAACACGACCCTTGTAATATTTGCACTCTAACCATCATCTATTTGCGTGTACAGATATGGCTAGTACGCTAGAGTCATCCACTCTTGCCTTGGGTGAGAGGTACCCTCGTTACTTTTCACAAATATTTCACATGGTCTTTCCAGTGCTTGCATGTGAATGGGATTTGATAGGTACGCTAGCATGTGAGAGGAATTTTGAGGAGTTAGAATGGTTGGTACGTCTCTTGACCACGTCTGATCCATACTTAGTAGAGAGCGTTTCTCCCATTGCACAAGCCTACCCTTTTGACCAAGATGACTATAGGCGTCTAGTGACCTTCTTAGTAAACATGGGCATCTATGATGAAGAAGAAAATTTACAGGACTACACGGATGGCACATATGGTCTCATGGATGATGACTTTGTTTATCTCGACGACGAGGATAGGGGTTTAGCCTTAGGGTTTCCCCCCAACCTCTACAATATCCTATTCCCTTGATTCTCTAGAGGAGTGCAAATAATTAGGTTAGGGTTCCTTATGTTTTTTGTTGTGTTCAATAAGTGTTGGTACCTTTTCCCACTAATGTGTCTCCTGGAGGTATTCCTTTTGTTTCCTAGTGTGTACAGGAGCGTGTTGCTATTGATAGGATTTGGACCTTCATGGAATCTTTATCTCGACTCACTCTTCAAATCAAGCGCAACCATCGACACAAACAGGTGTTTCTTGTCCATTAGCATTGCCCCTTATCTTTTTTGCATCTATGATTGTCTGCTTTAATTGTGATTGGTAGCCTAATATTCACCGCATTTGCTTAGTATCAAACATTTAATTCAATGTAATTTTTTGTCATAATCACTTGTCTAGGTTTAAAAATCAAGCAGTCCGACTAAGCTAGTTTGACCAAGTTAGGTGTTAGAGATCTTCTCTTAATACCATGGGGAATGCCTTCCTAATAATCAATGGTTACTTAAGTTCTTAATCCGATTTAGGCAGCATTGTGTGAAATGTACTAGGGCTTTCTAGTGGGCTTGACCCTATTGACCTTTAGCTTAAGTATTATAAAGGGAGTTTACTAGTGTGATGAGCCTGAAGAGGTGTATCAGTGTTATATGACCCCCCAAAGTTACAAAATTAAAATGCTGAAAATGAACAAACAAAAAATCAAAGTGCCACACTGTAAATCTTAAGCTGGAAGAGAAATCTTAGCTTGATTTGGTACTTCACTCACATGTATTGCCTATGGTACTAGAGCCCTAGAGGTTCCCAATATGGAAAAGCAAAAAACCCAAGGCATACAAAATAAGCACACACATCAAAATTGAATCACTGTGAAAAGAATTTGGGGGGTCAAAGAAAAAGTAATCAGTCAGGCGATGATTTCATGAGCAATTCCTTTTATGATAGCTTAACTACAAGGTCTTCTCTTTATAGCCTCTAGTCAGCCCTCGAACATGAATACTTGGCTCTCGCGATTAAACAACTTAATTGACCACAGAAAATTAAGAAGCTTACCCATGGTATTAATATTCGATCTCTAGTGCCTTTCGACCGTCAAATTAGCGACCCCAGACTTGTTTAATTTTTTACCTTTAGATCTGTTTATGCATTTGATTACATTGCAATTTAATGTTCACTGCTGACAAATTGTTTGAAATTCTTTTACCAATCAATTTGTCTACCTAAAACTGCATATGCTTTTTAATCACTTATGAGAATGCAATTACTGTGCCAATGTTGTTTGATTTTGCAGTGACTGAAGAAGGCTAAGGACATTCATCTCAAATGCTCTTCCACCTCGACGAACGAGCTTCAACTCAATAGCTTCCGAGGACGGAATCTACATCAGGAAGGGGGGCATGTTAACCCTCACGACTCACGGACACCCCATCACCTACGACGGACGTGTATTATGTATTTGGTAGATTCAGGTACCGGGCTTGTCGGACCAATAGGAAAAGGGTAAGAGTGATCGCCGATGAGAGGTGCACTCTAACTGGGACATTCAAGGGATTAGTTGGCTAAGCATGGGCGCCCAAGTGTGAATGGGGTGAGCTCATATAAAAGCCAACTAAACCTAAAATTCATTCATTCTCTCATTTGTGCAATAGAAGAGTGCTCTTGCTCCATCTCCATCTCCATCTTCTTCTTCTTCACCTCCTTGTGTGTGTGTGTATGTGTGTGTGTGTGTGTGTGTGTGTGTGTGTGTGTGTGTGTGTGTGTGTGAGAGAGAGAGAGAGAGAGAGAGAGAGAGTGTGCGATCGAGCATTGCGGCGGCACGACGGCGGTGAAGCGGTTGAGCGCAATGTAGCGGCGTCTCCTTCTTCTTCGCGGCGAGGAATCCTCCACGGCAGGATCATAGAGCGGTGAGTGACACACCATTGCCCTCTTTTGAGCTTACTAGTTAAGCTAGTTGTGTGCTTGGAACCGTCTATGGCTCGCACACAGTGTTAGGCAAGGCCCTTGCTTCGACAGTGCGGCAAGGAGTGCATAACTCTGATTGCCGATTTGGAAAGACCAACATGCACCATAAGTTGAGCATGTCAGGTCCAAGCATTGATATCTAGCTTGACCGACTATGTGCTACTGCTCAGTCCGGCAATGATCTGCAAATCACCATAATTTTCAAGCCGCCATAACTTGCACTCTGTGGCTCCGATTGAGGAACCGTCTGGATCGGCTTGTAAATCACATTGAGTGCCACCTTTGGCACTTCTATTCGTGCACTTTTCACGCTTTAACGAGCCACATGTGATAAGTACCTTGACAAGGAATACTGCCCCAAAAAACCTCATGAAGCATACACATCTAGTGCCCTTTGTTTTCCCTTAATCTTAACATCTGCTTGACTGCTTTGTCATGCCCCTGTGAGCACACCTAGCCCTACATTGGACTCCTCATAGCATCGCCCAACTTCAGATGCACCAACGTTACACACTTATCCTATCCAAAACCACCCGTTAAAAAATAACAAAAGTATATACTCCTTTTCAACACACACATACATTTATTCTCACAATGAAGGTGAATAAAGGGTCAATTGTTAACATTGCGTGTGTGTGTGTGTGTGTGTGTTTTGTGGAAGAATAAAAGAACCAAGATTTGAAATGTAGTTCTTAAAGATGCCCATGATAACATTGTCTCCTATATCCATTCTATTCTACTTTGTGCATGTGCACGCGCACGTGTGTGTGTGTGTGTGTGTGTGTGTGTGTGTGAGAGAGAGAGAGAGAGAGAGAGAGTTTTTCTATGATATTCACAAAATAGCTATGCATGTCAAAAGAGATGAATCACGTATGTTTTATAATTATAATGTTGCAATTTTATTATTTAGTGTTGCTCAAACTTTTGATTTGCTCAAGAAAGCTTGTTCGATTTTTGGGAATCCTCCTAGATGATTGCGTCTTTCCCACATAAGTGGATGGTGTAATTGTTAGAGGCGATGCAGAGAGAACTGATCTTTATTATTGGTGAGTGATCTTTCTTAGCAAACTCTTTTCTTGGTGGACACTCGTCCACTGCTTTTTGCATGCTCGCATAGAAACCACTCCTTTTTGGACAGACCCCCCCCCCCCCCCCCTCTCTCTCTCTCTCTCTCTCTCTCTCTCTCTCTCTCTCTCTCTCTCTCTCTCTCATAGACATGAAACCACCCTTGCCAAGGCAATGTTGGCACCGTCGTTGGGGGGGTGTGAACCCTCTCTCAAAAAATATATGGGGGCCGCTTGGGCCCCGTGTGAATATATCCTTTTGGACCACAACAAGTCATCACCGCATGCCATCAACGCTACCACCGACTGGCAAAATCTGCCACCACCAACAAGACAACCAGGCTGCCATCAGACCGTCATACATAGCACCACGAATGCTGGAATGCAATAGGAGGGGAGAGAGGTCATTGAATCTCTCTCTGTCTCTCCTTTCCTTTGCTTATGGGAGGGCTGCAATTCTATATAAATAGTCCACCCCCTTGTTACTACTTCCCCATGTGGTAGGCTCACAAGCCTTGCCACCTTTGAGCCACCAAAATTTCCCTCCTCATCCCACCCAAAAGACTCCCTCAAGTACCGATTTTGATTTGTCATATCTTTGTGCTCCAAAGTTGGATGCCCATCTTGTAAAGCCCATGCCGACAACCCCAAATTGGGAGAAACCACATGACACCACCCCCATGCCAATTGTTTCAAACTTCAATCGGTGGTATCTCACCACTCTAAACTCCGATAGATACCGTGTAACTTCCTTTCACCTTCTCATGCCACGTAGTACCCATGCAAACCGTTGAAGGCTTCAAAAAAACCATGATGACACACCTACCAAGGCGATCAAACCAGCACATAATTGGTCCCTGGTGAAACTTTCACTGCCCATAAGTTGGCCCTTTGAACTTTGATTGCCAATTTGGAAAGACCTACCTGCACCATAAGTTGAGCACATCAGGTCCAGGCATTGATATCTAGCTTGACGAACTATCTGCTACTACTACTCATTCCGACAAAGATCTACAAATCACCTTAATTTTCAAGCCTCCATAAGTTCCACTCATGGCTCCGATTGAGGAACCGTTTGGATCGGCTTGTAAAACACGTTGAGTGCCGCCTTTGGAACTTCCAGATGTGCAATTTTCACGCTTTAACCAACCACATTTGATGAGTAACTTGACAAGGAATACCGACCCAAAAAACCTCATGAAGCATACACATCCCATGCCCTTTGCTTGCCCTTTACGTTAAGATCTTCTTGACTACTTTGGCATGCCCCTCTGAGCACACATAGCCCTACATTGCACTCCTCATAGCATCGACCAACGTTACACACTTATTCTATCCAAAACCATGTGTTAAAAAGAACAAAAGTATATACTACTTTTTGACACACACATAAATTTATTCTCACAATGTAGTTGAAGTAAAGGGTCAATTGTGTATGTGTGTGTGTGTGTGTGTGAGAGAGAGAGAGAGAGAGAGAGAGAGAGAGAGAGAGAGAGAGAGAGAGAGAGAGAGTTTCTATGACATTCACAAAATAGCTATGCATGTTAAAAGAGATGAATCACCTAGTGTTTTGTAATTATGATGTTACAATTTTACTATTTAGTGTTGTTCAAACTCTTGATTTGCTCAAGAAATCTTGTTTGGTTTTTGGAAATCCTACTGGATGATTGTGTCTTTCCCACAGAAATGGATGGTGTAATTGTTAGAGGTGATGCAGAGAGAAGTGATATTTTTTGTCGATAACTGATCTTTTTTAGCAATCTCTTTTCTTGGTGGATACTTGTCCACTTGTTTTTTTCATGCTCCCATAGAAACCACTCCTTTTTGGACCGACCCCCCCCCCCCCCCCCCCCCCCCCTCTCTCTCTCTCTCTCTCTCTCTCTCACACACACACACACACACACACACACACACACACACACACATTCATAGACATGAAACCATCCTTGCCAAGGCAAAAATGGCACCATCGTTGGGAGGTGTGAACCCTCTCTCAATAAAATATATGGGGGTCGCTTGGACCGCCTGTGAACATATCCTTACGGGCCACAACGAGTCATCACCGCGTGCCAACTTCCATTGCCCATAACTTGGTCATTTGAACTTTGATTGCCAATTTGGAACAACCAAAATTCACCATAAGTTGAGCAATTCAGGTCCATGCATTGATATCTAGCTTGACCAACTATATGCTATTGCTCAGTCCAACAAGATCTACAAATTACCTTGATTTCAAGATGCCATAACTTGCACTCTATGGCTTCGATTGAGGAACCATCTAGACCGACTTGGAAAACACATTGAGAACCACCTTTGGCACTTCCATTCATGTAGTTTTCACGCTTTGACCAACCATGATTGATGAGTACCTTGACAAGGAGTATTGGCCCAAAAAACCTCATGAAGCATACACATCCGGTGCCCTTTGCCTACCCTTGACCTTCAGATCTACTTAACTGCTTTGGCATGCCCTTGTGAGCACACATAGCCCTACATTGCAATCCTCATAGCATTGCCCAACTTTAGTTTCAACAACATTACACACTTATTCTATCCAAAACCACATGTTACAAATAACAAAAATATATACTACTTTTCAACACACACATACATTTATTCTCACAATGCAGTTGAAGTAAAGGGTCAATTGTTAACATTGTGTGTGTGTTTTCACATGATAATTTCTAGATACTTCATCCTTGATTGTATTGGCTTCACCTAGCAATGGCCATCATACTTTTGTTCCATTCCAAGTATTATTTGAAACACCATCTCGTACTAGATTCATCTCGTAGATGCAATTACCATTATATTCTTGTGGAACTTCGACCACCCTTTTCTTGATTGAGCAACTTAAAAGAATTATTCTCAAATTGGGGAATTGATGGCTATTTAGCACTATGCACTCGAGAGTACTTTGTGTTTTCAACCTAGAATGTGAACTTACAGGAATGCTGCTATCATTTTTTCTTTCTTTGATCCAAACTTCTTCCACAAAAGTTTCACGTACTGAAGTAGAATCCCTTTTTTTTTTGGTCAAAAAGACCAACAAAACCTTCTTTTTCTTCAAACAAACTATAGGATAACTCTACCATAGCTATGTTTGGACTTGTGGACATATCTCTATCCACAGTGCTAGTTGATCCCTTATTTAAAACCAAGAAAAATCTTGTAGACAAGGATGATTCCAATATGAAATGGAACTGATACCCAAATGACACACCATCTTTCACTTGGGTTTGAATATCTCCATTTGGGTAGACAAAATCGCATACATTTTGCTATTACTACAACCCCTAAAATGTATAGGATTGACCAACTACAAACATTGCAAAACAATAAAGGAATATTGGTTCAACACAAACAATATCCAAAAACAAACCAACCTTTCAGGATGAGGAAGAAGCCATGGCTCCAAGAGAGATGGTTAGGGTAAAGTTTTGTATGGCTAGATGAAATTTGAATTCTATGAAGGTATATTTATAGACAATTCAGAAAGCTATTATCTCCCTTAGGCCTATCTTTGTCCATCTATCTCTCTCTCTCCCGCTCTGTCTCTCACTAACTCTCCCTACCTCTCTCCAATCTCATTTTAGTTTTAAGTCTCTCTCTCTCTCTCTCTCTCTCTCTCTCTCTCTCTCTCTCTCTCTCTCTCTCTCTACCACTTTGGTTCTTTCGTGTAGTAATCTTTGAGAATATTTTTTGAATGTAATTTACTTTTTAGTCTATCTATCAAACGAGAGTGAAGGCAATATCGAAGCTCAGCTAGACTTAGTGCATTCAAAAACTTGTCTAAAAATCTAGAGTGAATTCGACAACTTCGTCACTCTTTAATCTCCAAGGAAGTCTACGTGGAAAAAAAATTCTTTGATGAAGATTCTAACAAGCTAAAAGTGACTCCTTCACTCAAATTAAGTGTGCCAATTTGATTGTTCTATCTAGCACCATGTATATGTGTGACAAAGTCTATATTAATACATTTGCACTTCATTTTTGAGATGTCTAGAGATTGCAACTTCCCAAGGAAGTTTAGTCTTTGTGCTTTAGTCTATCAAAAAACTAAGAAATAGGTTTCATGTGTGAATATGGATCATTAAAGTGTTGGCCAAAAGAAACTCTTTTTTGGACAGATTTAGCATCTACTCTAAGGATGTAGAGCATGAGCGTGCTAGAAAAGTCTATAAACTTCTTTGAGAGCATTAAATAGCTGTCAAAAAGAGTAACTACACCACCTTTGAAAAGTAGATTGACTATCTTGGATTCATTGTCTCTAATGAGGGAATATATGTGGATTGAGCTAAGGTTGAAATATATAGTGAATTGGCCATAAGCAAAGAATGTTAGGGAAATTCGTGAATTTCTTGAGATCATTGAATGACATGATGTCTTCATCAAGGACTATGCCAAGATTGCTACACTCCTATCTAAGTTTCTTGAAAAGAGCAACAAGATACTTTGGGTAAAGAGAAAAGCCATAGCTTTAAGAAGCTTGTGGTAACCTCAACAACTTCAGTCACTTTGAATTGGAAATTACGATGTTCATAAATGCAACTTGCTTAGTAATTGGAGGTGTACTCTAGCAAGAAGAAATATCTATAGATTATACCTTTGAAAATCTAGAAAATTTGTTACCATGTATTTGTTAGTAATATGTATGAACACACTTAGGACCATCATGGCATTTTGTCCCTCATTAGGAGGTTTTTCCCCCTGTGCATTGCATATATGACCATCACTCTAGAGCTAAATTATCTTTCCATTTGCACACTAAGTAATACACTCTCAATTGTGTGACTTGATCTTCTTCATCTTCTCCAAGTTGTGTGTGCATCCCTTCAAGCTTAATTCTAATAATGGGTATCAAAGAAGGTTGTGTCCTCCCAAGCATAGTCGCAAGCATCCCCAACACCCCCTATTAACTTTCTTTGAATTGAGTGGGATTTGGTGAGCATCAGTAGGTTGATTAATACTTCAAGACAACTCATAGAGGCAATGTGCTCATAATTTTGATTCAAAATCATTTTGACCTCAATTTCCACTATAGGCAGTACTTTAGAAGTCTTTTTGTGCAAATTTTTTATCAATGCAATTTTTTGCAAAAGAGGTCATTTATAATTCTATTCAGGTTTTTCTATTTAGAATTTGTTAGTTCTACTTCATTTTTCCTCTTTTGGAGCAGTTTTCACATCAAGTGTAGTCACTTGCGATGGCTCACAACAATAATATAATTTTTTTCAAGATGTTTGCTGCTGAGGAAAAACTAGATGGGGATAACTACCTAATGTGGGATTACATGATGAAAAATTTCTTGTGTCAAAGGAGATTTGGAATGTTATATAGGGCATTGTTGTACAATGAATACAGACTCTATTGAGGATGTTGTAGGTTTTGTTGGTAGAGTTGTTTGCCCTATAGCTGCGCAATCTTGTTGGGATGTTAGAGATATGCAAGGTCACACATTAATTGCATTATCTATGAAGCGCACTATTACTCCTCACATTTTCTCAATAATATCAACAAAACATGGTTGGGATACTCTGTCTAGTCTTTATGCAAGTTGCAATGAATCAAAGATTGCATTTCTACGTAAAGATCTAGAGTTGAAGATTATGCAAGAGGGAGATGACATGGACACCATTTTTTGTTGGCATCAAGGATATGAATGAAAAACTCATCTCTACAGGTGAAGTTATTTATAATAGCTCACTTGTGCAAAGTGCTCTCGATGCATTGCCAGACTCTTATCAAACTTTTAGTAATACTTAAATACTTATGACCCAAGGAAACTCTCAAGCTATCAAGTTTGATGCATTATGCACATTGCTATTACATGTGTCACTTTCAAGAAAGAACAGGGCTAGAAAGCATACAGTTGAATACGCTTTTCTTGCTACTCAAATAAAAGGTGGTAATAGCAAGTAGCCACTTCTCACAGCTTTTCAGTGAGTAGCACATTGCCTATGTCTATTGCTTCTACTAGTAGTAACTCACCTGGGAATTCTGGTGAAAAAGGCAAGAAGAAGTTCGTTTCCATTATTGCAAGGCTAATGATAACTTGCTAAAGCAATATCCAAAGTTCTAGACAAAAGATACATTGCCATTATTGCAAGGCTAATGATCACTTGCTAACGCAATGTTCAAAGTTGAAGGCAAAATAATCCAAGAAGAAAGAGTTTGATCTACCACTAGTGCATCTAGTGATGTTGATGTAGATGTAGAGTGGGAATTTAGTGTGCAAAGTGTACTTATGATCCTTCAGTCCATGATGCATGTATGTCAATTGTTGCACAATCATGTGTTTGATACTTTGATAGTGGTGCTACAAAGCACATTACTTCATATCGTGACTTGTTTCCATCTCTCAAGATTGTCCCTCATGGGAATACGGTCACTTGTGCCAACAATACCTCTTATTTGGTCAAGAGAGCTGGAAAGATTCTGCTAACTACTTTGAATGGAAGTTATTTCACACTTGTTGATGCATTGTATGTATGAGGGATTGAAAAAAACCTTTTCTTTTTGTATTTGCACTTGCAAGACTTGTTCTTGTTGTCAAATTTGTGGATAATAGATGTAGATTTCATGATCTCAGTTTTGGTGATGAAATTGTTGCATTTGACATTTTATGTTGTGGTATGTATAAGCTCACTTTGTAGTGTGGGGAAAATTTTGCAAATCCAATTGTGGATTGAAAGACTATTTCAGATACCAAATTTTGGCATGTATGTTTTGGGAATCTTAATTTTGCCAGTTTGCTGCGTTTACAAAAATCTAATATGGTTGGTTCTTTGTGGCCTCTACAAGAGGGTGCTAAGCATGTTTATGAAGGTTGTATTTTGGGTAAGATGTAGCGTTCAAAGTTTCCAAAGGGTGGTTCAATAAGAGCTACATGTAGGTTTCTTTTTGTGCATAGTGATGTTTGTGAGCCTATGCAAACACCATTCTTGGGTAACTACTTATACTTCATGACTTTCATTGATGATTAATCCAGGCATGCATGGGTGTATCCAGTTAAAGCTAAGTCCAAAGTGTTCATGTGTCTCAAGAAATTTTTGGTTATGGTTTAAAATGTTTTTAAATGTACTATGGGCACCCTCTTTTTGATCAAGGGAGGGAGTATACGTCTCATAAATTTAATGCATTTCTGGCTAGTTATGGAATAAAACACCAATATACACCATCATATACACCTCAACAAAATGGTGCTATTGAAAGAAAAAATAGGCTTTATGATGTATGGTCAAGAATCAAGATTTGTCACATTTGTTTTGGCTTGAGGCTTATATACTTAACATTTGTCCTACCAAAGTCTTGAAGTCTACTGTTGGAATTAGGGTTGCAGAGAAACACACACAACTTGGAGAAGACAAAGGAAGATCAAGGCACAAAATAGAGTGTGTGTTACTTAGTGTGCAATGGAAAGATAGGTAGCCCTAGAGTGATGGGCGTATATACAATGCACGGGGGAAAAAACCTCCTAAAGAGGGAAAAAATGCCCCAGTGGTCCTAGTGTGCTCACACACATCACTACCACATGTATATGGTAACAAATCCCCCCTAAAGTGATGCGGTGAACGAGAGCTGGCACATGAGTAAAGGGAAGTGCCATGCCCTGAGGACAGGATCAGTCCACAACGGGGAGTAAGCCCAAAGCTTTGCCGAAAGCTTCAAGCTTCTCATGAGACAATGCCTTTGTGAAAAGATCTGCAAGGTTGTCCTGTGTTGGCACATAAGCCAAGCTGATCTCTCCTGCTAAGAGCCTCTCCCTGACATAGTGGTAATGCACCTCAATGTGCTTTGTGCGAGCATGAAAAACTGGGTTCCTCGCAACTGCCAATGCGCTCTGACTGTCAGTGTAGATAGTGTTGGCAGTGTCCTGTCCAACACCCAAATCAGCCATAAGGCGTCTGAGCCATACACACTCAACCGTAGCTGTGAAGACTGCCCTGTACTCAGCCTCACAACTCGAAGTGGCCACAGTAGGTTGCTTCTTGCTCAACCATGATATACATGAACTGCCAAGCATGAAACAAAAACCACTTGTGGACACTCGTGTGTCAAAACAACCAGCCCAATTTGAGTCCGAAAAAGCATGTAAGTCTGGCGGCAATGATCCCCCCTTGGGATAAAACAAGCCAAGATGTAAAGTGCCACTAAGGTAGCGAAAAATCCTCTTGACAGCCTGCCAATTCTTAGACCCTAGGCTATGCATAAATCTGCTGACTTGTGAGACTGCAAACTGAATATCCGGCCTCGTGTTGCATACATAAATGAGGCAGCCAGCAGCAGTTTGGTAAAGAGTGACATCAACAAGATCACTAGCATCATATAGACTCAACTTCAAACCTATTTCCATGGGAGTGGCAATAGGTTTGCAATCCTCAAGTCCAAACTTACATAACAAATTCTCTATGTAACTTTTCTGACACAAGGCAATACCACCATCACACTGCTTAAATTGTATACCCAAATAATGATGCAACAGCCCCAAATCTTTCATCTTGAAAGTAGCATTCAAATCAGCCTTAAATTCAGCAATATGTCTCTCATTTGGTCCAGTGATCAGCAAATCATCAACATAAAGAACCACAATGAAAACTACATCACCCTCACGCTTTACATACAATGTGCTTTCTGTTGGACTATTACGAAAGCCTTGTTTGACCAAATGAGTGTTAGCTTTCTCATACCAAGCACGAGGAGATTGCTTCAACCCATACAAAGCCTTGTTAGATTTGCACACTTTGTCCTCTTGTCCTTTTATGACAAAACCGCGAGGCTGGGTTACATTAACTTCCTCAAATATGTCACCATTCAAGAAAGAAGTAACAATGTCTGATTGATGTACATCCCAACCAAAATGAGCTACCAATGCACATAGAAAACGCACAGTAGTCATACGACAAGTGGGAGCAAAAGTCTCTTCATAATCTATGCCTTTTTGCTGTGCATAACCCTTTGCAACAAGTCGAGCCTTATGGCGATCGATCTCACCATTTGGCTTGCGTTTCAACTTGTAAACCCATTTCGTACCAATGGCCTTTTTGCCAGGAGGCAAATCACATAAAGTCCATGTGTCATTTTCTATAAGTGCATCATATTCTGATTGCATGGCAGCCATCCAATTTTTTGAATTTTGTGCTTCATCAAAAGAAAGAGGCTCCTCAACATCATGTAAGCTAGACACAGCCAAAGCATAACAATCTGATGCATAAGATGCATGGCGAGAGCCTGAACGAGTACGACTAGACAAAGGTGCATCCAATTTACTGTCACGCAAAGTGTGCACCAGCCATTTTGGCATACCTCTAGCCTGCTCATTTTCAGCCCTTTCCTCATCAAGTACATCATGTACATCTACATCAGTAATAGGCTGATCTAGAAGATTTTCAGAACCCCCATAGGCTGTACATTTGCCTCATTGGAACTTACATTCGTATTTCCACCACTGAAAAGAGGCAACAAAGTGTCATAAATGTCCTGTGAGCTTACATTACTGTCTCTAGTACATGACAACAAGGGCTGAACAAAATCTTCCACAAACACTACATCCCGAGAAACCAGAATACGTTTTGTTTGAGGATGATACAACCTGTAACCTTTGCTTTCAGCACTATAACCAACAAAAATACATTTGACAGCCTTATCATCCAATTTTCTGCGCTGCACTTGTGGCACCAAAGCATATGCCAAACAACCAAAAATACGCATGTGCTCAATAGAAGGTTTTCTATCATGCCATGCTTCATATGGAGTAATAGACTGCAAAGCTTTCGTAGGACACCTGTTAAGTACATAAATGGCACACATAATGGCCTCAAGCCAAAAAGAATGCGGCAAAGCTTGACTTTTGACCATACATCGTGCCATTTTCGTCAGTGACCTGTTTTTCCTCTCCGCAACACCATTTTGCTGAGGCGTATAAGGCACTGTACATTGGTGTTTTATCCCACGACTAGCCGGAAATGCATTAAATTCATGAGACATATACTCCCCCCCTCGATCGGAACGGAGGGTGCCCATAGTACATTTCGAGACATTTTCAGCCATAGCTAGAAATTGTTTGAAGCACATAAAATCTTCGGACTTCGCTTTAAGCGGAAATACCCATGCATGCCTGGAGTAATCATCTATGAAAGTCACGAAGTATAGGTAATTGCCCAAGGATAGAGTTTGCATGGGCCCACAAACATCACTATGTACAAGCTGCAACCTGCATGTGGCCCGAACTGAACCATCCTTTGGAAATTTAGAATGCTGCATCTTACCCAAAATACAGCCTTCACAAACATGTTTGATAGGTGCTTCAAGAGGCGGAAAAGAAGCAACCATATCAGATTTCTGGAAACGCAGCAAACTGGCAAAATTCAGATGACCAAAACGTGCATGCCAAAGTTTTGCATTTGAAATAGCCCTTGAATTTGCAATAGCATTTGCAAAATTTTGTCCACACTTGTCATACAAAGTGAGCTTATACAGCCCACGGCACAAAAGGCCAGATGCAACAATTTCATCACCAAAACTGAGATCATGAACTGTACATCTGTCATCCACAAATTTGACTACAAGTCCAAGTCTAGCAACTGCGGATACAGACAAGAGATTCTTCTTGATCCCAGGTACATAAAGTGCATCAACAAGTGTGAAAGAACTGCCATTAGCAGCAGTAATCACAATCTTTCCAACTCCCTGAACTGAATAAGAGGCGTTGTTGGCACAAGTGATTGAATTCCCATGAGGGACAGACTCGAGAGAGGTAAACAATTCACGATGTGAGGTAATGTGCTTTGTAGCACCACTGTCGAAATACCACACATGTGAATCTGCAGCAACTGACAAGCATGCATCATGGACAGCAGGATTGTAAGTGCACTCTGCACTAAAGGCCCATTCTGCATCAACATCAACAAATTTTTTCCACTCGCAGCAAAACCATAAGAATTTTTTGCATTACTGTTACCACCCTTTCTTTGAGAAGCAATAAAAGCCTGTTCAACTGCACGCTGCCTAGTCCTGTTTTTTCTGGAAAGTCACTCTTGCAACAGCAATGTGCATAATGCATCAAACTTGACAACTTCAGGATTTCCTTGGGTCATAAGTCTCCAAGTACTAGCAAAAGTCTGGTAGGAATCTGGTAAGGCATCAAGAACAGTCTGCACAAGGGAACTATCTGAAATGACTTCACTTGCAGAAATAAGCTGCTCATTGATATCCTTGACACTAGCAAGGAAAGTGTCCATATCATCTTCCTCATGCATAATCTTCGACTCCAGCTCTTTACGCAGCAAAGCAATTTTAGCCTCATTGTGGCTTGCATAAAGACCTGCTAAAATATCCCAAGCCTGTTTTGCAGATTTTGCTGAACGGATGTGAGGAACAATGGTGCGCTTCACAGACAATGCAATCAATGCATGAGCCTACGCATCCTTTACATCCCAACGAGCTTGTTCCGCCAAAGGCAAAACAACTCTAACAGCTCCAATCCTTGCAGCAAGACCTGGAACATCCTCAACATCGCCTACATCCTCAGAACCGGGACGTACATCAATGCCCTGCACAATGTTCCAGACACCCTTTGACACAAGAACATGTTGCATCATATAAGCCCACATAGGGTAGTTGTCCCCATCCAACGTGTCCTCAGCAGCAAACATCTTGAACACATCTGTGTTGTTGTTGTCAGCCATGGTAAATGTTGCACCTGATGTGAAAACTGCCCGAAAATAGGAGAAATGGAGCAGGAACAACCTGTGCTATATAGCACAAACCGTAGAAGAGTATAAGGCACCTGTTATGCAGAAAACAGCACTGACATAAATTCAGCACAAAATGACGAAATAGCCTGTGCAGTACTGTCTGTAGTGGAAACAGAGGCCGAAATGAGCCGAAATCGAAAATCTGAGCAGACCAAGCTCTTCGAGCTTACCCAAAATTTTTGTTGACCTGTGAACGCTCGCCAAAGCTCACTGAAATCGGAGAAAGTGAGCAGGCGTGTGCTGGAGCAGCTGGCGACTAAGCCCGGGAGGACATGACCTGCTATGATACCAATTGTTGGAATTAGGGTTGCAGAGAAACACACACAGCTTGGAGAAGACGAAGGAAGCTCAAGGCACACAATAGAGAGTGTGTTACTTAGTGTGCAATGGAAAGATAGGTAGCCCTAGAGTGATGGGCGTATATACAATGCACGGGGGGAAAAACCTCCCAAAGAGGGAAAAAATGCCCCGGCGGTCCTAGTGTGTTCACACACATCACTACCACATGTATATGGTAACATCTATGAGTCCTTATGAAGCATGGCATGATAAGGAGCCGTCTATTGATCACATGTATGTTATTTGTTGTTTAGCTCATGCTTTGGTGCTGCAAATGCAACAAAAAAAATTGGATGATAAGGCTATCAAATGCATTTTTTTGTTGTTACAATTTGAAAGCAAAGGTTATAGGTTATACCATCTTCAAACTAAAAATATCTTGATATCACAAGATGTTGTATTTGTAGAAGATTATGTTTAGCCTTTAATATCATGTACCGCAAATAGTAATGTAAGATCATAAGACATTAATGACACTTTGTTCCCTCTTTTTGCTGGTGAAAACTTGAATCTAAGTTTTGATGAGGTACATATACAACCTATGGGGGTTTCTGCAAATGTTACAGATCACCCTATTACTAATGCAGATGTACATGATATACTTGATGTGGAAAGGGATGAGAAAAAAGAGGCTAGGGGTATGCCAAAATGGTTGGTGCATACTTTGGATGAGAAGAAATTGGATGCACCTATGTCTA
This sequence comes from Adiantum capillus-veneris, assembly GCF_014529385.1. NCBI lineage: Eukaryota > Viridiplantae > Streptophyta > Polypodiopsida > Polypodiales > Pteridaceae > Adiantum > Adiantum capillus-veneris. Next base: position 43,709,507 of record NC_140936.1, on the reverse strand, counting down.
GTCGTACTCATTTAGTTTCTCACCATGCGTCATATGCATCAAGTTGTTATGCTTTGGTTGTTTCTAGTTTATGTGATGAGGAGGAACCTCTTTCTTTTGATGAAGCACAAAATTTAAGAAAATCGGATGGTCGCAATGCAATCAAAATATGATGCACTTATGGAGAATGAAACATGGACTTTATGTGACAATGCTAGACTTGTTGCAAAAGGTTATGCACAACAGAAAGGCATTGACTTATGAAGAGACTTTTGCTTCCACTTGTCATATGACTATTGTGTTGGAATTAGGGTTGCAAAGAAACACACACAGCTTGGAGAAGACGAAGGAAGCTCAAGGCACACAGTAGAGAGTGTATTACTTAGTGTGCAATGGAAAGATAGATAGCCCTAGAGTGATGGGCGTATATATAATGCACGGGGGGAAAAACCTCCTAAAGAGGGGAAAAATGCCTCGACGGTCCTAGTGTGTTCACACACATCACTACCACGTGTATATGGTAACAAATCCCCCCTGGAGTGATGCGATGAACGAGAGCTGGCACATGAGTAAAGGGAAGTGCCATGCCCTGAGGACATGATCAGTCCACAAAGGGGAGTAAGCCCAAAGCTTTGCGGAAATCTTCGAGCTTCTCACGAGACAAAGCCTTTGTGAAAAGATCTGCAAGGTTGTCCTGTGTTGGAACATAAGCCAAGCTGATCTCTCCTGCTGAGAGCCTCTCCCTGACATAGTGGTAATGCACCTCAATGTGCTTTCTGTGAGAATGAAAAACTGGGTTCCTTGCAACTGCCAATGCGCTCTGACTGTCAGTGTAGATAGTGTTGGCAGTGTCCTATCCAACACGCAAATCAGCCATAAGGCATCTGAGCCATACACACTCAACCGTAGCTGTGAAGACTGCCCCGTACTCAGCCTCACAACTCACAGTGGCCACAATAGGTTTCTTCTTTCTCAACCATGATATATATGAACTACCAAGCATGAAACAAAAACCACTTGTGGACACTCACATGTCAAAACAACCATCCCAATCTGAGTCCCAAAAATCATGTAAGTATGGCGGCAATGATTCCCCCTTGGGATAAAACAAGCCAAGATGTAAAGTGCTACTAAGGTAGCAAAAAATCCTCTTGACAGCCTGCCAATGCTTAGACCCTGGGCTATGCCTAAATTTGCTGACCTGTGAGACTGCAAACTGAATATCCGGCCTCGTGTTGCATACATAAATAAGGTAGCCAACAGCAGTTTGGTAAAGAGTGACATCAACAGGATCACCAGCATCATGTAGACTCAACTTCAAACCTGTTTCCATGGGAGTGGCAATAGGTTTGCAATCCTCAAGTCCAAACTTACATAACAATGTCTCTATGTAACTTTTCTGACACAAGGCAATACCACCATCACACTGCTTAAACTGTATGCCCAAGTAATGATGCAACAGTCCCAAATCTTTCATCTTGAAAGTAGCATTCAAATCAGCCTTAAATTCAGCAATATGTCTCTCATTTGGTCCAATGATCAGCAAATCATCGACATAAAGAACCACGATGAGAAGTACATCACCCTCACGCCATACAATGTGCTTTCTGTTGGACTGTTACGAAAGCCTTGTTTGACCAAATTAGTGTCAACTTTCTCATACCAAGCACGAGGAGATTGCTTCGACCCATACAAAGCCTTCTGACATTTGCACACTTTGTCCTCTTGTCCTTTCTTAACAAATCCGCGAGGCTGCATTACATAAACTTCCTCAAATATGTCACCATTCAAGAAAGCAGTAACAATGTTTGATTAATGTGCATCCCAATCAAAATGAGCTGGTGGGAACAAAAATCTCTTCATAATCTATGCCTTTTTGTTGTGCATAATCCTTTGCAACAAGTCGAGCCTTATGGTGATCGATCTCACCATCCGGCTTGCGTTTCAACTTGTAAACCCACTTCGTACCAATGGACTTTTTTCTAGGAGGCAAATCACATAAAGTCCATGTGTCATTTTGTTTTGTTACCATATACATGTTGTAGTGATGTGTGTGAACACACTAGGACCGCCGGGCCATTTTTTCCCTCTTTACGAGGTTTTTTCCCCTGAGCATTGTATATACGCCCATCACTCTAGGGCTATCTTTCCATTGCACACTAAGTAACACACTCCCTATTGTGTGCCTTGATCTTCCTTCGTCTTCTCCAAGCTGTGTGCATTTCTCTGCAACCCTAATTCCAACAATTGGTATCAGAGCAGGTTATGTCCTCTCGGGCTTAGTCGCCAGCTGCCCCAGCACACGCAAGCTCACTTTCTCCGATTACAGTGAGGTTTGGCGAGCGTTCGCAGGTCGAAAAATATTTTGGGTAAGCTCGTAAAGCTTAGTCTGCTCATATTTCTGATTGGGACTCATTTCGCCCACCGTTTCTACTACAAGCAGGTCTGCACATGCAGTTTTGTCATTTTGTGCAGAATTTCTATTAGTGCCGATTTTTGCATAACAGGTGCCTTACAGTCTTCTACGGTTTGTGCTATATAGCACTATTGTTCCCGCTCCGTTACTCCTATTTTCGGGTAGTTTTCACATCAGGTGCAACATTTACCATGGCTGACAACAACACAGATGTCTTCAAGATGTTTGCTGCTGAGGACAGGTTGGATGGGGACAATTACGCTCAGTGGGCTCATATGATGCAACACATTCTTGTGTCAAAGGGCGTCTAGAATATTGTGCAGGGCATTGATGTACGTCTTGGTACTGAGGATGTAGGCGATGTTGAGGATGTTGCAGGTCTTGCTGCAAGGATTGCTGCTATTAGAGTTGTTTTGCCTACGACACAACAAGCTCGTTGGGATGTAAAGGATGTGTAGGCTCATGCATTGATTGCATTGTCTATGAAGCGCACCATTGTTCCTCACATCCTTTCTGCAAAATCTGCAAAACAGGCTTGGGATATTTTTGGTTAGTCTTTATGCAAATCGCAATGAGGCTAAAATTGCTTTGCTGCGTAAAGAGCTGGACTCGAAGATTATGCATGAGGAAGATGATATGGAAACTTTCCTTGCGAGTGTCAAGGATATCAATGAGCAACTTATTTCTGCAGGTGAAGTCATTTTAGATAGTTCCCTTGTGCAGACTGTTCTTGATGCCTTACCAGATTCCTACCAGACTTTTGCTAGTACTTGGAGACTTATGACCCAAGGAAATCCTGAAGTTGTCAAGTTTGATGCATTATGCACATTGCTGTTGCAAGAGTGACTTTCCAGAAAAAACAGGACTAGGCAGCGTGTGCAGTTGAACAGGCTTTTATTGCTTCTCAAGAAAAGGGTGGTAACAGTAATGCAACCACTTCTTATGGTTCTGCTGCGAGTGGCAAAAATTTTGTTCCTAATGCTTCTGCTGGCAGCACTTTGTCTGGCAATACTGGTGATAAGGGCAAAAAGAAGATGCGTTGCCATTATTGTAAAGCCAATGATCACTTGATCAAGTCGTGTCCTAAGTTGAAGGCCAAAGAGGCTAAGAAGAAAGAGGGTGGTTCCACTGCAAATGCTGGTCCCACTACAAATGCAGCCATTGTTGAGTCTTCTGTGAAAGGAGACTGTGTTGCTGATGTTGATGCAGAGTGGGCCTTTAGCGCAGAGTGCACTTACAATCCTGCTGTCCATGATGCATGCTTGTCAGTTGCTGCAGATTCACATGTGTGGTATTTCGACAGTGGTGCTACAAAGCACATTACCTCACATCGTGAATTGTTTACCTCTCTCGAGTCTATCCCTGATGGGAATTCAATCACTTGTGCCAACAACACCTCTTATCCAGTTCAGGGAGTTGGAAAGATTGTGCTTACTGCTGCTAATGGCAGTTCTTTCACACTTGTTGATGCACTTTATGTACCTGGGATCAAGAAGAATCTCTTGTCTGTATCCACAGTTGCTAGACTTGGACTTGTAGTCGAATTTGTGGATGACATATGTCCAGTTCATGATCTCAGTTTTGGTGATGAAATTGTTGCATCTGGCCTTTTGTGCCGTGGGTTGTATAAGCTCACTTTGTATGACAAGTGTGGACAAAATTTTGCAAATGCTATTGCAAATTCAAGGGCTATTTCAGATGCAAAACTTTGGCATGCACGTTTTGGTCATCTGAATTTTGCCAGTTTGCTTCGTTTGAAGAAATCTGATATTGTTGCTTCTTTGCCGCCTCTTGAAGCACTTGTCAAACATTTTTGTGAAGGCTGTATTATGGGTAAGATGTAGCCTTATACACCTCAGCAAAATGTTGTTGCTGAGAGGAAAAACAGGTAACTTACGGAAATGGCAAGATGCATGGTGAAAAGTCAAGCTTTGCCGCATTCTTTTTGGCTTGAGGCCATCATGTGTGCCACTTATGTACTAAATAGGTGTCCTACAAAAGCTTTGCAGTCTATTAGTCCATATGAAGCATGGCATGATAGAAAGCCTTCTATTAGCACATGCATGTTTTTGGTTGTTTTGCATATGCTTTGGTGCCACAAACATAGCGCAAAAAATTGGATGATAAGGCTGTCAAATGTATTTCTGTTGGTTATAGTACTGAAAGCAAAGGTTACAGTTGTATCATCCGCAAACAAAACGTATTGTGGTTTCATGGGATGTAGTTTTTGTGGAAGATTCTGTTTAGCACTTGCTGTCATGTACTAGAGACAGTAATGTAAGCTCACAGGACATTTATGACACTTTGTTGCCTCTTTTCAGTGGTGGAAATACGAATGTAAGTTCCAATGAGGAAAATACACAACATATGGGGGTTTCTGAAAATGTTACAGATTAGCCTATTACTGATGGAGATGTACATGATGTACTTGATGAGGAAAGGGCTGAAAATGAGCAGGCTAGAGGTATGCCAAAATGGCTGGTGCACACTTTGCGTGACAGTAAATTGGATGCACCTTTGTCTAGTCGAACTCATTCAAGCTCTTGCTATGCATCTTATGCATCAGATTGTTATGCTTTGGCTGTGTCTAGCTTACATGATGTTGAGGAGCCTCTGTCTTTTGATGAAGCACAAAATTCAAAAAATTGGATGGCTGCCATGCAATCAGAATATGATGCACTTATAAAAAATGACACATGGACTTTATGTGATTTGCCTCCTGGCAAAAAGGCCACTGGTACGAAGTGGGTTTACAAGTTGAAACGCAAGCCAGATGGTGAGATCGATCAACATATGACTCGACTTGTTGCAAAGGGTTATGCACAGCAAAAAGGCATAAATTATGAAGAGACTTTTGCTCCCACTTGTTGTATGACTACTGTGCGTTTTCTATGTGCATTGGCAACTCATTTTGGTTGGGATGTACATCAATCAGACATTGTTACTGCTTCTTGAATGGTGACATATTTGAGGAAGTTTATGTAACGCAGCCTCGTGGTTTTGTCAAAATAGGACAAGAGGACAAAGTGCACACATGTAAGAAGGCTTTGTATGGGTTGAAGCAATATCCTCGTGCTTGGTATGAGAAAGTTGACACTCATTTGGCCAAACTAGACTTTTGTAACAGTCCAACAAAAAGCACATTGTATGTAAAGCGTGAGGGTGATGTACTTCTCATCGTGGTTCTCTATGTCGATGTTTGCTAATTCACTGGACCAAATGAGAGACATATTGCTGAATTTAAAGCTAATTTGAATGCTACTTTCAAGATGAAAGAGTTGGGACTGTTGCATCATTACTTGGGTATACAGCTTAAGCAGTGTGATGGTGGTATTGCCTTGTGTCAAAAAAGTTACATAGAGACATTGCTATGTAAGTTTGGACTTGAGGATTGCAAACCTATTGCCACTCCCATGGAAACAGGTTTGAAGTTGAGTCTACATGATAATGGCAATCCTGCTGATGTCACTCTTTATCAAACTGTTGTTGGATGCCTCATTTATGTATGCAACACGAGGCTGGATATTCAGTTTGCAGTCTCACAGGTCAGCAGATTTATGCATAGCCCAGGGTCTAAGCATTGGCAAGCTGTCAAGAGGATTTTTTGCTACCTTAGTGGCACTTTACATCTTGGCTTATTTTATTCCAAGGGGGGATCATTGCTGCCAGACTTACATGCTTTTTCGGACTCAGATTGAGCTGGTTGTTTTGACACACGAGTGTCCACAAGTGGTCTTTGTTTCATGCTTGGCAGTTCATGTATATCATAGTTGAGCAAGAAGCAACCTACTGTGGCCACTTTGAGTTGTGAGGCTGAGTACATGGCAATCTTCATAGCTACGGTTAAGTGTGTATGGCTCAGACACCTTATGGCTGATTTGGCTGTTGCAGAGGACATTGCCAACACTATCTACACTAAGAGTTAAAGTGCATTGGTAGTTGCGAGGAACCCAGTTTTTCATGCTCGCACAAAGCACATTGAGGTGCATTACCACTATGTCAAGGAGAGGCTCTCAGTAGGAGAGATCAGCTTGGCTTATGTGCCAACACAGGACAACCTTGCAGATCTTTTCACAAAGGCATTGTCTTGTGAGAAGCTTGAAGCTTTTTGCAAAGCTTTGGGCTTACTCCCCTTTGGGGACTGATCATGTCCTCAGGGCATGGCACTTTCCTTTACTCATGTGCCAGCTCTCATCCACTGCATCACTCACGGGGGGCGTTTGTTACCATATACATGTGGTAGTGATGTGTGTGAACACACTAGGACCGCCGGGGAAGTTTTTCCTCTTTAGGAGGTTTTTTCCCCCGAGCATTGTATATACGTCCATCACTCTAGGGCTATCTATCTTTCCATTGCACACTAAGTAACACACTCTCTATTTTGTGCCTTGATCTTCCTTCGTCTTCTCCAAGCTGTGTGCGTTTCTCTGCAACCCTAATTCCAACATCTTTAAGTGCATCATATTCTGATTGCATGGCAACCATCCAATTTTCTGAATTATGTGCTTCATCAAAGGACAAAGGTTCTTCAACATCATGTAAGCTAGACACTGCCAAAGCATAACAATCTGATGCATAAGATGCATGGCAAGAGCCTGAACAAGTTTGAATAGATAAAGGTGCATCCAATTAACTATCACGCAATGTATGCACCAACCATTTTGGCATGCCTCTAGCTTGCTCATTTTCAGACCTTTCCTCATCAAGTACATTATGTACATCTGCATCAATAATAGGCTGTTTTGTAACATTTTCACAAACCCCCATAGGTTGTACATTTGCCTCATTGGAATTTACATTCGAACTTCCACCACTGAAAAGAGGCAACAAAGTGTCGTAAATGTCACGGAAGCTTACATTATTGTCTCTAGTACATGACAGCAAGGACTGAACAGAATCTTCCACAAACATTACATCCCATGAAACCAAAATACGCTTTGTTTGCGGATGATGCAACCTGTAATCTTTGCTTTCAACACTATAACCAACAAAAATACATTTGACAGCCTTATCATCCAATTTTCTGCACTGCACTTGTGGCACTAAATCATAAGCCAAACAGCCAAAAACACGCATGTGCTCAATAGATGGCTTTCTATCATGCCATGCTTCATATGGAGTCATAGACTGCAACATTTCCTAGGACACCTGTTGAGTACATAAGTGGCACACATGACAACCTCGAGCCAAAACGAATGTGGTAAAGCTTGAGTCTTGACCATACATCTTGCCATTTCCATAAGAGACCTATTTTTCCTCTCAGCAACACCATTTTGCTGAGGCGTATACGGCACTGTACATTGGTGTTTTACCCCATGACTAGCCAGAAATGCATTAAATTCATGAGACATATACTCCCCCCCTCGATCGGAACGGAGGGTGCCCATAGTACATTTCGATACTTTTTTAGCCATAGCCAGAAATTATTTGAAGCACATAAAAACTTCAGACTTCGCTTTAAGCGGAAATACCAATTCATGCCTGGAGTAATCATCAATGAAAGTCACGAAGTACAGGTAATTGCCCAAGGACGGAGTTTGCATGGGCCCATAAACATCACTATGCACAAACTGCAACCTGCATGTGGCCCTAACTGAACCGTCCTTTGGAAACTTTGGACACTGCATCTTCCTCAAAATACAGCCTTCACAAACATGTTTGACAGGTGCTTCAAGAGGCGGCAAAGAAGCAACCATATCAGATTTTTGCAAACGCAGCAAACTAGCAAAATTCAGATGACCAAAATGTGCATGCCAAAGTTTTGCATCTGAAATAGCCCTTGAATCTGCAACTGCATTTGCAAAAGTTTGTCCACACTTGTCATACAAAGTAAGCTTATACAGCCCATGGCACAAAAGCCCAGATGCAACAATTTTATCACCAAAACTAAGATCATGAACTGTGCATCTGTCATCCACAAATTTGACTACAATCCAAGTCTAGCAAGTGCAGATACAGACAAAAGATTCTTCTTGATCCCAGATACATAAAGTGCATCAACAAGTGTGAAAGAACTACCATTTGCAACAGTAAGCACAATCTTTCCAACTCCCTGAACCGGATAAGAGGCATTATTGGCACAAGTGACTAAATTCCCATGAGGGACAGACTCAAGAGAGGTAAATAATTCACGATGTGAGGTAATGTGCTTTGTAGCACCACTGTCGAAATACACGGTAATGTGCTTTGTAGCACCACTATCGAAATACCACACATGTGAATCTGCAGCAACAACTGACATGCATGCATCATGGACAAGAGGATTGTAAGTGCACTCTCCACTAAAAACCCATTCTGCATCAACATCAGCATCACAGTCTCCTTTCATAGAAGACGCAACAATGGCAGTGGAACAGCATTTGCAGTGGAACCACCCTCTTTCTTCTTAGCCTCTTTGGACTTCAACTTAGGACACTGCTTGATCAAGTGATCATTAGCTTTACAATAATGGCAATGCATCTTCTTTTTGCCCTTATCACCAAAATTGCCAGACGAAGTGCTGCTAGCAGAAGCATTGAGAACATAAGTTTTGCCACTCGCACAACAGAACCATAAGAAGTGGCTGCATTGTTGTTACCACCCTTTCTTTGAGAAGCAATAAAAGCCTGTTCAACTGCACGTTGTCTAGTCCCGTTTTTCTGGAAAGTGACTCTTGCAATAGCTATGTGCATAATGCATCAAACTTGACAACTTCAGGATTTCCTTGGGTCACAAGTCTCCAAGCACTAGCGAAAGTCTGGTAAGAATCTGGTAAGGCATCAAGAACAATCTGAAATGACTTCACCTGCAAAAATAAGTTGCTCATTGTTATCCTTGACACCAGCAAGGAAAGTGTCCATATCATCTTCCTCATGCATAATCCTCGACTCCAATTCTTTACGCAGCAAAGAAATTTTAGCCTCATTGCGACTTGCATAAAGACAAGCCAAAATATCCCAAGCCTGGTTTGCAGATTTTGCTGAACGAATGTGAGGAACAATGGTGCGCTTCATAGACAACACAATCAATGCATGAGCGTGCGCATCCTTTATATCCCAACGAGATTGTTCTGCCGTAGGCAAAACAACTCTAATAGCAGTAGTTCTTGCAACAAGACCTGCAACATCCTCAACATCGCCTGCATCCTCAGAACCAGGATGTACATCAATGCCCTACATAATATTCCAGACACCCTTTGACACAATAACATGTTGCATCATGTAAGCCCACATAGGGTAATCGTCCCCATCCAATCTGTCCTCAGCAGCAAAAATCTTGAACACATCTGTGTTGTTGTCAACCATGGTAAATGCTGCACCTGATGTGGAAACTGCACCTGAAATTTTCTCGTCAAAATGTCCGACAAGCACAACAAAATATGCCGATGAGCAATGTCGACAAGTCCCTTTCACAAAAAGTCAAGAAGAGGTATTCTTACGTGTTTTATAACCTTCAAAAAGTCTGAAAATTCATCCATCTAGTTAGCTCTTTGATGTTGTGGCCCATTCAAAATACACAAGTGAGTTGGCAATATGGTCTACACACTCATATTGATCCAGGTTTTCATGTAAGCAGTGTACGCAAAATGTTTACAAGGGTTTTATTCGATGAATATGTTCTTGTTGATTTTATTGAACCTCCCACTCAACCGCATGAACCTAAATGTAATCTTGACTATCATGGTATAGGTCAAGTGTAAAGATAGACCTGAGGAAGGGGGCACTAGGAAAAACATTAGTGTCCTTAAGAAGAAATAGCCCACTTTTGTTTTTGAGGACAAAAACACTTCTCCAAGGGGAGTATGAACAAGGCAATGGTATGACCATATGGGCACGATCCTTAATTTAGCATGAAATGTTTAAGGGATTTGTAAAGATGTGCTACAAGTCTATAAAAGGATGGAGGTTGGGTGGAGAATAGCATACAGAGTTCCTTGTGGTTTTTCACAACTAGACCTCAACATAAGGCAAAGCATATGGATAGTCACCTTCGCAAAATACAACTTTGAGATCAAATATGCAAAAAGGAAGAAAACGTGGTAGCAAATTCCTTAAGATGAACATCCTTTCTCAAATTTCAATCAGTTTTGATACCTATTTTTTTAGTTACATCCTAAAGAGAGCTTGCATTATACAAATAAAAGTAAATGTACATTTTTTTACCCCATAAAATCTCAAGATAAACTTTTAAAGTCCATATATAGATTTGAATGCTATTTTGGATATGTCTTCTTCTTTTAGGCTTTTTGGTAATGTGTAGTCTGTTTAATTTTGGTAAAGATCTTAGACCCATGCATGTGGTCTAATAGCTCCTCAATCCTTGGAATGGGGTACTTGGTTTTTATTGTGAGCTTGTTTAGGCCTCTGATTCATAACCTAAGAGCCCCATCCGTTTTCTTTTCAAAATGTTTCAATCTCTTACTAGCGAAACATTGACTCAAATGAGTCCTTGCTCGTGCAGCAACCAAAGCTATCCTTTAAGATCACTAGCTTCTCAAATTGACATCTTGTGATATTAGCTCTATCTCATGGTGAACTTCTTTGTTTGGCAGCAATGGGGTCTTTTCTCATCTTTTGGTGTATTATTAGCTCAAGCCAAAGAGTTGTCATAGCACTCATACTGGACAAGAGGAGCATAAGATTTGAAGTCTAGTGTAAGCTAAAAGTATAGAACCATACACTGTGACTAGCCTTTGTTTGTTTCTTCTCTCTTGAATAACCCTCTCAAGCAACCAGCTTATGTCTTGGCATTTTATTCCTAAGAACTATTCCCTATGCTTACTCAATTCACATTGGGCACCCTATACAATGGAGAGTGCAAGGATATCTACTTATTAGACAGAGGGGGAATTATGCACCCCCAAGAACTAGTTAGGATTACACTTGCTACTTAGGATTTTGCTTAAGATTCAATAAGGAGGTCAAAGTAGAGTATCAAGGCCAAATATGGATATTTGGGGTCTGAATGTACCTCTTGGAGGCTATGGGGTGGCCTATTATTAAAGTATTTTGGAAAGGTTGCAGGAAGCTTAAAGACCAGGTCATAATTTTTGGAACAAGGATAAGAAGAAGAGCAAGAATACAAGTGTATACCTTCATTGGAGCTACCAATGCACATCCAAAGATAAAAGGCGTTAGTTGGGACTCCTCCAACATTGAATATATTCAGTGTAATATGAATGGAACTGCAAGATGATGTAATGATTCTATAATAGCTCAGGCTCATAAGAGTTTCAATTTGTATTTCCTAAGCACCTACTTTATGCCTAGGCTAGTTATTTTAGATATTGCATGACCGAACAACTAGTATTGAAGCCCAAGGTATAAATATCAACTTTGACGTAATTTTTGAGCAAGAGAGCTCTCCTCTCTTTGGCAACAAGATAAAACTCCAATAACTTTCAAGCTTGGTTTTATGCTCTATATTGATGCAATGGAGAGTTTCTCTCATCTTCCACTCTCTTATGCCTTCTATTGCATGTATATGGTCTTTATGTCTATCATTTCAAGTGTGTCTATAGCACTTTTTACATGCTTGTGAGTGCATAGATAGAAGCGATCTCTCCAATACTTTTATGTGTGCTCTCTTCAGTGTGTGCATGTGCGTATTTGTGCATTCCATTCTTTACACTTCAACTTGATCGATGAGAATGCATGCTTGTTTTGTTGATTGTAAACTAAATGTTTGATTGAGAAGTATTGAGAAGAGGTATCTTCACCATGTCTACACCCTTCATGAGTTGTGTAGCTAGGTAGAGTAGGTTGAGCACTTGTTGCACTATACATGTAGTGTAGATTTCCATATGCAAGTATGGTAGCCTCAAAGAACTAGTCACGTAAGAGCTTATCAGATTGACACATTGTTGTGTTTATCTTGTGAACGTAGTTCATTGAATACACTATGATTGGCTACATAATTGTGATCAGTGTCAAAGAGCACTAGCCTCAGATATAGAGTGTGCACATTATCATCTTCAATTTAGGAGATTTTCCATGAGATTAAGATTAGTTTGTTGCAAAACTGTGTTGCAAAACTGACAGACTTAAATTAGAGTGTAAGGTTGTGTGAGCAAATTTGAGTAGAAATTAGAGTGCAAGCTCTATTTTCAAATGTCTTGCAAAACCCTCTCATGGTTGAGATTAATCTTGCCAATTAGGAGAAGGAGAAGTAGAAAATTAGTTTAAGATTAGTTTTGGGCTTGTTCAAGCTTTATGCATGACCTAATACTCTTTTATTTTGACCCTCCATCATAAATTTTAGGTGGCATTTTATCTTCATCGGCGCTGCATAGCCCTATTCCAAAAATTAGCATACATTACTACTAGAAACGTGAGCAATTTTTGGAGACACACTACTCACGTTGAATACTTAAAAAAGGTGCTCATTTAGAAACAATTTGAGCTAAGACTCTTTCTAATATGGGCCCAATCCTTCAACTTTTAGTGGACCAAGGACTCCTAGAAGTCTTGGGGACATGTAGATTTGAAAAAAAAGTGCAAATTCACTCCATTTTAGAAAAACTAATTTGAGCCCATGGGGGGTGATAGAAACAAAATTTGCAAAATTCGACATCACCAACACAGGTGAATTCTCCCTTGGGGCCGTATCATCCCCAGGGCTACTTTGGAGCTATTTTTGACCTAAATTCTACTTTTTTCGCGACAATTTGAACTCAGATTCATTCTAAAGCAATTATATTTTAAGCACTTTTTCACTTTCAAGAATCACTTGAACCCCTCTCTAGGCCTAACACCTCAACCTTGATTAAAATTAACCTATAATCTCTAAATTTGGAGTGATATGAGAGTCAAGGCATTAATGTTTGCACTCCTTGCCTCGTGCCATTTAGCCTCACCCATGCAATGGTTGATGAAAATTTTATGGGTGTGACAAAAGACCTCAGCATCTAGAAACAATATGAGGGTATATCTCTCACTTAAGCGAGTATGACTTTTACATGGAGAGTTTGATTAATACATTATTCTTATCAAAACAAAAGCATGAGAGGCTCTACAAATCATAGGAAGAAGTGTTCTAAACGTAGCTATGCTCCCAATTCATAAACTTTTACAATCTAGCAAGGACTTTTTTCTGAAATGTCGTTTTAGGGGTTAGATTTTGTATGAAGTTGGGGCTCTCTAAACCATCTTTTTGGAAATTTTGCATAAATATCCATTGTTTATTTAAAGGCACACTTGTCTTTAAGTGGGAGGTTATTGGGTCAGCCACACATTGACCTCGATATTGTATCATTCGCATTCTTTTATCCATTACACAACAAGGAGCTCTATCTATGTTGCAACATAGATAGAGTTCAAATTGCAATGTTGGCGACAAAAGTAGAGCATGAAGAAGGTGTGAGAGAAAGGACATCAACACATCCACCAAAGACTATGTCTGATGTACTTTCTCTCACACCTTCTTCATGCTCCACTTTTGTCGCCAACATTGCCTTTTTATCATTGCACGCGTTATCCTCCTGTTAAAATTGGATTGTTGTTATTGGTAGATTCATTGGAGTTTCCACAAGAAGAAAAGCAAGAGTGAGGTTGGAGTAGCTGCACAAGTCTTATCGAGTCAAAAAGTCTAGAGTGCCGAGCTTAAAAGTTTAAAAAGAAAACCTTAACACAACCTAAGCAATGATTTAATGATGGGTGATAAATTTTTTTCTACAGAAGAGGTTTGCCAGCCATCTTATTGAGGCCTTGTAATTGTCCTACATGTGTAGAGTGTATTTCTTCATGACCTCAATCCAACGAGCTTTGGATCATTGTTTCTTCCATTGTTTGTTCAAAGGGGCGAGCCAATCAACCTCAGCATTAGCGCTAGATAGATGCCCTTGCTACGAAAAATACCTCAATACTTTAGTGTACTACATTTTTCATTAGGCAACATTGTCAAAAGAGCTAGAAAATTCAATAGCCACTATGCCAAGGAATTATTTAGAAAGTCCCATCATTCTACTTCTTGATTCGTAGTGTGATGAGAGCGTCAACCACATTTTTTATGGCCCTTCTCTTGTGACCACAATGGTGTGGCTTTGGCTCAAGTTGTCATGCTAGATTTCATGGGCATTGAGAACACACTTATGGTATACCTAATGGCTTAAAAATAAATGTATTGTATTCACTACTGCTTACATAGCACATAGTGAAAGACACTCTAAAGAGAAGAAACCTAAAAGGAAACTGCGCAAATGAAAACACAAATGTAGTAATGTGCAATCCACCATCTCTCCTTATATAAACAAAAAAAATATTTTGAGTTCCACTCCCATGGATCTTTTCATTTTCTAAACTCACCCTTCACTTATTTCCTCTATGTTTCTAAAAGCTTTTTAATTTTTCTAGATTGGGGAGACCTAATATGCTCTCTAGAATTCAAATTTCTTCCATTCTAATGAAATGTGTATAAAACAAAACAAAACAAACAAATGAAACAATTGGTTTAAAGTACTTTTAAGTCTTTGTGTGCATCTCTTTTACATAGAAGGCATGTGGCTTTTTGGCTTTTTAAAAGAAACCCTTAGTCTTAAGTTGGGTTAGGGAGACTTTCATTATTTTTGGTGTGCATGATGGAGACTTATCTTTCATTTCACATCCTACATGTATTTACTTTCTTACAATCTATTGTTTTAGAATGCTAAAGTGAAGCTTCTCCATGCATAATTTTAGTAAATTTTACACACACACATATGTTTGTTTTGCACTCTATTGTTTTAGAATGCTAAAGTGAAGCTTCGCCTTGCATAATTCTAATAAATTCTATACACGCACACACATATATTAATTAGTTCTTTTTATTTCACCTTTCATTTCACAACTTCACATGGCTTTACATTTCTTGCATTCTATAGCTTGATTCCAATGAGTGTTAATGTTCGAGAAAGTCTCTTTTATTAAGCGGTTGTTGCTCGAGTTTCCTCCTCACAAAGAAGAAAACTGAAAATACTAGGAAAAATTTTGAGATCTGCAAAAATTTTGGACTACTTTCTCACATATTTCATCGGTTTTTCTTCCGTTTACCATGGCTTACAGCTAGCTAGTGTCGATTTTCAATTGGCTCAAGATTAAGCTGAGCCAATCCTTTCCCAAACACTGATACCAGTTTAATTCAACCTAACAATTTTCTCACTTTCTTATTGTTTTTGAAAGCCGTCGTGACCCTTTCACTTGTTATACCAGTGATATTCAAACTTCATTTTTAGATTGGATATTGGTAATACGAGTTCTTGATGTGACAATATATATTGGGGAGAATCTTGTTGTCTTGCTAAACACATACTTCATGAAATCCCTCTATCGTAACATGTGTGTTTTATCAATGAACAAAGAGCGTTCTATGTTTTCTTTACACTAGGTTAGTAAGTCTACAAGAAACAAAGAAATTAAAAGGTATTCCTAATGGCTTCAAAAAAATTAAAAGGTGCTCCTAATTCAAAGATTCCACTCAAAAACAAGAAAAACGATGCGTTAATATATAACACATAACGACAGGCAATGCCGAAGCACATAGAATTGCAACAATATTATCTAACAAAGACGAATATAACATTGCGAGAGAGAGAGAGAGAGAGAGAGAGAGAGAGAGAGAGAGAGAGAGAGGGGGGGGGGGGGGGGGGGGGGGGAGGGGGCAAGGAAAACGCTAAAGAGAACTAAGAAGAAAACGCTAAAAAAAGAAGAAGAAAAAGAAACACTTATTTAGATAGACACAAATGTCTTTTGACTTTCCATCTTTATTTGTCTTTTGACTTTTCACCTTCATTCTGCTTTTCACTTTACACCTGTTGTACTCAAGCTTAGAGAAGAAAACGGAGCTCACCCTTTTGGTCCTTGTTGGCAATCCCCCCCCCCCCCCCCCCCCGCCCCCCCCCCCCCCCCCCCCCCCCCCCCCCCTCTTCTCTGCTTTGTCGTGTTTTGCTCCTTGTTGTGCGGTGTCGGTGTGTGCGCGTGTTGCCCCCCGAACCATGATTTGCATTTTACTTCCTTTGTTTCCTCTCTTCCCTTTCAGAGTGACGAGGAGAAGGACTATAGGATGATCTTTTCCTCTTGGGAGGAGTTGAGGATCGTCGAGACCGTCGTCTTCATGGAACCATATCTTCATAGAAATTTGGAGATTCACTTCTTGCTCGTTCTTTGGATTCCTCCTCTTCTCTTATCGCAGAGAGTCTTCTTTTGAAAGTATCAACAAGAGGCTTCCTAAGCTCTTTCTCTTCTTAGAGAGGTACGGAAATCCCATAAGCACAAAGTTGTTGAGTGACTTTGGCTTGCAAGGCAGGGTTGCCCACAACTTGTTGCAACCTAGTAATAACAAGATAGTTTACAAACATTGGGGCATCATCAATAGCACCTTCATGTGCAAAATCAAAGTTGTCAATATTCATTTTACTCTCTTTATTATTGTCAGCCATGCTAACTAAGCTTATGTATATCCTACTTTGTGCTTTGGTACCCTCAAAAATCCTAGTTGCTACTCTTTTTTCCTTTGAAAATTAGCTCTCAAGCAGCCAAACCCGTCGTTTAGAGACTGTTGATTGCAAAGAGTAGTGGAGAGGGTCTAACATTGCCTAGTTGATTATGGTTCCTGTTGAGCTTGCTAGTAGCTCAATAATGGTTAAGCCAAAGGAAAGCCCCGAAAGACTCCATTATTAAATCTATAGTTCCCAATGGTGTACCTCCAACTAAGTCCTTTTCAACCAAGATAATAGATCCTTGTCCCACTTACCCTCTTGCAATGAACAGGTCCAACATTTCATGAACAACTTAAGGACCTCTCTTCTTAAGCAAGAAAAGAGAAACTAATAGCTATGATACCAACGTAATGGAATATGACTATGACATGGATAGTAGCGGAATTTAAATAACCATAGTGAACATTTCCTTTAAGAGGGTACTTTAAGGAGCATAAGAAGAGTACTTGATTAAAAGTAGTAAAATGAACATTACACCTAATTAGCTTGCATGAACAATACTTGTAAAAGAGAGAGAGAAAGGATTAGACAAATTGACAACAATTGAGGACAGGATTTACTTGGAGCCGGTGCCCCCTCTAAAAGACTTTTGTATTATAGATTCTCCCATGTAGAGAGACTTGGTACAATACAAGATTTGTGTTCCTTGAGACCTCGTTGGTGCAATGAATATAGAAAGCTTCATGCACCAAGACTATGCCCTTAACACTTTTACCAAAACATTAACTTGTCCCCGGCCTCAATCCCAATACCTCAAATACCTCCGAAGGTGGAGAGAGCTAGCACGGAATGAGGGTAGGGAAGAGGAAGAAGAAATAACTTACGAGAAAGACATAGACTCCTCACTTGATATTACTCTTGTTGCTTAGCATAGAATAATAGCATAGTAATGGAGATGAAGGAGATGGCAAGCATGCACTTTGGAGCATCGCTCTTGGTTGGATTTGCATTCCATAGCCAAGAGTTGTTTGTGTAGGCTCTCAACCATGTCCTTCTCAAGCTTGGAGAAGGATATGGTGTTCTTGCACAACACACTTTGAGAATGCATGTGTGTGTGAGTGAATGAGAGAGGGTATATGGGCAAGCACACCCCCTCCTTGCTTGGGTCGAACCCCTCTTCTAGATATTCCTTGATGGTGATTGGACCTCCTCAAGCCTAGCCAATCACATGCTTTGTGCATATCAAGCAACAAGGGTAGCGTTAGGCCAAGAGAGGGCTTGCATAATGCTTAAACAATTGATTAAATAAACTAAATTCTCATTGGATGCCTTTAGAGGTCAACCAATAGGATTTAGGCACCACATGAGGGAAGCATGTGTAGGTGTTTGACATGTTTCCTTGTTGCCTCTTAGGTCTTGGGCCCACCTTGAGTGAGTGTGTATGTGTGTGTTCTCTCTCATGCCCCTAGATTTAGGGCTCACCCCCCTTCTTGTAGGGATCATGTTGACTTTGGAACACCTCACCCCTTGTGCACTTTAGTCATGAAGCCCCTCAAGCACCTTAGTCATCAAGCATGACAAGCACCTCAAGCACCTTAGTCAACAAGCACCTCAAGCACCTAGTCAGCAAGTACGACAAGCACCTCAAGCACCTTAGTCAGCAAGCACGACAAGCACCTCAAGCTTGGGTTGGGTTCCCACCTCAAGATCAGCCCTAGCTTGCCTAAGGTCCTAGGTCTAAGAAATTTTAATACTAACCTTTGGATATATTTAATGAAGCTTGCCCTAAGGTCTTTCAAGCTCCATTAGCTAGCATTTCTCTTTGATAAACCATTTCTCATTTGGACCATTGACTTTGGTCCCGTGCTGAGATAGATCCATAAGCACATGTCTATATTCTAGCTCTTGTTCTCCTTTATTATCCCAGATTAAACGATTAGTTTAATATGAGAAAATCATTTGGATTAGTTAGATATTAGATTTTATGACATTACCTCTCTCTTGAATCATAGTCGTCCTCGACCTATGAGGTAGAGGAGATAAAGCCTTAGTCATTAGTCTATGTTTCTTAGCGGGTAGAGGATCCCTTTTACCCTACGATATCTTTCCAGAATGGATGACTAATCCATGTGGTGCTTGGGAGACTTAGCTACCGCAAGCATGTCTGCTCTTGAGTCCATATCATAATCCCAAAGTAGAGTGACAATTCTACTTGGTGTTTGAGAGACGTCGTCATCACAAACATGATTCTAAGCATGCATATTACTTAAAATTTTGCATAATAAAAAGAGAGACCTAGCCTTATAAGACAAAAACATTGATCATTTAAAAGAAACATTTACATTTGCTTACTCTAGTGTAGCATCATAGCATTGACAAGGTTTACACTATCCTTGAGGATCTCTATTTGACACAATGGATGTTCGCAATCCATGGTGCTTGAAAATATGAGATATGAAGAGGGTTGCCATTTGGTGTGCCTTAATATCTTTTTTACGGGAATAAAGTGTGCTCGCTTGCTAAACCCGTTGACTATTGTCCATATTCCCTTATTCCCATGGATAGACTTGGGTAATCCAAAGATAAAATCCATGGATATACTCTCCCATGGAAAATTAGGGATTGGTAAGGGTTGGAGTAATCCAGGTTTCTTCCCTCTATCATACTTGGTCTTTTGGCATACCACACATTTTGAAACATACTCTTGTATGTCCACTTTCATGGTGGGCCAATAAAAATATGTCTCTACTCATCCAAGAGTAGGTTTAATCCCTCTATGCCCCGCATAGGGAGGAGCATGGAATTCATACATCACTTTCTCACGAAGGGAGTGAGTAACACATAGCCTGTTGCCATGGAGAAGATAACCACCCTGCAAGGTGAATGGTTCCTCTTTCTTTCCTAAGGCATGGGCTAACATTATGTCTTTAAAATCAGGGTCAGTAGCGTACTCATCTATCATGGAAGATAGATCATTGTGAGTTGCTATAGACATCGCATTTTCCCTCAATGATCATGATAGTGCATCGGCCACTTGATTATGCCTACCAAAAATATGAGCAATATGAAAATTGAATTGCAAAAGAAAGTTTGCCCACCTTATTTGTTTGTCGAAGAGCTCGGTTTGCGTCATGAAGTACTTGAGACTTTGGTAGTCCGTGCGTAAGATGAATGGAGTCCCCAATAGATAGCGTTTCCAATTGTTGAGGGCATGTAGGGCAGCTAGTAGCTTCTTTTCATAGATGCCCAATACTCGATTGTCGAAATTGAGTCTTTGACTCTCATATGCTATGGCATGCCCTTCTTGAAGCAAAACTGCTCCAAGGCAATCTCCACAAGCATCACATTGAACCTCAAATGGTTTTGAGAGATTCGATAGTGTAAGTATGGGTTGAGAGGTAAGCCTTTCTTTAAGCTGCTCAAAAGCATTTTTCTCTTTAGCAATCTATAGGCACTTTAACATTTTTCTTGGTCGTCATATAGTGGTCTTGCTATTTGGGAGAATTTAGCTATGAAACATCTATAGTATGCACACATACCAATAAAGCTTCCTAGCTCATGTAGATTCCTTGGATTAGACCATGCTTTTATTACCTCAAGCTTGGTTGGATCCATACGGATACCATCTTGAGAGATAATATGACCTAGGTATCGAATCTCTTGGAGGAAAAATTCACTCTTCTTTTGGTTAATGAAAATTTGAAAAACTACCTGGAGATGTTGCTTATGCTCCTCCAAATATTTCGAGTAGATAATAATGTCGTCAAAGAACACTCCAATGAACTTGCGGTAGGGTCTAAAGATTTTCTCCATTAGGCGGTTGATGGTGGTTGGAGAATTTTTCGAACCAAAAGACATGGCAAGATAATGACCAATCGTTGTACGGAACGCGGTCTTTACGATATCTTCATTCACTGTCCTTATTTGATGATAACCACTTTTAAGGTCAATCCTACTAAAGTAGGTCAAACCTTGTAGCTTATCAAACAAATCTTCTACCCACAGGACGGGAAATCTGTTTTTGATAGTGATACGATTTAGTGCTTGATAGTCTACACACATGCGGTATGTGCCATCTTTCTTTTGCACTAAAAGGACTGGTGAACAAAAGGGAGAGGAGCTAGGCCTCAACATCCCCTTAACTAATGCACTTGCCTCATAATCTCCTCTTGTTGAGCTTGAGAAACCCTATAAGGATTTTTATTACGCGGTGACCTCCCAGGTAGAAGCTCTATCTTGTGGTCATCATCCCCTTGTTTTGGAGGTAACTCCATAGGGATGTCATCGATAAATACATTTTGGAATACATTTAGAAAATTAGACAAGTTTAATTCTTCTTCATTCCTACCACTTTGTTTTGTTAAAACATTAGCATCATTTAAAGACTCTTTGACAAAATTCATGTACGAGGAAACTGAGCTTTTCATTGACTTATCAAAAGCAAGATAATTTACAAGTGGTATAGTATGACCGGACTTATTAGCATCTATATACATGCTCTTTTCCATGTAGGTGAAGTAGATTCTCCTTTGAGGGAACTTCATGTTGGCAGCCATGCGGTTGAACCATGGTACCCCTAGGGTAACATCCTCATGTTGGAGAGGAGAGATGAAAAAGTCTTATTTGTTAGCGTAGCTTTGGACATGAAGCCTCAACTTCCCAATCAAGGGAGTAATGGAGGCTTGCTATCCCTTGAAAGCCTCATCGGCAGTTACAGTATCTCCCATCTCGAAAGCTTGTATGGACAGCTTTGTGGCCAACTTCGTTGATATGAAGTTGTGAGTAGAGCCAGGATCAAATAGGATGAAGGCATTATGCTCCCTCACCTTCCCCCAAACATATGAAAGGGATGATCCTTTGCAAATGAGAATCCTCTTCTGGAGTTTTGACCGTGGAAGCTCTAAGAGTCTCATTGCGGAAATTTATTTTGGGGCAAGAACGATATCCATGTCCTTGCTCCCCTCACTTAATACATTTGTGATCTTTGTGAAAAGCCTCTAGCTCTTCAGGAGAGAGTTTATTTTTACCTTTGTAAACTCCTTTCTCCTTGGTCTTGTTGTTGTTGCTGTTGGAATTGCCTTGGGAAGAACTTTAAGTATTGTTTTTCCCTCTCGAATCATTCCAATCTTTGTTTTCCATGGGCTTGGAATTTCGTTTAGCCCCTTGTTTGAAATCAATGCAAGAAGCAACCACAATGTGGTGGATGAATTTGGTGATAGAACCCAGGCCATTGTTAGTTGACATACTCGGCCATTTCTTCAGGTAATCCTACACAAAATTTTTGATTTTTCTCGATGAAGTCTATCTTTTGAAAGACTGTAGCTTTGAGATGTAAATCCCAAAACTTGTCTACATATTTGTGGATATACTCGTGGGAGAGTAGCTTCAAGCTTCTCCATTCAATAAGCACTTTGTCACTGGTAGCGCTTGCAAGGAATTGCATCATTAAGGAAACTCATATAGTTTTCCATGTCCTTGGGGCTTCGCCATTCCCATGGAGACTAGCCCACCATTGACGAGTAGATTTTTGAAAGTGCATAGCTACATGGAGTAGCTTGGAGGATTCTGTGAAGCTCTCATCTCCAAAGGCCGCATCGAATTGTTGAATGAAGGCCAATACTTTGTCAGTAGCACCAAAGGTGTCATCATAGGTGAGAAAAGAGATACTCTTTACTCCCTCTTAAAACTTCTTAAGCTTTTGGGACCTTTGCCAAGCAGGGTAGGATTTGTGATGTCCTCTCCTCTTGTATTCTCTATGAGAATAACCGCTGCTTTCGTCACAAGACGAGGAAGGTGAAGAAGCAGGAGAAGAGGGTGACCTCATTCTTGCCTTTTTCTTCCTTTGTTTCCTCTCTTCCTTTTTGGAGTGACGAGGAGAAGGACTATAGGATGATCTTTTCCTCTTGGGAGGAGTTGGGGATCATCGAGACCGCCGTCTTTGTGGAGCCACATCTTTAGAGGAATTTGGAGATTCAATTCTTTCTCATTCGTTGGATTCCTCCTCTTCTCTTATCGGAGAGAGGCTTGCTTGTTCCTCAGTGTAGTTGCCCGATAACTCCACTATTGCCACATTTGATCTCAAAGACATATCTACACTCTTGTTTGTGACCAACAAAAACATTGTAGACAAGGTTGAATCCAAAACAAATTGAAATTGATGACTCTAGGAGAATAGCCGCTGCTTTCGTTGGAAGTTGATGACTCTAGGAGAATAGCCGCTGCTTTCGTTGGAAGATGAAGAATAAGGAGAAGAGGGTGATCTTCTTTTTTTCCTCTCTTCCCTTTTGGAGTGATAAGGAGAATCACTATAGGATGATGTTTTTCTTTTGGGAGGAGTTGGGGATCGTTGAGACCGCCGTCTTTGTGGAGCCACATCTTCAAAGGAATTTGGAGATTCGCTTCTTTCTTGTTCATTGGATTCCTCCTCTTCTCTTATCGGAGAGAGTCTTCTTTTGGAAGTCTCAACAAGAGGCTTCCTAAGCTCTCTCTTCTTGGAGGGGTAGGGAAATCCCATGAGCATGAAGTTGTTAACTTTGGCTTGCAAGGCAGGGTTTCCCATAACTTGTTGCAACCTAGCTAGTAACAAGATAGTTAACAAACATTGGGGCATCATTAGTAGCACCTTCATGTGCAAAATCAAAGTTGTCAATATTCATTCTACTCTCTTTATTATTGTCGGCCATGCTAACTAAACTTATGTATATGCTACTTTGTGCTTTGGTATCGTCAAAAACCTTAGTTTCTACTCTTCTTTACCCTTGAAAATTAGCTCTCAAGCAGCCACACCCATGGTTTAGAGACTGTTGATTGCAAAGAGTAGTGGAGAGGGTCTAACATTGCTCGGTTGATTATGATTCCTATTGAGCTTGCTAGTAGCTCAATAATGGTTAAGATGAAGGCAAGCCCCGAAAGACTCCATTATTACGTCTATACTTCCCAACGGTGTACCTCAAACTAAGTCCTTTTCAACCAAGACAATAGATCCCTGTCCCACTTACCCTCTTGCAATGAACAGGTCCAACCTTTCATCGACAACTTAAAGACCTCTCTTCTTAAGCAAGAAAAGAGAAACCAATAGTTCTTATACCAATGTAATGGAATATGACTATGACATGGATAGTACCGGAATTTAAATAACCATATGAACATTTCCTTTAAGAGGGTTCTTTAAGGAGAATAAGAAGAGTACTTGATTGAAAGTAGTAAAATGAACATTACACCTAATTATCTTGGCATGAACAATACTTGTAAAAGAGAGAGAAAGGGTTAGAGAAATTGACAACAGTTGAGGACCGGATTTACTTGGAGCCGGTCCCCCCTCTAAAAGGCTTTTGTACTATAGATTCTCCCATGTAGAGAGACTTGGTATGATACAAGATTTGTGTTCCTTGAGACCTCATTGGTGCAATGAATATGGAAAGTTTCATGCACCAAGACTATGTCCTTAACTTTCTTACCAAAACATTGCCTTGTCCCCGGCATCAGTCCTAAGAGCTCAAACACCTTTGAAGGTGGAGAGAGCTAGTAGGGGATGAGGTAGGGAAGAGGAAGAAGAAGTAGCATATGAGAAAGACATAGACTCCTCACTTGATATTACTTTTGTTGCTTAGCATAGAATAATAGCATACGATAATAGCATAGTAATGGAGATAAAGGAGATGGCAAGCATGCATTTTGGAGCATGGCTCTTGGTTGGATTTGCATTCCATATCCAAGAGTTGTTTATGTAGGCTCTCAACTTCTCGAGCTTGGAGAAGGAGATGGTGTTCTTGCACACCACACTATGAGAATGTGTGTGTGGGGGGGTGAATGAGAGAGGGTATATGGGCAAGCACACTCCCTCCTTGCTTGGGTTTAACCCCTCTTCTAGCTCTTCCTTGATGGTGATTGGACCTCCTCAAGCCTAGCTAATCACATGATTTGTGCATATCAAGCAACAAGGGTAGCATTAGGACGAGAGAGGGCTTAAATAATGCTTAAACAATTGATTAAATAAACTAAATTTTCATTGGATTCCTTTAGAGGGATCATGTTGACTTTGGAACACCTCACCCCTTGAGCACCTTAGTCCTGAAGCCCCTCAAGCACCTTAGTCAGCAAGCACGACAAGCACGTTTAGTCAGCAAGCTCGACAAGCACCTCAAGCTTGGGCTGGGTATCCATCTCAAGCTCAGTCCTAGCTTGCCTAAGTTCCTAGGTCTAAGGACTTTTAACATTAACCTTTGGAGGTCTTTAATGAAGATAACCCTAACGTCTTTCAAGCTCCATTAGCTAACATTGCTCTTGGACATACCATCTCTCATTTGGACCCATTTGACTTCGGTCCTGTGTTGAGATAGATCCACAAGCACATGTCTATATTCTAACTCTTGTTCCCGTTTATTTTCCCACATTAAATGATCAATTTAATATGAGAAAAGCATTTGGGTTAGTTAGATATTATATTTTATGACACTTGACACGAAGCAATACCTCTATCACATTGCTTAAACTGCATGCCCAAGTAATGATGCAAAACCCCCAAGTCTTTCATCTTGAAAGTAGCAATCAATTCAATCATGAACTCAACAATGTTCGTCTCATTTGAACCATTAAATCGTCTACATACACAATGACGATGAGATACTCACGTTTGATATACAAAATGCTTTTATTTGGACTAGTATAAAAGCTCAACCAAGCGCAAGGAGACTGCTTTAACCCATATAAAGCTTTCTTGATTTTTCACACTTGTTTCTTGTCCTTTCTTGACAAAATCCTGGGGTTATGTTACATATCATTCCTAAAATATATCATCATTCAAAAAAGGAGAATTTTGATTCGAGTTCATTTTTGAGTCCCAAAATATTACTCAACCCCAAAGCTCACCCAATTCGGAGAAAGTGAGCAGGGGGGTACTGGCGACATTGGCGACTATGTCCAAAAGATACAACTTGCTCTAATAGCAATTGTTGAAATTAGGATTGCAGGGCTGCACAAACAACTTGGAGGCATTGGCGACTGCGCGGGATGACGCAACTTGTAGAAGATGAAGGAGCTCAAAGCACACAACAGACAGCGTACTGGTTAGTGCCCTGATAGAAAGATAAGCTAGCCGTAGAGAGCGATGGACGTATATACAATGCATGGGAGGAAAAACATCTTAATGAGGGAAAAAATACCCTGACGGTCTTAAGGGTGTTCACACACATCACTACCACATATATGGTAACACTTTAAGAGATTTTGAGGGCAAAATGAAGTGAGAACCTTCAAAAAGGTTTGCGTCATTCTAGTTTTTAAAATTTGAAAATTTTGACCACATTGTTGCATTTGGAAGACACAAAAACCCTCGAAACAATTGTCTACATGTCTCATTCTTACACCCAAAGACGGAATTTTGGACCACCAAAACCTCCAAAAAGTGACCCCATGCTGATGTAAACACTTTCAGAAAATTTTAAGATGAAATTTGACAATTTTAGCCACATGGTCGTGTTTCGAACGACTTCTATTTATGATAGTCATGTTTTGGGTTTTGACCAGTTTCAAATGTAATTGCACGGCCAAAATTGTATGTTGAAACCTTCCAAAAGTATTATGTATCGGTTTGAAACCCATCTCTAGGTAGCAAAATGAGATATATGGGCAATGGTTTCTAGAGTTTTAGGACGTTTCGGAAGAAATGGGGTGGTCAAAATTATCAAATTCCAACAATTATGAAAATTTAGATTGGTGGGAAACATTTTTTAAGCTTTTAATTCATTATAAAACATGGATAATTGCTTTCCAAGGTTTTTGAGACATTTCAACGCGATGGTTGTTTTTAGGGTTTATGAGATTTTGAATGCAACGACGAATCAAAATTATCAATATTCCTCTCAATATAATGGTGAAGATTTGGGGTACTACTACTGATATCTATTTTCTTCTGGCTCGGCACCTCTGTTAGTTTCCATCATGCATTGTACGGTTGAAAATATAACTCAACTTAGCAATAGGGCATGCCTATGCTATCAAAAAAACTTGCTCTTTTTAGAAAATAAAAAATAAAATAATAAGAATAATACTTCACATGGAAATATAATTGCTAGCAATAGAGTAATAGCATTAAAAATAGAATAAAATTTGGGATGCAAGGGACGCTACTTTTTTGTCCACCCACTTATGCTTTCACCCTGAAAGATTTGTGTATGGGCACCGAGTTACATATGAAAGGGAGGCCATTTCTTTTTGTCGGTGCTTGTGTGCTATAGTATGGAGGCTAGAATGACTACTCATGTGTCTTCAAACAATGAGAGACCTACGTGAGAGACTCGGTAACAAAGAAGCAAAAAGAACAGAAGTGGAAAGCAGAGACATTTTCTGCAGGTGGTGCTTGAAAAACATGATTTCAACTTCAACCACGCAAAAACACAACTTTGCCCAAACACGGAAGAGAACTGAAAAAGAAGCCAGACTCTTCAAATCAACCCAGTATGGAAATGACCTAAAACTCCCTGATAAAACCAATTTCACTTTGAACGGCCTACAACACTTCCAAAGTTTTACAAACCTTTTGCAAAACACTATTCAATAGAATATGCACTTAACAGTCAAAGGCATCAAGACAGCATTTATAGACTAATTTCACAAATTAGCAATCAAAGCTACCCTACATTTCACTACCTTGACCATTGAACAAGGCCATGTACCAGAGGTTACACCAAACGTAAAATGGATGTGTTGATCTCAATAAAAGCCAACGGTTTCTAAGAAGCCCACAAGGAAGAGAGTTAATAGATATACAACAGTTTCCCTGTGGTTGCTGATCCTAAAGTAAAGGGGAAAAAAAGGAAGTATTCTCTCCAAAGAAGGGACCAGGTGGCTGTTGGTGGCTTATATTGGTATGACGTCAATTTATGCTGTTGTTTGTGGAGCTATAACGCAAGTGCTTCTCATAGAACTCTATCAACTGAAAAGAGCATTCCCACTGTGAGCGTACGAAGAAAAATCAAACAGGAACTGAGATTTTAAAAATAAGTTGACACAGGATATCGAGCAGTTTTTACACGCAAACATGTTTTGATTATTCTGCTTACCAGTACTGGATAATTTGCCTTCATGTACTTATTGTCCACAAAAATTTCCTCCCCATCAGCCCTGCACAAAGGTCAAGGGTGCTCAGACGATTGAATGAACATTCATTGAACAAGGGTTCCATAGTCTATATTTGACTATAAATCCATGCATGTGTTAAAAACAAACTAATTTATGTGACATGAAGTCCAGTCACTAAGTCTATAAATCATGATGCATGTGTGAAAAAACGTATTAGTCACGACACACACATGACATCAGGTACCAAAACTAAGTTCATATAGCATTTGTTTTTACTAAGCAATTCAACAGTTAAACTCATATAATTTCCAAAGGTTATGTCGTACGCTAAAGTTTGTATAAATCATGATGCACAAGTAAGATTCAAAGGAAAGAAGAGGCTTTACCAGCAGGCTTCTGCATAAACAAACTTAAGTCCCACTGGAAAACCGACGTAGAAAGTGATATTCAACAACCCAAATGAGGGAGCAGACCAAAATCTGATACATAACATCAGCTACATCTGAGAGATCATACAAGGATAGCTCCTACTTGGGATCCATAGGAGTAGAGATAGGCTTGCGGTTGGTCATGCTGAAACCCTCCAGCGGTTCCTGGACATCACGCTGCTAAAGAAGAAGAAGAGAATTTTAACGTCGTAGGAAACTATCCCAAGAAACCTTAAAGATGCCCCCCTCTCTCTACCAAATCTCAAGTCCAAGGAGATGATGAAGCAAGCCAAGATGTCATCTCACACTCCTTGACCAAGCTCTCCATCGTCCAACGGATATGCTTGACATGGCTACCTGTGATAACAATATGATTCACATAGAGAATAACAAGTGTCATCAATCCTCCCTCTCTCGAAAGGTATAGGTCTGGGTCTGCAGAAGAGCGACAAAAGGAATGTCGCAAGAAGAAAGCATCTATCTTCTGGTACCAAGCACAAGGAGCTAACTTCAAGCCATAGAGAGCCTTATGCAATCTTAAACCGTGTCACTCAATCCTAGAACTAAGGAACCCCAAGGTTGCTCCACATACACCTGCAATGGCTGTTGAGAAACCCGTCATCATCTTTCCACTTGGGTTGTGAAAGTGCCTCCTAAGCTGAAAGAGGTTCTCTGTCCTTTGAAATTGAGGATATCAAGGCATAGTTCACCTATCAAAGAGCTCCATCTATCTCAAATATTTGCAACCATCGAGACTGTGTAATAGTGAGCGGAGCATGCCCATTTGGTGGAAAGTCTGACATTGTAGCAACTCCCAACGTATCCAGCAACCACCTTAGTAACTTGACGGGTGTGCCCCCAATATCAGGGGCAATTGGTATCTCCTCCTCATCATCCACACTATGATAAGTGTCACAGCCTTATGCTTGCTTCCAGATGCTTTCATTCCTACTCACTGCTTTTCTCTCACGTGCATTGACGTTTCCAAACATTGAAGCGACTTGTTACTATTGCACCGATGTTGCAGATTGTGGATCCAAACAAGCCCTTTGCGGTGGAATCAGATGTCAATGACTATGCAATGGCCGTTCTTCTATATCAAGATATCCGGCCTGTAGCATTCGAGTCACAAGCTCACAGACATACAAACATGTCACAAAGTGATGACGTGGCGGACAGCAGAAACCCTAATTTCTGCCAGAAACCCTAAAATTCTTGCAAACCCTAATTTCCGGAAATCGCGGAGGCTAAAAAAAAAAAAGAAATGATGAGCGACGCGAATTTTGCTTTTTTTTTATATAAAAAAAGAAAAGACTCTCTAAAGAGAGAGAGAGGACTACTGCTTTTGATTTTAAAAGCTTTTGGGGCAGTGCTTTTGGGCATCCCTTGTAACCTTTAAATAAGTAGTGAGGGTCTCACTTCTGAGAGCATCTGGACGCACAGTCTGAGAGTGAAACCCTAACCGCTCTCTTGTACTTTGATGATTGATTAATACAAAAAGAAATGCCGAAAGGGGCGCCAGTCTTTGGGGCCAATATCTCTAGGCACGGAACTCCGCCGGGCCAGTGCAAATCTATTGTGATCTATGAATTGTTTTGAAGTGGTTATTTCGTGCTGTCGCGGTTCATTCTTAACTTGGAGTGTCCAAGTCTGTTACAGTGGTATCAGAGCACGGCCGATTTCTCTTCTACGGGACAACGCTTCAGAAAGGGCAAGAAAAAGGCAAAGAAGGCTACATCTCGCCCAGTGAGTGACAGTTCTACTGAGGACTCGTCTACAGACAGCTCAGATTCTAATGATGAAAACTTTTATGCGAACAAGAAGAATTTTTACAAAGCAATCCACTATGACTTTCTCTTAGATGAAAGCAAGAAAGTTCGAGAGTTTAAGGAAGGTGGCCACTCGATCAAGTTTGATACTTTTTCAGGATACTCAGATGCTTCGAAGGCTTTGTCTTTTATACAGCAGTTTGACATCGCTTTCGCGGGAGGACGCTATTCAGAGCACTCCAAGATTCGGAGAGCTACCTCTTACCTTAAGGGGAATGCTCGTACTTGGTGGTCCGCGCTTCTTTTAAACAACACTGCGCCAGTTAAATGGCTGAAATTTAAGAGACTTTTTATTTCTTCTTGGTTGACTCAAGAGTTTGAGCGAGATATACGAGCTGCTTGGAACCATCTTCGGATGACCAAGAAAGATACAATCAATGCTTATTGTGAAAGATTCTGGAGCTCTTTTCTACCCGCCTCTTCATTCAAGAAGATCTCGTTCAGAGAACAGATTGAGCGGTTTACCTTGGGTCTACCTACAGAGATCCGAGATCACTTCTTGGAACAGAAGTCAGCTTCTATTCAGGAGCTGATGAGTCATGCGAAGCGGGGCTTTGCCATTCACTCTGGCAATCTGACCTACCCCACAGATGAGGCTATGACACAACGAGCCGAACAGACTTCTGGGAATGAAAGTAGAAAGAAAAAAGAGCAACCACGAGAAAAATGATGCACTACCCAAGCTTACTCCTGAGGAGAGAGCTCGCTTCATCAGAGAGGGGAAGTGCTTTGGATGCGGGGAACATGGACATATCTCCGCGAAGTGTCCTGAAAAGGCACAGAAAGAACAGAATGATAAAGACGACGACAGGTCTGAGAGTTCAAGAGCAGCTGAGGAATGTGGCAGAAAAGGCAGATAGAAAAGCAGAACTGGTACCACATGGCGTGGGACCTATACCGAATCTAATGAATGAAAGTACAAACTTTGCCGCTTTTGGGGCAAAGTGAACGATCAGGAAGCTCTTTTAAAGGAGCCAAGGCCAACTTCTTTTCACTTGGAATTGGTAGCTCGATTTGGAATTATGCGTGACAGACTGATGCCACAGGCGGAGGTAGTTCGGCTGGCACCCGGATGGGATGTTGCCATTACACCGAGCATTGGCAAACTTCATTTGCAATGATAGGGGTGTCCAGGGCACGCGAGTGACGTTCTACTCAGGATCCCTTGGTACCACAAGAACTACGCCGTGGTTGACTACCGAGCCGAGAAAGCGACTTTGATAAATGAAGGGCTTAGAGATTGTACTTGATAAACTTCAGTTTCTTACTCATTCTTTTGGGAGAGAACTGAACGCTGGATAAAGGTTGAATATGTTTTCACCTGATCAAAAGAACACCAAGATTTTTCTCCACACTCATGCCGATTGCTTTTCAGAGGGCCTGAAGATCAAACGATTGATCTGAAACCTGGAAGCACGCCACCGATTCGGCCACCTTACCGTGTGAGCCGAGTACAGAATGAAAAGATTATGAACCCAGTAAAGGACCTCTTGGAAAAGGGTCTTGTCCAGCCTAGTACTTCACCGTATTGCTCTCCAGTGTTGTTGGTTTTGAAGAAAGACGGATCTTGGAGAATGTGCATGGATTATAGCACTCTCAACGAAATCACCATCAAGAACAGATTTCCGATTCCTAGGATCGATGATATACTTGACAGGTTACAGGGATCCTCATGCTTTAGCAGGATTGACTTGAAGAGTGGATATCATCAGATCAGGATAGCGCCAGGAGATGTCTACAACAGAGCTTTTCGGACGACTTTTGGGTTATTTGAGTTTCTGGTGATGCCTTTTGGCTTAACCAATGCTCCTGCGACATTTAACCGGATGATGGACAGGATTTTTCAAGAGTACAGGCTATTTGTTGGCACTTTCTTTGACGACATCATTGTTTTCTCCAAGAATGAGGCAGAACACAGAGATCATCTGCTTCAAGTCTTTCAGGCATTACGAGATCACACGTTAGTGATTAATGCAAAGAAAAGTGAATTTTTCCTACCAGAGATGCAGTTTTTGGGACACATTGTGTCAGCAACAGGAGTGCAAATGGACCCGGCCAAGATAGAGACTATCCGTGATTGGCCCGATTTGAGGAATGTCCATTAAGTTAGAAGCTTCTTTGGACTGTGTTCGTACTACAGGCGGTTCATACGAAAGTTTGTAGAAGTTGCTTTCCCTTTGCATACCTTGACACAGAAAGGAGTACCTTTTTCGTGGGGACCCACAGAGGTGACTGCCTTTCAGACATTGAAAGAGAAATTGACTACAGGACCAGATTTGACTTTGCCGGACTTGCAGAAGTCATTTGAAGTATTTTGTGATGCTTGTGGTCGTAGTCTGGGTGCGGTCTTGATGCAAGAAGGCCATGTCATAGCTTACGAGAGCCGTTTGTTCTCTAGGCCGGAGATGACAGCACAGATCTATGAGAAAGAGCTTTTGGCGGTTATCCATGCTCTTACTCAGTGGCGGCATTACCTACTCGGAGCAGATTTTACTGTCTTTAAAGACCATCAGAGTTTGCGCTACTTCTTGTCACAGAAGCAGCTTTCGGAAAAGCAGATGCGGTGGACGAACATCTTGTCATAGTTCCACTTCCAGATTGTCCATGTGCAGGGAGAGAAGAATGTGGTGGCAGATGCTTTGTCTCGGAAACCGTTGGTTCTGGCTATTTCCGCGATACATCATAGGAGCTTCGAGGATATGGTCGATCAGTATGCCACAGATACAAATTTTGCAGATATTTTCACACGGATACGAGATGGGGAGACAGTAGCGGGATACTCCCTTCGGGAAGGCTACTTGATGAAAAAGACTATGTTGTGCGTTACACAGCCGTTGAGGGATAAGGTTATTACTGAATGCCACTATCCACCTTTTACGGGTCACCGCGGCATTGCTACCACCATGAAGGGGGTAGACAGATACTTCTTTGGGCCCATACTCAAAAAGGATGTGGAAGAGTTTGTGCGCAGTTGCTTGGTATGCCAGAAGGTCAAGTTTCACAGGCATAAGGCACAGGGATTGTTACAGCCTTTACCCATACCCACCCACCCCTGGGAAAGTATTGCAATGGATTTCATTTTTGATCTCCCGAGAACACAGAAAGATCACTATGATTTTCCGATTACATGGCACGTCTGAGACGATTGTCTCCGACAAAGACCCCAAATTTATGATTTTGTTTTGGAAGGCAATTTGGGAGAACATTGGCACGCGGTTGCAGTTCTCGTCATCGTTCCACTTGCAGACTGACGGGCAATTTGAGATTGCCAATTCAGTGGTTTTAGATTTATTGAAGTCTTGTATCTCGGATACGAAGCCTCAATGGGAAAAGAACTTACCTTTGGTAGAATTTGCCTACAATAACACGATACACTCTTCGACGGGGAAGACGCCATGTGAGATTGTTGAAAGTGCTGCGAAGGTTCCATCCTTCCTGAGCACGAAAGATTAGATATTTGAAGCAGATGAATATTCGCGAGATTTGAATACTGCTTTTGCCAAGGTTCGCGAGACTTTGCCGGAGTCTCAAGAACGACAGAAAAAGGCAGCAGATCGTTATCGTCGCGACTTGAAACTGAAGGAGGATGATTGGGTGCTCTTACTTTTGAGAAGGCACACCTACGAAAGAAAAAGGGAAAGGAGAGGTTTTTTCCAAAGCTTAGTATGCGATACTACGGACCTTTCCAGATCACTGACAAGATAAATGATGTCTCCTTTAGATTGAAACTGCCATATACTTGGAGGATTCACAATGCATTGCATGTGAGTCTCTTGAAACCTGTTAAGGGTCATGTGCCTGATGATAGGGAGCCTGATGAGCAACCCGGAGTGGAAGAAAACGAAGAGATCCTTGTTCCTAAACAGATTTTGGCACATAACGATACGAAGAAAGGTAAAGTCCGAAGGTGGTTCTTGGTTAAATTCAAGAACTTTCCTGCATTTGATGCGAAGTGGATGGAGGAGGAGGACCTAGCAGATACTCCTCAGATTGTGAAACTTTACCTCGATGTTTTGGTTTAGCATAGTCTACTCCAAACGGAACCCAGAAACTCAACTTGGCCGAAGATCTGGTGCGGTGGGATGCACAAGAGGGGAGTTACTCCGCTTCCTTGTCAACAGATGCCTCGATTTTGATACTAAAGTCACTGATGTCTCTCTGAGCTTCAGGGATACTGAGAGCTGACAGTATTCTGCTGGATGACTTTATGAAATGGAATTCCTGATAATGATACTGATTTGTTCTTGACTTCTTGTGAGTGCAGGAACTGATAGCCGAAATGACTGCAGCATTTTGGTCTGATTGATCTCGAATAGACATGGTTGCAATAGGGGTTAGTCAATTGGACATCGATGAGGTCCCGATTGGACCTAGATGTGATTGCTAGCTACAATGCCGATAAATCATGGTCTAAGATCCGAATGAATGTTGAATGTCATGTGATGTCTGGTGATGTCCTGTGATGTCGTGTGATGTGACTGTCGATTTTGTACATGTGCTAGATGTGTGTTCCTAGTACGTAGGTAGTAACAATCAGTGTCTGCTAAGACGGTTTATGGCTTTTGTCGGTTTTGCAAGCGTAATCGCGGTCGATTACAATGCTTTCAAGAGGAGGGTATGTCACAAAGTGATGACGTGGCGGACAGCAGAAACCCTAATTTCTGCCAAAAACCCTAAAATTCCTGCAAACTCTAATTTCTACCAAAAACCCTAATTTCCGAAAATCGCGGAGGCTAAAAAAATAATAATAATAAATAATAAATTTTGAAATGATGAGCGACGCGAATTTTGCTTTTTTTTTATATAAAAAAAGAAAAGACTCTCTAAAGAGAGAGAGAGGACTACTGCTTTTCATTTTAAAAGCTTTTGGGGCTCTGCTTTTGGGCATCCCTTGTAACCTTTAAATAAGTGGTGAGGGTCTCACTTCTGAGAGCATCTGGACGCTGAGTCTGAGAGTGAAACCCTAACCGCTCTCTTGTACTTTGATGATTGATTAATACAAAAAGAAATACCGAAAGGGGCGCCAGTCTTTGGGGCCAATATCTTTAGGCACGGAACTCCGCCGGGCCAGTGCAAATCTATTGTGATCTGTGAATTGTTTTGAAGTGGTTATTTGGTGCTGTCGCGGTTGATTCTTGACTTGGAGTGCCCAAGTCTGTTACACAAGCTCATTTCATTCCGATGAAGAAAACAGTCAAGCCGGATTACTTAGCAAAACTGTTTGTGGCCCAGATCTTCAGATTACATTGCATGCCTGAGACGATTGTCTTCGACAGGGACCCCAAACTCACGAGTTTGTTTTGGAAGGCTATTTGGGAGAACATTGGCACGCGGTTGCAGTTCTTGTCATCTTTCTACCCGCAGACTGACGGGCAATCTGAGATTGCCAATTCAGTTGTACTAGATTTATTGATGTCTTACATCTCGGATGAATAGTAAAAGTATTTACCTTTGGTGGAATTTGCCTACGATACACTCTTCGACGAGGAAGACGCCATTTGAGATTATTGAAGGTGCTACAAAGGTTCCACCCTTCCTAAGCATGAAAGATAAGATTCTTGAAGCCGATGAGTACATGCGTGACTTGGACACGGGTTTTGCCAAGGTCCGCGAGGCTTTGCAGAAATCTCAAGAAAGACAGGAAAAGGCAGCAGATCGCCATCGTCGCGATTCGAAGTTGAAGGAGAACAACTCGGTGCTCGTATGTTTTGAGAAGGCACGCTTGAGAAAGAAAAAGGGAAAGGAGAGGCTCTTTCCAAAGCTTAGTATGCAATACTACGGACCTTTCCAGATCTCGGAAAAGATAAATGATGTCTCCTTTAGACTGAAGCTGCTCGATACTTGGGAGGATTCACAATGCTTTTCATGTGAGTCTTATGAAGCCTTCTAAAGGCGATGTGCCCGACGATGCAAAGTGGAAGAAAACGAGGAGATCCTTGTTTCAGAACAAATATTGGCACATAAAGACAGAAAGATTAGAGGTAAAGGAAGAAGGCGGTTCTTGGTTAAATTCAAGAACTATCCTGCATTGGATGCGAAGTGGATGGAGGAGGAGGACCTAGTAGATACTCCTCAGATTGTGAATCTTTACCTTGGACGCAGAGTCTGAGAGTGAGACCCAACCACTCCGTGTACTTTGTGCAACTGATTATTACAAAAAGAAATACCGAAAGGGGTGCCAGTCTTTGGGGCAATATCTCTAGGCACGGAACTCCGCCAGGCAATGTCGAATAAATTGTGAACTGTGAACTGTTTTGAAGTGAATTCTTGTTGTGTCGCAGTAGAATCTTGACTTGGAGTGTCCTAGTCTTATAGGGAGATGAATCATGGTACCAGGCACATGGGTTCAACATAGACATGTTGCCCCCCTTCTAGTACTCATTGGATGCACCCTCTTTGACTCTTACACAGTCCGAGATCACCAGGCTCATCCGCCAGGACCTGATTCAGCTAGACACCAGGAGGACATGGATACATCCAGCACAGGAGCCGGGCACAAAGATGGCTTTCTACAAGAGTACTGTCACGTGACACATCCAACCCTATGTGTCCGTGGACAAGCTACAGCACGACAAGGGTTCAGTCAGTCCAGTCAGTCTAGATTTAGAGTAATCTGACACTTTTGTGAGTCTATTCGTAGACCGTGCATGCCCAGTCACTTAGTGTAGATGCATATCCTCTGGTTGCACACACCATGATCATCAGTATTCCCATCAGAATCCATCAGATTCCATTCGGGGAATTTTCTAGTGCATTTAGCCTATTTGACCTATTTTTGGCATTTTTCACTTATTAATTTAAGTGACTTTCCAACAAAAGTAAGTAGGGCAATTTTGCTAAGTTTGTATATAAGCAAACTAGAGCAAGCACTATTTGGCAGAAGAGGCAGCAGGAGCACCTTGCTCAACAGGCAACTTCTCAGCAAGGACACCCCCCCCCCCCCCCCCCCCCCCCCCCAGGAGACTTAGCGTTTTCAGCCAAGGACAGCCAACGTTTTTCTCCATTGCAGATCAGCCCCAACGTTTTGCATTGCAGACCAACCCGGCGACATCAAAACACAACAGAAGCCTAGCGTTTTTCCAGAAGCACAGAATTCAGCCCTAGCGTTTTGATTTGCAGATCAGCCCCAGCGTTTTGCAGATTCACCGCGACGGAACATCAAGAACCATCAGCGTTTTCAGTTTTCAGCCTTTAGACATCGCAGAAGAACCCCCGAACCTCGCAGATCTCACCTTCCCGCAGCAATTCCTCGCGGCACGGTCAGTTTCCGCAAGGTTTACAGTTTCAGCCCGGAAAACGCAGATTTCAGCATCTGTGTTTTCAGCGCGTCGTCGTGCATCGTCGCCATCGACATCAAACCGACATAGAGTCAGAATTCAGCAGATAAAGATTTGCAGATTTCAGCCATTAGAGTTTTCAGATTTCAGCACGTCTCGTCGTCGTCCTCATCGTCATCGACATCGTCGACAAGTCCAAGCAGCGTAGAGATTTGTGCAATCATAAGTAAACCGCTCTCTCCATAGAGAGTGGGGCCTTCGGAGGAGGGTTTTACAACGTCTCTGGTGTCGTGTTCTCTTCGCTATCTCTAAGTCTCATGCATTTCCATTCAGTGTCCATTCACTTCGTCACCGTCGTGAATTGCTGTTATCACCTGGTGATTGGGTTCTGTTAAGGTTTGCAAAGGCAAGGTTAAAGAAGATGAAGGGCAAGGAACGGCTGTTTCCTAAGCTCAGCAGCGTTACTATGGGCCTTTTCAAGTGCTTGACAAGATCAGCGATGTGGCTTACAGGCTGAAATTGCCTCATGCGTGGAAGATTCATAATGCGTTTCATGTGAGTCTTCTAAGACCCTTCGTGGGTGATGTGCCAAAAGATATGCCAGATGAGGATCAGCCAGAAGTTGAGGAACTTGATGAGATCCTGGTACCTGAGCAAGGACAGAAAAGTTAAAGGACAAGTTGCAAGACGCTATTTGGTGAAGTTCAAGAACTATCCGCCTATGGATGCAAAGTGGATGGAAGAGCATGAACTATCAGAGTCACCAAATGTATTGCAGCTTTACCTTGAAGCCTTTGGGTTACAACCTACTTATGCCCCAACCCAACATGTGCAAAGGAGGGCTAGTACATCAAATGTACATATGAATTCAGTGTAATAGATGGAAATGATAAAAGTATGAAGGTCTCATTAAGTCATTTGTATCTATGTGTTATGACCTTTCTTGCGGACACATGCGATGATAAAAGAGTGTTAATAGCACAAGATCATCAGTGGCGTGTATTTATGGTATGCAATCGAGGACGTTTGCGATTTCAAGAGGGGGGTATGTCACAAGGACGTGGCAACTGTTAACTATGTCACGAGGACGTGGCAACAGCTAACTTTAGTTGTTGGTTTCTTTCCAATGGGTTTTGTTTTATTTTTGAGACCCTCTTCTTGAAGTAGCAAACGGTCGGACATTGTATGGCCAATGTGAACGGTAGTTTCACCCGCAAATGGGTAGTGGTCGGCACTGGAATTCGTATGGTAAGAGGATGTCTAGGCTCAGAGCAGATCATAT
Source organism: Adiantum capillus-veneris (assembly GCF_014529385.1). Taxonomy (NCBI): domain Eukaryota; kingdom Viridiplantae; phylum Streptophyta; class Polypodiopsida; order Polypodiales; family Pteridaceae; genus Adiantum; species Adiantum capillus-veneris. The sequence continues at coordinate 43,670,828 of NC_140936.1, read as the reverse complement.
AGGTCCCCCCATCGCACTTAGGAAGTTGGTGGATACTAGGAAGTGAACTCAATAAAGGCCTAAAGTCAAGGTGTGACTACCAACAGAACGTATCCGACAGTTGGGCCACATTGCACTTTTGGATGCGGTCCCAATGAGGATAGATGGTCAGATGACCACAGGGAGCCCAACGGAATCATTTCCTAAAATTTAGGGAACTGCTATTTTGGGCCATGAAATGTGTTCGCGTCATTACCTCCGGTATGACTAGGGAAACACTTTACAACTCTGCCGCGAAGTAAACTGGGCAACCGGTCGGGAGATTTTTAGGCGGCAACCGCGAAACGGGAAATGGCTTGTAAACGCGCCAAGTGGCACATTTCTGTGCACTTTCCTCATGCAAGAAGAAGTGGCACTGAATTTGATACTGGGAGAGGCCTCATTTGCAAACCGTTACAGGTTACCTTTGCTAAGTGCTTTGTGTGTGTCTAAAGTAAAGAATTTCGGGTGAAAGCCAGCGCCTACCGCCCCGCGCCAATTTTGGGACCTACAGGTTGTCGGCGTCTGCTCGGAGCATTCTAGCTTCCAAGCCGTGTGTGTATTTAGGTGTTAATCCCCGTTACAGGTTACCTCTGCAAAGTGCTCTGTGTGTGTCTAAAGTAAAGAATTTCGGGTGAAAGCCAACGCCTACCGCCCCACGGGCCGGTTTCATTCACAATCATGACATTTGAAGCTTCTTAGGCTTATGTTCCTACTATAGGAGGTTCATCCGAAATTTTGCTGAGATTGCGTCTCCACTCCATGCACTGCAAGAAAAAGGAGTTACTTTCAAGTGGACAACCAAGGAAATTTTAGCCTTTAAACACTTAAAAAAGAGAAGCCAACTTCAGATCTCCTAATCATTTTGCCAATTATTTCGAAACCTTTTGTGGTTCAGTGTGATGCGTGTGGCCATAGTCTTGGTGCAGTTCTAATGCAGAATGGCCGAGTAGTCGCATATGAGAGCATAATTATTTTGAAGACTGAAAGGAACTTGCAAGTCTATGAGAAAGAATTGCTAGTAGTAACCCATGCTCTCACTAGTTGGAAATACTATCTGGTAGGGACTGATTTTGTTGTCCAAAAAATTATCAAACCTTGCGATATTTTCTGACACAAACAAAGTTGTCTGAGAAGCATATGCGATGGGCAAACACCTTGTCAATGTTCCATTTTCAGATTGTGCATGTGCAAGGGAAAAAGAACGTGCTGGCTGATGCATTGTCAAGAAAGCCCCAAATTTCAGCAGTGTCAATTCCGTACCATTGTGAACTACACGAAATGAAGACACAATATGTTGAAGATTCAGATTTTGCAAGGATCTATGACCAGCTTGTTGATGGGCAACATCATGAGCACTATATGCTTAAGAATGACTTTCTCATGATGCATGGAAAGTTATGCGTTACTAAACAGATACGGCCAAAGGTTTTGATGGAAAGTCATGCTCCACCTTATGTTGGGCATCGTGGAATTGATGCAACAGTGAAAGGGGTTGAGGCATTCTTCTATTGGGAAGCTTTGCGTCAAGATGTTGACACATTTGTAAGATCATGCTTAGTTTGCCAAAAAGTCAAATTTGACAGGCAAAAGCAACCGGGATTGTTGCAGCCATTGCCGATCCCTGATAGGCCATGGGAAAGCATAGCGATGGACTTTTTGTCACAAACGGGAGCACATAACAATATAAAATACATTCGGATAAATAGGATTTATCACTTATTACTGAAGCCAGAGGATATAGACAGAAATAGATAGAGAGAGAGAGAGAGAGAGAGAGAGAGAGAGAGAGAGATAAAGTGAGAAGATCGACACAATACTGGGGACTAGAAGATGGGCTGGTCCCCCCCCGTAATAGTATCTTTATTACTGAGGAGAAGTCTATACAAGCACTTGAATCGAACGTATTACCACGTTTGTTCTAGAATAAGACTTGATGGTTCCTGGAAGCCTTAGCTTCCGATTCCTAGGGCAAAACCCTATTCCAAGGAACTTCCGTTCCTTATTCCAAATCCTTGAGAACCAAGGTTCTCGCCTCTGGATCACACCTTCCAGACTCGGGGCATGGCATCCCTACAACTCTTTCTCTGTTTCCAGAGTCTTGTTCCTGCAGAATAACTCCGCTTTCTTGGACACGAAGTCCTTCCCTTGGGATTTTCAACTTCCGGATCACATCTCGAGAGTCTACCTCTCTTCAATCCGTAGATCTGCTTTCCAAACTTGGGTACGAAACCCTTGGGCTGATCTGGCTCTAGTTCCTCAGAGCGCTTTTATCCTGCAGAGGCTCATGCCTTCCTCTGCTCCTACTCCCTCACGAAGAGGAAGTACACCTGCAATCAAATACTTAGAGATCATAACATAAAAATCGTACCTTCAAAGTCGCGACGCTCGTAACGCAACTCGGTTCTCGAAAAAGCAATTCCCCAGAAGAGATCTCTGCATAGAAAATCCTCTCTTCCAATCCTACACACAAAAGAGGTGTGTTCTCGGGTTCCTTCTCGTAAATCAGCCCCGTCTACGACGTTTATGGGCTGAAAACAGAGAAAAACAGCAGCTTGTCGCGATGGAAACACGCTCCGTAGGCACTTCTTCGCGAGAAAACTCGCGCACTGGGTCTTGGCGACATCTCGTACACTTGGGGCAGCCATGGGCATCACCGGCAAACGTCTTCATTGCGGGTGAAATCTGCAGCAGCATCTCCTCCTTGCAAAGATTGGTCCTCCTCTCTGAGTAAGGGCATGTGATGCTTTTATAGCTCCTAGCCACGGGCACAAATAGCTGCTCGCGTAGAGATCGCGGTCGTTTTATTTTTTATTTTAATTTTTTTTATTTTTTTTTGAATTTCTTTTTTCTGTTCTGCCAAAAAAAGAGAGAGAGAAAACGTTGGCTGATCTGTTGCCTTATTTATCAGATGACTGCCCACTTATTAAGTGGGCGGCCGGCGTATTTTAAAAATAGTCTGAACCTGCCCAAAAACTCAATAAAACCTTATAAGTTAAAAACAATGCTTTCACAGCACTTCCCGGGCTTCCCTGGATGCAATTACATGCACAGTTGCAATGCACACATAGACTTCCTCGCGAGAAAGCATCTGCTTTCCCGAAAGGCAATCCCGCTTTCTCAAAAAGCATCTGTTTTTCCTCAAAGTTTCCTCTGAACCCATCTTCATTCAAGTGCTTGCTTTTTCTTTGTGCACAATTCTAACACGGTTCGGAATTTCCTCCCGACTATGGATATTCCCTTTCCGATGCACTCGTCACCCACCTTGTGACGCATCAGGAATACCCATCACCTAGTCCTTTCCTACCAAACTTACGATACAATCTCCTTCACGATGCTCTATGTCACCCATCCTATGACGCATCAGAGATGTCCGTTCCCGGATGGTCGGATACTTCTTTCCTATGCTCCCTGTCACCCATCCGATGTGACGCATCAAAAGTACCCGTTCCTGGTGGCCTTACAGATATTCCCGTTCTCGGTGCTCCCATCATTACTTTGAATGACGCACTAGGAATACTCTGTACTCGGATGTTTCCGGTGAGAAAAGCCCTCTCACTTAAAATTTCAATAATTCATTTAGAATTATTTTTCCTTGGTGTTCCAAGCGAGAAAACCCTCTCACTTATAAATCCAATAATTCATTTAGAATTATTTTTCTGTAAGATAAAGCCAATTTAGCAACATCCCTCTCACTTATAAACAGTTTTCCTCAACTGTAGAGGTCCAATTGAACTGCCGGGAAAAACCGGAAAATTTCAAATCTTGCTCAATGGTGAGTTGAGCTAGTCCTTTCTCAAAAGAGAACTTACAAATTAAATTAAACAAAAATTCAATAATTCAATACTTACCTTACCGGTTCATGTCCTTCCTCTAGTACCTCGAGGATATCCTTCACCATCATCAAAGTTACGAGCCGTGGAAGAACTCGTCATTCGCGTCTTTCCAACAGATCGAACGTTTTCTCATTCGAGAGTCTGTTAACTCAATTCCACCTACTCAATCCGAGAAGAATAATCCTCCTAGAAATCAATCTAGGTATCATCCTTGCGCATAATCCTGCGCTGTTAGTCTAGAGGGTATTAAACCTCTTGTGTCCTCCCACATAGGGCATGTCGAGAGCATTAAGCTCATGTGAATCTTCCTATGGCAGAACAAGTGTGTCATCTTACCAAAGTAAGTTCTTATTCCGGGCCTTTGCTTTGGGTAGGCCAAATGTTCTGATCCAAAGTTTCCTTATCTAAGACTCTCTTAACTTGATTCTATCTTCTCAAATTCGAGAAGAATAATCTTCTTAGAAATCAATCTAGGTATTTGTCCTTGCGCATAATCCTACGCTGTTATAGTCCAGAGGGTATTAAACCTCTTGTGTCCTCCCACATAGGGAATGCTCAAGTCATAGAGCATTAAGCTCGATGTCTTTCTTTCACAAACAAAGTTTGCGATCACCTTAAAGAAGGTTCTTGTTTCGGGTTGTCGCTCAACGTAGGCGGATGGTTCCAATCCGAAGATTCTTTGTGCACGGCGGCACTTCCTTCCAATCTTTTCCTCCTACGCGAGTTATTACCACCAACAGTGATTTCCCGACGCCCATTAGCGTCTCTTCCTTACAAAATCATAAAAAATGATTCACCTTGCGAGCATCAATGACGATTTGCAAAATCTCAGCCAGATAGGATTCTAGCCATAGCATTTTCTCAACGTACGTTCAAACCCGGTTCACAATAGAGCGAACCCTCTTTGATTCTCAGGGATATTCTCCCATTTGTAATTCTTACCATTTTGAAACGGTTGGCGAATTATATTCTTACGAACACAATAGTTCAAATTTATTCCAGCAGCGTGTAAATGCTACTTGACCTGCTCATGGAGAAATATATACCACAACCAAAAGTTGCTACTGTAATGGTAAAAGCACATAGCGTACTCAATGATCAACGACCATCGGAAAACCTCTTCTCCGTAGAGAAACTCAAATTCCTTCTACCAAACACATCTCAAATAGAGATTCTCGTGTCGGAATATTCTTGAGCGCAAAAAGGCGCTCAAGAGAGTATAACAAACTCTCGTCCAGTTCCTTGGCATAGGTCTGCATCTTCGTGTGTTATCCATGTACTCAAAAGTGTACATAATTCTTAAGCTGTGTTAGAGTTTTGCTGAACCTGGGAAATTTCCTTCCCTTCGTAAGATCCTTAAGAGCGAAGACGCTCAACTTGACGATCCCTTGGCTCGATCTTAGAGCAAAACCCGCTCATCAAATAATTCTTGGATTCCTCGAGCACAGGCCGTAGTCGTCGTTGGTTCCTTCCCTCCTAAAGAGAGTGTTCATTCACTTGTGCAAAAAGCACTACCATATCTTCCCTTACCGTGTAGGGGGTGTGGGCTTAAAGAGTACTCAAGCTTCATGAAAGCTTTTCTTTGCTTGAAAGCTCAGAATGGTTCCTTCATAATTTCCTACCCGCAGTAGCAGGTAATCTGTTCGAGAATTACCGGATACCAGATCAATTATGGACCTTCCGGATGGTTAAGCAAAGTAGTTCATCGTATAAAACAATGTTCTAACTCAACCCTACTCTCATAAGCACTCAAGAGTGATCGGTCTTGGCTAGACTTATGCAATCCTCGTGCGAAAAAGAAAACGCGCTTTGTAACTTCCTCAAAGACGTAACTTTGATCAGACCTGCCCTCTCACTTGAAGTTTGAGGGTCTTCTATTCAAAAAACTCAGGAGTTAGATTGAATTCCTTACTCCAAACTTTCTCCGGATAGCAACGTATCCTTCGAGGAGAGGTAACAAAAATTCATTGTTTCTGTGTTCAATGGTTCCCGTCCCACTGTGGGGATTAGATTCTATGTACATTGAGGTGTACACTTTCAGCTTGTATTGCTGTCTCCACCATCTGCTGCAAAGTATCTTGCAGATGCGTTTACAAAAATTCGGGCAAAAGTCCTTCGTTAAATTTGTTCATCTTTCCTTCCTCAGAGAGGATCAAGAATGGAGCTACCTCGGCAAGAGTGAACCACTGCTTGCTTTGACTCGCTCGTGTTCCTATTGGGCAAACCGATCCCAATCTTCTTGGATGCCTTCTTCAAAGCATAGAGGAAAAAAATTTGTCAAAAAATTCAGCCTTGATTTGAATCCAAGTCTGGTTGTAAGTTCCTTGTAGAGCTTTGGTATACCACCAAGTACTTGCAATCCCCTTGAGGTGTTTGGTCACATGCCTCACCTTCGACACTTCTCAAAAATTGCCGTTTGCAAAGGCAACTTCAAACTGTCGAATAAAAGCAGTAGCTTTCAGGACATCTTCCCTTCCGTCAAAAGTATCAAACTTGACTGGAGTGTTCCTAGGACTAGAGACCTTCTTCATATCCTTCCCGATATGACGGGATTTCTTGGCTATGGTTCTGGATTGATGTTCATGGATATCTTCTGGGTTCTGAAGTATCTTGAGCATTCCGCTCCTTGGATTCTCTAGGTTCTTGAGCATCATGCTCTTGTCACCTTCTCAGAGAATCCCAAGCCTTGTGTCGACTCAAAGAAAAAAAAAAATTCCAACTCTGCGAGCTTTTCCTTGCAGGACTTAGGGTTCCGCTTGCTTACTTCTCTCTTGGCTTGTCATGGCTTCTTTCTGTATCTTCCCAGAGTCGTCCTCCTTTACAAAGAAAGAGAAGAGACCATGCTCTGATACCACTGTCACAAACGAGAGCGCATAACAATATAAAATACATTCGGATAAATAGGATTTTTCACTTATTACTGAAGCCAGAGGATATAGAGAGAAATAGAGAGAGAGAGAGAGAGAGAGATAAAGTGAGAAGATCGACACAATACTGGGGACTAGAAGATGGGCTGGTCCCCCCCCGTAATAGTATCTTTATTACTGAGGAGAAGTCTATACAAGCACTTGAACCGAACGTATTACCACGTTCGTTCTAGAATAAGACTTGATGGTTCCTGGAAGCCTTAGCTTCCGATTCCTAGGGCAAAACCCTATTCCAAGGAACTTCCGTTCCTTATTCCAAATCCTTGAGAACCAAGGTTCTCGCCTCTGGATCACACCTTCCAGACTCGGGGCATGGCATCCCTACAACTCTTTCTCTGTTTCCAGAGTCTTGTTCCTGCAGAATAACTCCGCTTTCTTGGACACGAAGTCCTTCCCTTGGGATTTTCAACTTCCGGATCACATCTCGAGAGTCTACCTCTCTTCAATCCGTGGATCTGCTTTCCAAACTTGGGTACGAAACCCTTGGGCTGATCTGGCTCTAGTTCCTCAGAGCGCTTTTATCCTGCAGAGGCTCATGCCTTCCTCTGCTCCTACTCCCTCACGAAGAGGAAGTACACCTGCAATCAAATACTTAGAGAACATAACATAAAAATCGTACCTTCAAAGTCGCGACGCTCGTAACGCAACTCGGTTCTCGAAAAAGCAATTCCCCGGAAGAGATCTCTGCATAGAAAATCCTCTCTTCCAATCCTACACACAAAAGAGGTGTGTTCTCGGGTTCCTTCTCGTAAATCAGCCCCGTCTACGACGTTTATGGGCTGAAAACAGAGAAAAACAGCAGCTTGTCACGATGGAAACACGCTCCGTAGGCACTTATTCGCGAGAAAACTCGCGCACTGGGTCTTGGCGACATCTCGTACACTTGGGGCAGCCATGGGCATCACCGGCAAACGTCTTCATTGCGGGTGAAATCTGCAGCAGCATCTCCTCCTTGCAAAGATTGGTCCTCCTCTCTGAGTAAGGGCATATGATGATTTTATAGCTCCTAGCCACGGGCACAAATAGCTGCTCGCGTAGAGATCGCGGTCGTTTTATTTTTTTATTTTATTTTATTTTTTTTTTTTGAATTTCTTTTTTCTGTTCTGCCAAAAAAAGAGAGAGAGAAAACGTTGGCTGATCTGTTGCCTTATTTATCAGATGGCTGCCCACTTATTAAGTGGGCGGCCGGCGTATTTTAAAAATAGTCTGAACCTGCCCAAAAACTCAATAAAACCTTATAAGTTAAAAACAATGCTTTCACAGCACTTCCCAGGCTTCCCTGGATGCAATTACATGCACAGTTGCAATGCACACATAGACTTCCTCGCGAGAAAGCATCTGCTTTCCCGAAAGGCAATCCCGCTTTCTCAAAAAGCATCTGTTTTTCCTCAAAGTTTCCCCTGAACCCATCTTCATTCAAGTGCTTGCTTTTTCTTTGTGCACAATTCTAACACGGTTCGGAATTTCCTCCCGACTATGGATATTCCCTTTCCGATGCACCCGTCACCCACCTTGTGACGCATCAGGAATACCCATCACCTAGTCCTTTCCTACCAAACTTACGGTACAATCTCCTTCACGATGCTCTATGTCACCCATCCTATGACGCATCAGAGATGTCCGTTCCCGGATGGTCGGATACTTCTTTCCTATGCTCCCTGTCACCCATCCGATGTGACGCATCAGAAGTACCCATTCCTGGTGGCCTTACAGATATTCCCGTTCTCGGTGCTCCCATCATTACTTTGAATGACGCACTAAGAATACTCTGTACTCGGATGTTTCCGGTGAGAAAAGCCCTCTCACTTAAAATTCCAATAATTCATTTAGAATTATTTTTCCTTGGTGTTCCAAGCGAGAAAACCCTCTCACTTATAAATCCAATAATTCATTTAGAATTATTTTTCTGTAAGATAAAGCCAATTTAGCAACATCCCTCTCACTTATAAACAGTTTTCCTCAACTGTAGAGGTCCAATTGAACTGCCGGGAAAAACCGGAAAATTTCAAATCTTGCTCAATGGTGAGTTGAGCTAGTCCTTTCTCAAAAGAGAACTTACAAATTAAATTAAACAAAAATTCAATAATTCAATACTTACCTTACCGGTTCATGTCCTTCCTCTAGTACCTCGAGGATATCCTTCACCATCATCAAAGTTACGAGCCGTGGAAGAACTCGTCATTCGCGTCTTTCCAACAGATCGAACGTTTTCTCATTCGAGAGTCTGTTAACTCAATTCCACCTACTCAATCCGAGAAGAATAATCCTCCTAGAAATCAATCTAGGTATCATCCTTGCGCATAATCCTGCGCTGTTAGTCTAGAGGGTATTAAACCTCTTGTGTCCTCCCACATAGGGCATGTCGAGAGCATTAAGCTCATGTGAATCTTCCTATGGCAGAACAAGTGTGTCATCTTACCAAAGTAAGTTCTTATTCCGGGCCTTTGCTTTGGGTAGGCCAAATGTTCTGATCCAAAGTTTCCTTATCTAAGACTCTCTTAACTTGATTCTATCTTCTCAAATTCGAGAAGAATAATCTTCTTAGAAATCAATCTAGGTATTTGTCCTTGCGCATAATCCTACGCTGTTATAGTCCAGAGGGTATTAAACCTCTTGTGTCCTCCCACATAGGGAATGCTCAAGTCATAGAGCATTAAGCTCGATGTCTTTCTTTCACAAACAAAGTTTGCGATCACCTTAAAGAAGGTTCTTGTTTCGGGTTGTCGCTCAACGTAGGCGGATGGTTCCAATCCGAAGATTCTTTGTGCACGGCGGCACTTCCTTCCAATCTTTTCCTCCTACGCGAGTTATTACCACCAACAGTGATTTCCCGACGCCCATTAGCGTCTCTTCCTTACAAAATCATAAAAAATGATTCACCTTGCGAGCATCAATGACGATTTGCAAAATCTCAGCCAGATAGGATTCTAGCCATAGCATTTTCTCAACGTACGTTCAAACCCGGTTCACAATAGAGCGAACCCTCTTTGATTCTCAGGGATATTCTCCCATTTGTAATTCTTACCATTTTGAAACGGTTGGCGAATTATATTCTTACGAACACAATAGTTCAAATTTATTCCAGCAGCGTGTAAATGCTACTTGACCTGCTCATGGAGAAATATATACCACAACCAAAAGTTGCTACTGTAATGGTAAAAGCACATAGCGTACTCAATGATCAACGACCATCGGAAAACCTCTTCTCCGTAGAGAAACTCAAATTCCTTCTACCAAACACATCTCAAATAGAGATTCTCGTGTCGGAATATTCTTGAGCGCAAAAAGGCGCTCAAGAGAGTATAACAAACTCTCGTCCAGTTCCTTGGCATAGGTCTGCATCTTCGTGTGTTATCCATGTACTCAAAAGTGTACATAATTCTTAAGCTGTGTTAGAGTTTTGCTGAACCTGGGAAATTTCCTTCCCTTCGTAAGATCCTTAAGAGCGAAGACGCTCAACTTGACGATCCCTTGGCTCGATCTTAGAGCAAAACCCGCTCATCAAATAATTCTTGGATTCCTCGAGCACAGGCCGTAGTCGTCGTTGGTTCCTTCCCTCCTAAAGAGAGTGTTCATTCACTTGTGCAAAAAGCACTACCATATCTTCCCTTACCGTGTAGGGGGTGTGGGCTTAAAGAGTACTCAAGCTTCATGAAAGCTTTTCTTTGCTTGAAAGCTCAGAATGGTTCCTTCATAATTTCCTACCCGCAGTAGCAGGTAATCTGTTCGAGAATTACCGGATACCAGATCAATTATGGACCTTCCGGATGGTTAAGCAAAGTAGTTCATCGTATAAAACAATGTTCTAACTCAACCCTACTCTCATAAGCACTCAAGAGTGATCGGTCTTGGCTAGACTTATGCAATCCTCGTGCGAAAAAGAAAACGCGCTTTGTAACTTCCTCAAAGACGTAACTTTGATCAGACCTGCCCTCTCACTTGAAGTTTGAGGGTCTTCTATTCAAAAAACTCAGGAGTTAGATTGAATTCCTTACTCCAAACTTTCTCCGGATAGCAACGTATCCTTCGAGGAGAGGTAACAAAAATTCATTGTTTCTGTGTTCAATGGTTCCCGTCCCACTGTGGGGATTAGATTCTATGTACATTGAGGTGTACACTTTCAGCTTGTATTGCTGTCTCCACCATCTGCTGCAAAGTATCTTGCAGATGCGTTTACAAAAATTCGGGCAAAAGTCCTTCGTTAAATTTGTTCATCTTTCCTTCCTCAGAGAGGATCAAGAATGGAGCTACCTCGGCAAGAGTGAACCACTGCTTGCTTTGACTCGCTCGTGTTCCTATTGGGCAAACCGATCCCAATCTTCTTGGATGCCTTCTTCAAAGCATAGAGGAAAAAAATTTGTCAAAAAATTCAGCCTTGATTTGAATCCAAGTCTGGTTGTAAGTTCCTTGTAGAGCTTTGGTATACCACCAAGTACTTGCAATCCCCTTGAGGTGTTTGGTCACATGCCTCACCTTCGACACTTCTCAAAAATTGCCGTTTGCAAAGGCAACTTCAAACTGTCGAATAAAAGCAGTAGCTTTCAGGACATCTTCCCTTCCGTCAAAAGTATCAAACTTGACTGGAGTGTTCCTAGGACTAGAGACCTTCTTCATATCCTTCCCGATATGACGGGATTTCTTGGCTATGGTTCTGGATTGATGTTCATGGATATCTTCTGGGTTCTGAAGTATCTTGAGCATTCCGCTCCTTGGATTCTCTAGGTTCTTGAGCATCATGCTCTTGTCACCTTCTCAGAGAATCCCAAGCCTTGTGTCGACTCAAAGAAAAAAAAAATTCCAACTCTGCGAGCTTTTCCTTGCAGGACTTAGGGTTCCGCTTGCTTACTTCTCTCTTGGCTTGTCATGGCTTCTTTCTGTATCTTCCCAGAGTCGTCCTCCTTTACAAAGAAAGAGAAGAGACCATGCTCTGATACCACTGTCACAAACGAGAGCGCATAACAATATAAAATACATTCGGATAAATAGGATTTTTCACTTATTACTGAAGCCAGAGGATATAGAGAGAAATAGAGAGAGAGAGAGAGAGAGAGATAAAGTGAGAAGATCGACACAATACTGGGGACTAGAAGATGGGCTGGTCCCCCCCCGTAATAGTATCTTTATTACTGAGGAGAAGTCTATACAAGCACTTGAACCGAACGTATTACCACGTTCGTTCTAGAATAAGACTTGATGGTTCCTGGAAGCCTTAGCTTCCGATTCCTAGGGCAAAACCCTATTCCAAGGAACTTCCGTTCCTTATTCCAAATCCTTGAGAACCAAGGTTCTCGCCTCTGGATCACACCTTCCAGACTCGGGGCATGGCATCCCTACAACTCTTTCTCTGTTTCCAGAGTCTTGTTCCTGCAGAATAACTCCGCTTTCTTGGACACGAAGTCCTTCCCTTGGGATTTTCAACTTCCGGATCACATCTCGAGAGTCTACCTCTCTTCAATCCGTGGATCTGCTTTCCAAACTTGGGTACGAAACCCTTGGGCTGATCTGGCTCTAGTTCCTCAGAGCGCTTTTATCCTGCAGAGGCTCATGCCTTCCTCTGCTCCTACTCCCTCACGAAGAGGAAGTACACCTGCAATCAAATACTTAGAGAACATAACATAAAAATCGTACCTTCAAAGTCGCGACGCTCGTAACGCAACTCGGTTCTCGAAAAAGCAATTCCCCGGAAGAGATCTCTGCATAGAAAATCCTCTCTTCCAATCCTACACACAAAAGAGGTGTGTTCTCGGGTTCCTTCTCGTAAATCAGCCCCGTCTACGACGTTTATGGGCTGAAAACAGAGAAAAACAGCAGCTTGTCACGATGGAAACACGCTCCGTAGGCACTTCTTCGCGAGAAAACTCGCGCACTGGGTCTTGGCGACATCTCGTACACTTGGGGCAGCCATGGGCATCACCGGCAAACGTCTTCTTTGCGGGTGAAATCTGCAGCAGCATCTCCTCCTTGCAAAGATTGGTCCTCCTCTCTGAGTAAGGGCATGTGATGCTTTTATAGCTCCTAGCCACGGGCACAAATAGCTGCTCGCGTAGAGATCGCGGTCGTTTTATTTTTTATTTTATTTTTTTTCAAATTTTTTTTGAATTTCTTTTTTCTGTTCTGCCAGAAAAAGAGACAGAGAAAACGCTGGCTGATCTGTTGCCTTATTTATCAGATGGCTGCCCACTTATTAAGTGGGCGGCCGGCGTATTTTAAAAATAGTCTGAACCTGCCCAAAAACTCAATAAAACCTTATAAGTTAAAAACAATGCTTTCACAGCACTTCCCAAGCGTCCCTGGATGCAATCACATGCACAGTTGCAATGCACACATACACTTCCTCGCGAGAAAGCATCTGCTTTCCCGAAAGGCAATCCCGCTTTCTCAAAAAGCATCTGTTTTTCCTCAAAGTTTCCTCTGAACCCATCTTCATTCAAGTGCTTGCTTTTTCTTTGTGCACAATTCTAACACGGTTCGGAATTTCCTCCCGACTATGGATATTCCCTTTCCGATGCACCCGTCACCCACCTTGTGACGCATCAGGAATACCCATCACCTAGTCCTTTCCTACCAAACTTACGGTACAATCTCCTTCACGATGCTCTATGTCACCCATCCTATGACGCATCAGAGATGTCCGTTCCCGGATGGTCGGATACTTCTTTCCTATGCTCCCTGTCACCCATCCGATGTGACGCATCAGAAGTACCCGTTCCTGGTGGCCTTACAGATATTCCCGTTCTCAGTGCTCCCGTCATTACTTTGAATGACGCACTAGGAATACTCTGTACTCGGATGTCTCCGGTGAGAAAAGCCCTCTCACTTAAAATTCCAATAATTCATTTAGAATTATTTTTCCTTGGTGTTCCAAGCGAGAAAACCCTCTCACTTATAAATCCAATAATTCATTTACAATTATTTTTCAGTAAGTGTAACAGGGCGGTAGGCGTTGGCTTTCACCCGAAATTCTTTACTTTAAACACACACACAGAGCACTTTGCAAAGAGAACCTGCGACGGGAGTTAACACTTGAATACACACACGGCTCGGAAGCTAGAATGCTCCGAGCAGACACCGACAACCTGTAGGCCCCAAAATTGGCGCCCCTTTCGGTATTTCTTTATTCTTTAGGAGGGTAAATTACAAGGTAAGGACCTGGGAATCCTTCACGTGTATCCACCTAGATACCATTTGATTTGGCCAAATTTCGGCAGCATAACAGCCCCAAAACTTGCGCGAAACCAATTCCCCTGCTGGAACTCGCTTGCACTATCGTATACCCTCTGATTCCTGTCCAAAAACAGTAAATTCAGCACGCTGTATTTACTGGTTTTTGCCCTGTTTTCAGCCCCAAACAGTCCCCTAACTGTCCTTTGCCAGTGGGGCACGATTCCCAATGATCCTGGCGTCCGTATGCCTGAAAAACAGTCAAATTACAGCGCATACACAGCGCTGATTTTGCACCTGTACGGTGAGGTTATGACCCTCACCAGTGCCTGCTTTGGAGCAGCAGTTAGCTACCCCTGTTCCTGCTCAAGGAGGCTCTTGCCTCAGCACAAAAGCATGAACCCACACAACTGTACATCAGTCAAATGAGTAGCCCTCTTGTGGGGCATCACATAACTGCACGTAGGGGAGAAAGAGAGCAGTATGTAGCGTGCGGGGCATCACTCCCGTCACCATACTGTGCATAGAGGGCAAGGTAAGCATTCCATAGCTTCTGTACCTGTTGCAATCCGCCTGTGGCTGAAAATGGCGCCCCCTTTGATGATATGCAGCTCGTTTTTGCCTCCCAGAGTGGCAGAATCGCTCACAAGCTGACACGTCGCCCAGTTTCCGAGTTTGGGCTTTCCCTGCTAAAAATATCTCAACTGGTGCGTCAGTTGACTTCGCGGTAGAGTTGTAAAGTGTTCCCCTAGTCATACCGAAGGTAATGACGCGAACACATTTCGTGGCCCAAAATAGCAGTTCCCTAAATTTTAGGAGATGCTTCCGTTGGGCTCCCACTGGTCTTCTGACCATCTATCCTCATTGGGACCGCATCCAAAAATGCAATGTGGCCCAACTGTCGGATACTTTTTGTTGGAAGTCCCACCTTGACTTTACGCCTTAATTGAGTTCACTTCCTAGTATCCACCAACTTGCTAAGTGCGACGGGGGGACCTATATGATCTTGCTCTGAGCCTAGACATCCTCTTACCATACGAATTCCAGTGCCGACCACTTCCCGTCTGCGGGTGAATCTACCGTTCACATTGGCCATACAATGTCCGACCGTTTGCTACTTCAAAAAGAGGGTCTCAAAATAAATAAAATAAACCCCATTGGAAAGAAACCAACAACCAAGGTTAGCAGTTGCCACATCTCTGTGACATGGTTAATAACTGCCACGTCCTCGTGACAGTAAGATAAAGCCAATTTAGCAACACTTTTTCTTTGATCTTCCAAGGACGCAAACAGGCAATAATGGGATTTAAAATATCATTTGTAGGTTCAGTAAGCAGGCCCATTTCATTCCTATTAGGAAGAAGATAAAGCTTGAACACATGGTCAAGATATTCAGGAGCAATATGTTTAAATATCACGGGATGCCTCAGTCAATTGTCAGTGACAGGGATCCACGTATGACGAGTCTTTTCTGGAAGGCATTGTTTGAGAATATGGGCACTACGCTAAAATTCTCATCTTCGGTTCATCCGCAAACTTATGGACGATCAGAAGAGTAAAATTCTACTGTCTGGATCTGCTCAAATGTTATGTGTCAGAGGACAAGGCAACTTGGGAACACCATCTTCCATTGGTTGCATATGCTTACAATAACACTGTGCATACGTCAACAACTAAGGCACCATTTGAGATAGTGGAAGGAGGGAGGAAAGTCCCACCTATTTTGCAGACTAAGGACAAGATATTTGAGGCAGACAAGTATGTGCAAGATATGGATGAAACATACAGGAAGATAAAGATTGCTCTTGAGAAGACTCAGGCTTATCATGGATGCTTGAGAGTCAATCGTTGCCTGCATCATCGCCTATGTCATCGCCTACATCATCACGAGAAGGCTCTAGAAGGATCTAGAAGATTCTAGAAGTTTCTAGAAACATGGAGAAGATTCCCGAAGAATCTAGAAGTTTCTGGAAAGCTCTAGAAAGTTGAAGAAGGATCTAAAAGGTTCTAAAAGGATCAAGAAGGTTCTAGAAGATTCTAACCTCCTCAAGAAGAACCTAGAAAGTTCTAACCTCCTCAAGCACTAGTATAAATAGGGGTCTTGGGCCATAAGCCCCTCAGTCTTGCCAACACCAGTTGTGAGGCTCCATGAGGAAATTCCTCTTCTAGTTCTTATGTTCAAGTCTTGTCCTTGCAATCAAGCCTTGTCTTGTACTCAAGTCATGTAATCCAAGCTTGTATCTAGCTCTCTTAATAAAGTATTAAGTCTTATAATCAATATTAAGCTTATCATCAAGTCCAAGTTCTTGTACATTGTGAGCACCTCCTCTTGCTCTCTTCTATCTCTATACGCGCTCATAACAGTTTGGCAAGACTACCATCTCTTAATCTTCTCAAGCCATCATGGAGCCGACGATGGAAGGTGTCATCAACGCATTGCAAAGCATCCAAGCTCAGTTATAAGAACTTCGAGAGAGTAACGCTCAACTTCAAGCAGGGCAACCCCTAATCTTGGGACCGGCGTTGCAAAATCTTCAACGTCAAATTCAAGAGCTTCAAGAGACAAGCACACATCAAGCACAAGCTGCAAGATCTAGCTATTCTCAACAACATAAGAAGGAGCCGCAGGTCAGCATGCCTGAAAAATTTGATGGGACTAGATCAAAGTTTAGAGGTTTTCTCCAACAAGTGCGCCTCTTCATTCGAATGCAACGAGAGCGTTATCTAGATGATGCCTATCAAGTAGGCCTTATTGGGACTCTCCTCTCGGGTACGGCTCTCTCTTGGTTTGCTCCCTTACTTGAAAAAGAATCTTCTCTTCTTCTGACTTTGAAGCTTTTGTGCGGGAGTTCTCTGCAACCTTTGGGGATACTGATAGAGCAAGGGTTGTTGAAACCAAACTTAGGAATCTCCGCCAAGGATCGAGACCTGCATCCGTCTATGCATCTAAATTTCAACGGCTCACTTGTGATCTGACTTGGCATGAGGAATATTTCATTAGCCAATTTCGGTGGGGATTAAAGGATGACGTAAAAGATCTTTTATTGACTATGCCAAAGGTTCACACACTAAGCGAGTTCATCTCTCAGGCAATAGAATGTGATAATCGACTATTTGAGAGGAGACAAGAGAGGCGTCTTGAGGCACCATTGCGACCCCAAACAGAAGTGACAAATAATGGCTACACACCTCAACAGGGCCATGAATCAAGCATTGAGCCCATGCAAAATGATTCAGCACGGTTTCAACCTCTCTCAGCCCAGGAGAAGCAAAGGCGACGCATTAATGGCTTATGTGTGTATTGTGGAGAGCAGGGGCACATGGCTCAACAGTGTCCAAGGAAGAGAAGGATGAAGGTTCATGGTGCAATGGCCTCAACGTGTTCGGAAAACATGGACGTCCAACCCCAATAGAGACCGATCGGTTGGACAAAAGACAAGTAAAAAAAAGGTCTCTTTCTTCCCGCTGATTCCACTTCAAGTTTTATGCTACCAGTCAAGATCCATATGCCGGGTAGGCACATGGATTGTGAAGCATTACTAGAATCAGGCGCACCGGCGTGCTTCATGGACAAAGAATTTGCAAAAGAACAAGGCATACCACTTGTGCAGAGGTCTAATCCAACAACTGTAGAATTCATTGATGGTCGTCCCCTCACTTCAGGGGATGTTAGGTATGAAACTCCACATAAAAGTAACATTGCAGGAGCATGTTTCAAGAATAGCATTCAATATTATACAAAGCCCAAGCAGTCCAATTGTTATTGGGCTACCGTGGCTTGAATTACATAATCCTGACATCGATTGGAGGGTTCGGAGAATTGAACCACGAAAAGTCCAAAAGAAGAAGGGAAGGCATAATAGGCCTACATATCTTGGAGCCTAGTTCTTCATGCGTGCAACCAAAAAGTATCCAACTTTCCTGATATTTGCAACACCAACCGACACGTCGACAACAAAAATCATGGAGGCATTGCCATGTCAATATCAAGATTACAATGATGTTTTTGAGAAGAAGAATGCAGACCTCTTACCGGAGCATCGACCCTATGATTGTGCTATAGAGCTTCAGGAGGGAACCCAACCCCCTTTTGGCCCAATATACAAGCTATCTCAAGATGAATTGGTAGAATTACGGAAAAATATTGATGAGAATCTTGCTAAGGGATTCATACGGTATTCAAAGTCCCCAGCAGGAGCTCCAATACTCTTTGTAAAGAAGAAGAACGGAACTCTCCGGATGTACGTGGATTATAGGGGCCTAAACAAGATCACTGTCAAGAATCGCTATCCCCTTCCCTTGATCCCAGAGCTTCTTGAGCACCTTGGCAAAGCAAGAATATTTACAAAAATAGATCTTCGTGGTGCTTACAACAACCTAGTCAGAATCAAAGAAGGTGATGAATGGAAAACAGCCTTTTGGACAAGGTATGGCCACTTTGAATATACCGTCATGCCATTTGGTCTCGCAAATGCCCCAGCTGTTTTTCAACATTTAATGAACGATATCTTTCGGGAGTATTTGGATTATTTTGTGGTAATATATTTGGATGATATCTTGATATTTTCCAAGGATCAAGAAGAGCATGAGCACCATGTACGATTAGTGCTTGAAAAGCTTCGTGCATCAGGGTTATATGTAAAGTTGCAGAAGTGCTCTTTTCATTAATCTAAGGTGGAATTTCTTGGTTATGTAATTTCTGAAAAGGGAATCTCCATGGATCCAAAAAAGGTTCAAACCATCCTCGATTGGGACACACCCACCTCGGTAAGAGATGTTCAATGTTTCCTCGGATTTGCAAATTTTTATCATATCTTTATACAGGGATACTCCAAGGTGGTTACGGCACTCACAAGGTTGACAGGCCATAATAAGTTTGTCTGAGACTCAGAGACCACGAAAGCATTTCAGACTCTCAAGCAAGCTTTCACGACCGCACCCATTCTAATTCACGCAGATCCTACAAAGCCTTTCATCCTAGAAACAGACGCTTCAAATTTTGCCCTTGGCGCTATTCTATCCTAAGTAGGAGAGGATGGTCGAGTACATCCAGTGGCTTTTCATTCCCGCAAGTTCTCAGCTACAGAAATCAATTATGAAATCCATGACAAAGAGCTCTTAGCAATCATCGACTCCTTCGACACTTGGCGTCACCTACTTGAAGGAGCTCCTCATAAGATCACTGTCTATACAGATTACAAGAATTTGGAATACTTCATGACATCCCGCGTCTTGAATCGTCGCCAAGCCAGGTGGAGTGGTATCCTATCAAGGTTTGATTTTCTTCTCTCTTATAGACCTGGCCGTCAACAAGCTAAGCCAGATGCGTTATCAAGAAGATCCTACCTTGCACCTAGAGAAGGCGACGCAACATTTGATCAACAAGAGTCAGTGATTTTGAAACCTGAGCGGCTTAAGCTAAACGCCACCATGAGCCAAGCTCCTGAAGATTCTACTTTTCTTTCTAAGGTGAAGACGCAAATTGCCAAAGACCCACTTGCTCAAAATATTAAACAACAACTACAAGGACAAGAGGTTAATGAGGACTTTCAAGAAATTGATGGACTAATTTACAATAAGGGTCTTCTCTATATTCCGCCAGGACCAACACGCTTGGAGGTACTTCAGCAACGACATGATCTTCCATCAGCAGCAGGGCATTTTGGGGTTAATAAGACAATTGAGCTTCTCTCCCGCGACTTTTGGTGCCTCAAATGTGGAAGCTTGTCAAGGAGTATGTAGGCACTTGTGACACTTGCAATAGATCAAAGGCCCCTCGTCATCGTCCTCATGGGTTACTCCATCCCTTGCCCATTCCAACCAAACCATGGTCATCCATCTCCATGGATTTCATTGTAGAGCTACCCTTGTCACAAGGATTTGATTCCATTTTAGTAGTCGTGGATCGGTTTACAAAAATGGCACACTTCATTCCAACCACTAAAACCGTCACCACCGAAGGTACGGCCAAACTCTTTCTACATCATATCTATCGTTATCACGGATTACCGGATGACATAGTTTCTGATCGAGGCCCACAATTCATCTCTAGCTTTTGGAAAAGCTTATTCAAGCTACTCGGAGAACAAATCAACCTCTCCTCAACCAATCACCCACAAAGTGATGGACAAACAGAGAGAGTAAATCAAGTTTTGGAACAGTATCTCTGCTATACTATCAATTATCACCAGGATAATTGGGTCGAGCTCCTACCGCTAGCAGGATTCTCCTATAATAACAGTTTTCATGCCTCCACCCGTCACACTCCATTCTTTGCTAATTATGGTCAACATCCCAAACAGGATATTCACACACTATCAAGTCGAGAATCCAGCTGCCATTCATCTTACACAACAATTATCTGCAATTCACAAAGAACTTACAATTCATATCAAAGAAGCTCAATCCAAGTATAAGGAAAGTGCAAATCTCCATCGCATGCAGTATCCAAAATACAAAGAAGGGGATAAAGTGTGGCTTCGACGTGATCTGCGTTAATCTCGTCCCTGTCAAAAGCTTGATTATCGAAGGCTTGGCCCATTTAAAATTATCCATCAAGTCAATCCAGTCACCTATCGACTCCGATTGCCCTCATCCATGAAAATCCATCTGGTCTTTCATGTCTCAGTCCTAGAACCTTGTCACACATCTAAGATCCCAGGAAGAGCCCTACAACCACCTCCTCCGGTTGAGATTCAAGGACATGACGAATATGAGGTCGAGAAAGTCCTAGATTCTTGAGTTTCGCGTGGCAGGTTACAGTACTTGGTGCATTGGAAAGGCTATGATGTTAGTGAACGAACCTGGGAACCAGCACACAATCTACAGCATGCATCTCTCAAAGTCCAAGAGTTCCATCAACAACATCCATGGAAGCCCAACTCAAGGAACACCACAGCTCCTCGTGGAACTCGTCGCTAAAGGAGGGGGTAATGTCATGGATGCTTGAGAGTCAGTTGTTGCCTGTATCATCGCCTACATCATCACTAGAAGGCTCTAGAAGAATCTAGAAGGATCTAGAAGATTCTAGAAACATGGAGAAGATTCTGGAAGAATCTAGAAGTTTCTGGAAAGCTCTAGAAAGTTGAAGAAGGATCTAGAAGGTTCTAGAAGGATCAAGAAGGTTCTAGAAGATTCTAACCTCCTCAAGAAGAACCTACAAAGTTCTAACCTTCTCAAGTAACCTCCTCAAGCACTAGTATAAATAAGGGTCTTGGGCCACAAGCCCCTCAGTCTTGCCAACACCAGTTGTGAGGCTCCTATGAGGAAATCCCTCTTCTAGTTCAAGTCTTCTCCTTGCAATCAAGCCTTGTCTTGTACTCAAGTCACGTAAATCCAAGTCTTGTATCTAGCTCTCTTAATAAAGTATTAAGTCTTATAATCAATATTAAGCTTATCATCAAGTCCAAGTTCTTGTACATTGTGAGCACCTCCTCTTGCTCTCTTCTAGCTCTATACGCGCTCATAACAAGGCTAAGAAAAAGAAAGCTACTGATTGTCACTGTCTTGAACTTGTATTTTCACTTGGTGATTGGGTGCTTTTGCGCTTTGAAAAGGCCAGGTTAAGGAAAAGGAAAGGCAAGGAATGTTTGTTTCCTAAGCTCAGTATGCGATATTATGGTCCTTTTTAGATTTTAGAAAAGATCAACGATGTAGCTTATAGGTTGAAGCTACCAGAAGGCTGGAAAATACATAATGCTTTTCATGTCAGCCTTCTAAGACCTTTTATTAATGATGTGCCAGACAATATGCTTGATGAGGAACAGCCCAAAGTGGAAGACTTGGATGAGATTCTTGTTCTTGAACAGATATTGACACATAAAGAAAGAAAGGTTAGAGGAAAGGTTGCAAGACGCTATTTGGTGAAGTTCAAGAACTATCCATCGTTGGATGCCAAATGGATGGAAGAGTCTAAATTGGTTGATTCACCTCAGCTATTGCAATTGTATCTTGAAGCTTTTCAGATGGAACCTACAGTGACTTGATGTAGTCTTTTTGGAGCAAGGCAAGAGCATGGTTCATGATGCTCAAGAGAGTAGTTAAGCAATTGTATCTACTCTTTCCATACAGAATTTAGCTAGAGAGTTTGTGCCTGAGAGTACACTAGAAGACTTCTATGCTTGATATATGTGTCGTAGCTAGGTTGGTGGGATTGTTTAATCATCCAATGCTACATTTTCCGAAGCATGTATATCTTGGATTCCCATCATAGAATATATGTGATATAAGGAGATACCGCATGTATTATTGGCATGCAAGCTTGCAGTATTTCAAGGGTGGGGTGTGTCACCAGGAGGTGTATTGTTGCCTTCCGTAAATAAATATTAGATATTTTATTTATTTTTACTTTTACTTATTTTCCCCGGAACCCTTGAAAAGGTGCAAGTGGACATTGCATGGCCAATGTGAAACGGCTGCGGCCGAACAGGTTTCTCGCATCGGGAGTTTAGGTCGGTCTGTCTGGGACTGGTTGGGCCAGTTAGCACTGAATTCTAATGAGTATGGAAGCTTGTGGGCACCAAATGAAGTTTGGGCCACTCGGAAAGTCACTTACACCATGGTCCAAGGTGTGATCAGATGGCACTACCGTCCACCTGTGCGCCTTTTCCCTACTGATTTAGCCCTCATTGTACATATGCTGTTTTTTTTCATTGGGAGAGTCTCCCCGTTTGATTCGTGTAGCCCTCTCTAGCAGAGGTGGTTGTAGCCCCATGGGCAATTTCATTAACTAATAGAAGGATCCTTCTTTTTCTTGGAAAAAAACACTTCCAATGTACACACACCTATATACAACATAGATTTATTCATAGAACTGTACAAAAACAGTAGTTGTGCGTTTCCCTTTGGGAGCGAAAGCCAGAGCAGCACTGACGGAGGGCTATGCGAGTTTAGTCATGTTAGAGAGATGGGACGAGGCCACTTAGGTCACTCCGGCACTGACGTAGCAGCGGTTGTATGGGCACCAGGTTTAGCTGCTCACTAGCGGACTCAGATAGACCAACCACCACAAGTCATTGACTCATTAGGATGAGGAGGATGATACGCAACAACCCCTCGCCGCCTATGCTACTGGAGGCATAGCTCGCTAAGGCTGGAGACAGAGGATCACAGGATGCACAGGTCACAAAGCGGTTCACCCTAGAACAAAAAAAAAAAACAAGGGAAATCAAACAGAAAGAAGAAAGCAAAGCAAAAACAAGCGACAAACAAATACACCCACACAACGCAATCCGCCAAAACAATGGAACAACCAGAAACAAGAGAAAATGAAAAACAGGCAAAAGAAAGCAAATTTAGCCTAAAGAAAAAAAGAAAGGACAAACAGAGAGCAACACACACGCACACGTTAAACACAGAGCAGCTGGAGAAACGGGGCAAGAGAGGTGGAAGGGAAGGGGGGGGGGGGGGAATTAAAGTGGACAAAAAGCAACCAACTCTAATAAATTAAAAAAAGCAAATGCACACCTGGAGACTTTAAAAACCACAGTTACATCTTGTTTTCCATCTACAGATAGACTATTGTAGTTCACAGCCTTCAGGATCTTTGTAAGTGGTGGGTCTGCTGCTTGTGCGGAAAGTGATGACGACTTTGGCTCTTGAGTTTGCAATACATTTGGCTGACTGAGATCTGTTGCAGGGCCAGGTACCTGCAAAGCACTTACAGGCTCCTTAACATCTTCTGACCTATCCTCAGTAGCCCCTGCCTTCTCATCTGAATCATGTGAATCCAAACCTTGGCGAACCCGCCTAACAAAGCCTTGTTTCCTTTTCTTGGCTCCTACACACTTGTCACTGCCCAAAACCTTCCCAGGCTCTTCAGTGGTTGCCTTTTTTTCATAAGACAGGTTGTTTGAATCATTCTCTTTCATAGAAACATGATGATCCTGAGAAGACTTCGTGGATGTCACATTCATTTGCTGCTCAGAAGAGCCAGTTCCTTTCTGTGACCTAGCTTCATGAAGACCATTTGGCAACTTCTCTTTGTTCTCATCCCCACCCTCACTTGTCTCTCCGCCACATGGCAATGAAGAGCAGGTTTCTTCACCACCAGAAGGAGAAGGTTTCTCAAATGACAATGGAGTATGTAAGGAGTCTTTGAGGCCAGTTGTCGAATCAGGTAAAGTAAACTCTTTCCTGACTTCAGGCACAACATGTTGCTGAGAGTCATTGTCGTCACTCTCTTTCTGCACAGTAGCAACCTCCATTTTCCCAGAAATAGGCTTGTTATTGTCATTACTAGCTGCAACAATGGCTTCCTCTAGGTTCACAGCACTTCCCTCCTCCTCATTTTCTGGTGAGTTCCATTTCTTCTTCAGAGGCAAACTATTTGTTCCACTTTTCTTTTTGCTGCGCCCTCTTTTACCTGGCTTGGCTGCAGAACTAAAAATCAAAACCCTGACAATGAGAACAGCCCTTATCACCTTAAAAATCAAAGAGCTTCCACACAAATTTTCTCACCTTTGCTCAAATTCTTCTATGATGTCTGCACAAGCCTTAACATTGTCGAAGGGTTCCCAAGTATTTGCCGACTCTGGCCATCCTCGCCTGAAAAATTTTATAGTGGCTCTGAATAAAATCCAACTCTAAGGAAGACATTCTGAAGGCATTCCAGTAAACTAGGATGTATACTCACCACTTTATAAGGTACTGCACCTGACCCTGCAAACCATCAAGCATAATCAAGCAACATTTAGTTAAATTCAATAAACATCATAATGATGGTGAATGCTTACAGAAAATATTAACAGCCATGATATCACCCAACATAAGCTTTTAAGAGGAACATATGCACGCACTACAGCCTCTTTTTCGCCCCACCCCCCAAGTTCAAAAATCTGATGTGCCTTTAACATAGGCTCTATTGAGAATAGCCATAGAAGAGAATTTCTTTGGCAGTTTAACCATACATGATATCGACTACTGACAAAGGAGTGCAGTGCACTCGTACACACTGCCTCCACATAGAGTTTCCCTTTCCAAATGTTGCTTGCTTCCTCCTGGATTTTGATTCCAACCGTCCTAAAAAAGTAGGGTTTGCAACAGAAAATTTCAACATATTCTGACGTCCTCTTATTTTAAGCCTTCACTTGTACCTTATCATAGCACAGATTCTTGAAGATTTTTACCTAAGGCTACTACTACTCCCTCCTCTGAGTTGGCAAAGAAGCCAAAGACTCACTGCAAAGTTGATTGTTCACATGAACCCACGCATGCTGTCACAAACCGTGACGTGGCATGGCTGGCAGTACACACACACACAGTCCCGGAATTCCGCTGTCTTGCTGATGTGGCATCACCGTACGGACCCCTGCGAATTGCGGCGCAGATTGCGGCAGAAAAAGCGCTGGCCGTACGGAACTGCTGATTTGGCAAAAGCTTGCGGAAGTTCCAGCTTTTGGCTATGCAAATTCTTACGCCATGCTTGAGAGAGAGAGAGAGAGTTCTTGAGAATGCTTTTAATTGGCAGCTTTTGGGGCTCTGCTTTTGGCATCCCTTGTAATGAGTAAATAAGTGGGCAGGGCTCCCACTCTGTAGAGCATCTGGACGCATAGTCTGAGAGTGAGACCCTCCCACTCCCTTGTACTTTGAGTTGCAGATTAATACAAAAAGAAATACCGAAAGGGGCGCCAATCTTTGGGGCCAATATCTCTAGGCACGGAACTCCGCCGGGCCATGTCGAATCAATTGTGAACTGTGGACTGTTTTGAAGTGAATTCCTGTCGTGTCGCGGTAGAATCTTGACTCGGAGCGTCCAAGTTTGTTACAGTGGTATCAGAGCACGCCCGATTTCTCTTCTACCGGGAAATCCGAATTTACGCGGCACTTATGGATTCAGACAGAGATCAGTCAACTTCCTCTGCATCTAGAGATGCAGAAAGAGATCACAAAGAAGATTCACGTGAGGAGTACGGCCCGCCTCGGCCTACTCAGGCGGAGCTTGAACAGATGGAGCGTCGACGATTGACCGACGATGAAACAAAGATGATGCTAAATTTTGCGAAGGACCCGAAATTTGCAAAAATTATGACCCAAACCTCCTTCGACGAGGTGCACTCACAGTAACGGCAAACCACAGAACCACCCCCTCAAACCGGCACTCAAGAAACCTCCTACTCCAAGGATGTTTACAGAGCAAGAATTAGAAGAGGTGGTTGATACACGGATTTCTCAGCTTTTTGACGCGCAGAACAAAGCTGAAAAGCACAACAAAAAGCAAAAAAAAGGAACTGACTTCCCTGGTTATTTGGGTCGTCAATCTGCTTTTGCCTTGGCAAGAAAGCAAAAAAAGCATGTCAGATTTGACGGAGTACCCAATTCTTCTTCTTCTTCTTCTTACAGTTCTTCTAGCTCTTCTGGTTCGAGCGAAGAAGACAAAAAAGGGAAAAAGCGAAGCAAAAAGCAAAGCTTCGAAAAGGGCAAGAAAAAGGCAAAGAAGCCTAGATTTCGCCCAATTTCTGACATTTCTAAAGAGGACTCGTCTTCAGACAGTTCGGACTATGATGATCACATATTCTATGCAAAGAAGAAGAATTTTTATAAAGCCAACCAGTATGACTTTCTGGAAGATAAAAACAAGAAAGTCCAAGAGTTTAAAGAAGGTGGACAGTCAATTAAATTTGACACGTTTTCTAGATTTCGATACGCTTCGAAGACTTTGGCTTTCATACAGCAGTTTGACATAGCTTTCTCTGGAGAACATTACTCAGAGCACTCCAAGATTAGGAGGGCTACCTCTTACTTCAGGAGAAATACTCGAACTTGGTGGTCCACGCTTCTATTGAACAAGAAAGCGCTAGTCAAATGGCTGAAATTTAAAACGCTTTTATTTCTTCTTGGTTGACTCGGGAGTACGAACGCGACATACGAACTGCTTGGAACCATCTACGGATAACCAAGAAAGATTCATTGGACACATATTGCGAGAGATTCTGGAGCTCTTTTCTACCAGCCTCTTCATTTAAGAAGATCTCCTTCAAAGAACAGATTGAGCGGTTTACCTTGGGACTTCCTACAGAGATCCAAGATCATTGCTTAGAGCAAAAGTCAGATTCCGTTCAGGAACTGATGAGTCATGGGAAACGGGGATTTGCCATTCATTCAGGCAATTTGAGCTACCACATAGATGAGATCATGACGCAAAGGACCAAACAGACTTCGAACAATAAAAGTAGAAAGAAGAAGAGCAGCCCAGAAAAGAAAGAAAAGGATGCACAACCCAAGCTCACTCTTCAAGAAGAGCAAACTACATCAAAGAGGGGAAGTGCTTTGGATGCAGGGAAGCTGGGCATATCTCCACGAAGTGCCCTGAAAAGGCACCGAAAGAACAGAACAACAAAGATGAAGACAGGCCTGAGGGTTCGAAAGCAGCTGAGGAACGTGGACGAAAAGGCAAGATGAAAGCAGGACTGGTTCCAGATTGCATGCGTACTGACCCAAGCACGATTGACGAGAGTACATAACTTTTTCGAGCTTAGGGCAAAGTGGAAGACCAAGAAGCCCTGATCTTCTTTGATGGAGGAGCCAAGGCCAACTTCATTTCACCTAAATTGGCGGCGCCGCTGGAGATCACACCTGATCAGATGGGACCACTAGCAGAGGTAGTTCTAGCGGCACCCGACAGGGACGTAGCCATTACACCTGTCATTGGCAAACTTCGGTTGCATTGTCACGGGTATTTGGGGCACGAGGACTTCTACATAATTCCCTTGGAAGGTTGTGATGTCCTCTTGGGAATTCCATGGTACCATAAGAACAACACCGTGGTCAACTATCGGGCGAGAAAAGCAACTTTGACTACAGAGAAGGGCCGAACTATTGTACTTGATGTAAAAGTTAAAGACAAGTCTGTCCCTACTGTATCGGATTCAACCGTTTCAAAATTAATGAAATCCAGTCTGTTTGTTTACTCGATCTTTTTGAACGAGCTGAATGATGAGAATAGGACAAATATGTCTGAACTTGATAAAGAACGCCAAGATTTTTTCCACACTCATGCTGATTTCTTTTCAGAGGGCCTACCAGGCGAGTTACCACCCGCTCGTCCTGAGGATCATACCATTGTTCTCATACCTAGAAGCAAGCACACCACCGAACCGACCACCTTACCGTGTGAGCCGAGCCCAGAATGAAGAGATTATGAACCAAGTGAAAGACCTTTTCGAAAAGGGTCTTGTCCAACCTAGTACTTCACCGTACTCCTCTCCAGTGTTGTTGGTTTTGAAGAAAGACGGATCTTGGAGAATGTCCATCGATTATAGAGCTCTCAACAGAATCACCATCAAGAATAGATTTCCGATTTCTAGGATCGATGGTATTCTTGACCGACTAAAGGGATCCTCGTGTTTTAGCAAGATCGATTTGAAGAGCGGATATCGTCAGATCCAAATCGCGTCGGGAGATGTCTACAAGCCAGCTTTTTGGACGACTTTTGGGTTATTTGAGTTTTTGGTGATGCCTTTTGGCCTAACCAATGCTCCTGCGGCATTTAACCGGATGATGGACAGGATTTTTCGAGAGTACAGACTATTTGTTGGCACTTTCTTTCACGACATCATTGTTTTCTCTAAGGACAAGGCAAAACGCAGAGAAGGTCTGCTATAGGTCTTCAGGTATTACGAGATCACAAGTTGGTCATTAATGCAAAGAAAAGTGAATTTTTCCTACCCGAGATACACTTTTTGGGACACATTGTCTCAGCAGCAGGAGTGCAGATCGACCCAACCAAGATAGAGACTATCCGTGATTGGCCCAATTTGAAGAATGTCCATGAAGTTAGAAGCTTCTTCGGCTTGTGTTTGTGCTACAGGCGGTTCATTAGAAAGTTTGTAGAGGTTGCTTCCCCTTTGCATATCTTGACACAGAAAGGAGTCCCTTCTCGTGGGGACCCACAAAGGTGACTACCTTTCAGACATTGAAAGAGAAATTAACTACAGGACCAGTTTTGACTTTGCCGGATTTGCAGAAGTCATTTGAAGTATATTGAGATGCTTGTGGTCGTAGTCTGGGTGCGGGTGCGGTCTTAATGCAAGAAGGCCATGTCATTGCCTACGAGAGCCGATTGTTCTCAACGTCGGAATTGACAGTACAGATATATGAGAGTTTTTTGGCGGTTATCCATGCTCTTATTTAGTGGCGATATTACCTACTCGGAGCGGATTTTACTGTCTTCACAGACCATCAAAGTTTACGCTACTTCTTGTCACAGAAGCAACTATCGAAAAAGCAGATGCGGTGGGCGAATATCTTGTCATAGTTTCACTTCCAGATTGTCCATGTGCAAGGACAGAAGAACTTGGTGGCAGATGCTTTGTCCCGCAAGTCGATAATTCTGGCTATTTCCGCGATCCATCATAGATGCTTCGAGGATATGGTCGATCAGTATGCCACAGATACAAAGTTTGTAGATATTTTCACTCGGATACGGAATGGGGAGATAGTAGCGGGATATTCCATTTGGGGTGGCTACTTGATGAGGGAAACGATGTTGTGCATTACACAGCCGTTGAGGGAAAAGGTTTTAACCGAATGCCACTGTCCACCTTTTACGGGTCACTACGGCATAGCTACCACCTTGAAAGGTGTTGTCACGTGACACATCCAACCCTATGTGTCCGTGGACAAGCTACAGCATAACAAGGTTCAGTCAGTCCAATAAGTCTAGATTAGAAGTGATCTGGCATTTTTGTGAGTCTATTCGTAGACCGTGCATGCCCAGTCACTTAGTGTGGATGCATATCCTCTGGTTGCACACAGCATGATCATCACTATTCCCATCAGAATCCATTAGAATCAGTTAGAAGATTTTTCCAATGCATTTAGCCTATTTTCCCTATTTTTAACATTTTTCACTGATTATTTTTAAGTGACTCTCCAACAAAAGTAGGTAGGGCAATTTTGCTAAGAAAATATATAAGCAAACCAAAGCTAGCACTCTTTGGCACATGAGCAAGGAGTACAACAGGCCCCCAGGCAGCAGGTACTACCTCTCTCTCTCAGCAAGAACCCCGCAGCACCCCCAACCTTGGCGTTTTCCATCCCCTAAGCCTAGCGTTTTTGGTCATCGCTCACACCTCCCCCAAGCTGGCGTTTTCAGCCTTGCAACCATCGCCAACAATCCCAGATGCCCAACATTTTTACTAACGCTACCAAGATCTGCCAGCGTTTTCATTTTCAGCCTTCGGTGAAGCCATTGTACCAGCGTTTTCAACATTCATTAACAGCAGCAGATTCAGCCCTAGACATTGCAGAAGATCGCCATTTTCAGCCTCTCAAAACGCAGCCAAAACCAGCGTTTTCAGCAGCCCGAAACAGTCCTAGATTTTCAGCCATAGCGTTTTTATGGACAGCAGATAGAAGACCACAGATTTCAGCCCTTAAGTCGATATCGTCGTCCCCGTCGTCCTCACCGACATAGTCCCAAGTTGCATCAGTTCCATGCATCGTGATTGTACCATTTTGTGCAATCAATAGTAGACCACTCTCGCCCACGAGAGTGGGGCCTTCGGAGGAGGGTTTTACAACGTCTCTGGTGTTGTATCTCTCTTCTCTCTCTATCTCTCAATCTCATACACTTGCACACACAGTGTCCATTCACTTTGTTTGTGATCATAGCATTCTCTCACTAAGAACGGAAGGCTCTACCTTCCATAAGAACAAAAGGAACCTTGAGCACAGTTCGGAGCACTCATCTTGAGCAAAGTGCAAACATTCATTCCGTTGCACCTAACATTGGTATCAGAGCTTTGGCAGTGTTCTGTATCACTCAAGGAAAGAACCCCAAGAATCACAAGGATTTTTTTTGCTTGTTGCGGTCGCACGAACCCAAGTTCGCTTGGGCGTGTCAATTCCAAATCTTGTTTTTGAAGAGTGACAGGAATCCCAAGAAAGAAGGGCTTGTCCAGCCTCCCCTTGTATCTCTTTTCACTCATTGCGGTCGCACGAACCCAAGTTCGCTTGGGCGTGTCGATTCGTAATCTTGTTTTTGAAGAGTGACAGGAATCCCAAGAAAGAAGGGCTTGTCCAGCCTTCCCTTGTATCTCTTTTCACTCATTGAGAGCGGACCGTGCACTTAGCAGCCGGCCAATCAACGTGAGGTGGGAAAAAGCAACCTTGGTGTGAGCGCAAGACCGCCAAGGGGTGCGCCCGCAAAAAGGAGTAGATCTCGGGTGAAGAGAAGATCCTTCTCAAACACGGTTAGCAAGCGAAAGAAAACGTCAAGAACCCAAGAACCCAAGACCCTCAAGAACCCAAGTTCCTCGTGAACTTAAGAACCAAAGATCATAGTGCATGGTCGTCACCCGAAGCGGAATGGATACTTCGCATACAAGTGATGAGCATGAGAGAGGCGACGAAGAATTTTCCCCACCAGGAGATTTTTCCGACCCTCCCCCTTCGCCATCTACGCCACGAGTTGTACTAACTCCTACGGAGATGATGGTCAAGTCAATGATGGACATGATGCTGGCACAACAAGAAGCGACTCGCATTACTTTGGAACGCAATGAAAGAAATGCAATACAACAACAAGAAGCGACTCGCATTACTTTGGAACGAAATGAAAGAAATGCAATACAACAACAAGAAGCCTTGCTTTCGAACGCGAGCGCGATGAACGAAATGAACGGAAAGCAGAAAGGGAGGCAGAGCATGAAGCTCAAAGAGAGCTACGCACTCAAGAATTGCTTCGACAAGTGCTAGCCTCGAAGACCGAACCACCCAAAGATCGTGGGAGTTCCTCAAGTAGCGCAAGCCACGATGCGGATTCCAACCATCCCGTCACAGAGAAGTTGACTTTCAGTAAGTATGATGGTAAGATGGATGCTACAGTTATTCATTCTTGGTTGCATCAATTTAATGTTTATTTTGCGACAACTAAGAAGACAGGAAATAGCAAAGTTTTGACGGCAACTATGTACCTTACCGGTGATGCCATCAATTGGTACCACGCATGGCAAGAGGCACAGCTAGCCACGCACCTAGAGGAAGCCGACGAATTCACGTCCCTTTCCTTCAATTGGGCTGATTTCCAAGACAAGCTCAAGGCGCGGTTTATGCCACCTCAGTACCTCGCACGATTGAAGGACGATTGGCGCGCTCTCAAGCAAAATGGTATGCCGGTTATATCTTTTTCTAATCGGGTTTTGCAGCTAGGTACCCACTTACGCAAGTCGGATGATGAGCGCAAAGAGGCATTCCTTTTTTGGGTTAGACGACTATATCAAGTTTGATGTAGAAGTCTTCGATCCAGTTGATCTCAACAAGGCGGTAGCGATTGCTCTCGCACAGGAGATGAAGCACAACAAGGGAAAGCCTAAGGAAAACAAGACTTTCACAAGTACCTCGCAGACTTCTCAAAACCCTCAAAACGGTAAGAACGGTAAGAATGGTAAGAATGGTAACTCTTCTAACCAATCTTCCACCAGTCTCTCAGAAAAGAATTCTTCTAATGAATCTTAGGGTAAGGCTGACACAATTTCTAAACCAAGCTTACTCTAGATGAAAAGGTAGCACAAGGAATTGTAGGAGGATACATCACGTCGGAAGAGCAAAGCACTTATTCTAAGGAAGGTCGTTGTTTTCATTGTCACATTAAGGGTCACATAAAAAGAACATGTCCTAAGCTTGAATCGAATGAATCTAAAGAATCCACAGAACCCACTTCCTCTGTCAATGCAATTAATGATAACACGAGTGTGCCCCAAGTTTCTCATGACCCTCCCATTGATGATTCTCTCATTCAATGTTATGGTCGTACGTCGGGGCAACGTTTTGTCATATTGTTTGACCCAGGTAGTATGCATGATGTGATCAGTCCCTCTCTTGTTGAGGGAGCCCGCCTCGAAGTTAGTCAGAGATCTCCTATCGAGGTCTCTGGCTTTCTTCCCGGTATGGACGCTCTCATCACGGAGGAGTGCCTTGATGTGTTGTTTGCAATTCAAAAAGCTCCCTTCACGAGAAGATTTGTTGTCTCTCCTCTCTCAGGATGTGATATGATTTTGGGCATTCGATGGTTTCATGATACTAACCCTCTCATTGATTGGGAGGCTAACACTTTCACTCTCAATGCCAAAAGTGATTCTCCCATTGTCATTCATGG
The DNA here is from genome assembly GCF_014529385.1 of Adiantum capillus-veneris. Classification (NCBI taxonomy): domain Eukaryota; kingdom Viridiplantae; phylum Streptophyta; class Polypodiopsida; order Polypodiales; family Pteridaceae; genus Adiantum; species Adiantum capillus-veneris. Next base: position 43,637,790 of record NC_140936.1, on the reverse strand, counting down.
AGAGTACATTGTTCATTCTCCATCTCTCATTGCTAATATGCAGGACAAGATTGAACGGATTCATGAGAAGGAGACTCTCTCATTCTCTTTTTCTCCAAAGCATGACACACAGGATTTGCATGATTGTGAGCAGCATGATGATGATTTGATTGAAAATGATGAGCATGATGATTTGGATGTCAATGACAAGCATGATAATTTGCATGATCAAGATGCAATTTCTCCCAAGCATGATGAGTTGCATGAAGATGATGTGATTGTTCACAAGGATTATGTGTTAGTGGATGCTTTTTCTAACGAAGCTAACCTCGTTGCAGATTCGATCAATCACGAAGAACCGATCTTGGCTTTCGAGTCGAGGTCCAAAGAACCCCCACAGGACGATTCGATCATTCAGGAAGAACCGATCTTGGCTCTCGAGCCTAGGTCTAAAGAACCTGCACAGGAAGTATTGTGTTCGCATGATTGATACGCACTCATTGTTCGAATGTTTCATTCGTGATCGTTTCCAGTATTTTAGTCAGCATCGTTATGTGATCCCTTTTCCTCAGCATGACATATTGTATGTTGAGCACGTTTCACTCATGGATGGGCACGAATGTATGCGGATTTTTCATGAAAAGCTGAAAAGTATGTATGTAAGGAAGTCACATTCCATGTCTCTTCCTCGGCATGACACAGTTTCCGAACGAGCACATGAAAGTATGAGCACGAAGCATGGGCATTTCCGTTGTGAATTGCCAAATTTGATTGCTCTAGATCAAAAGAGAAGGATTCGTTCTCATTGTTTGCATGTGTTTCATGAACAGTTTGGCACCCCGTCTCTTTGTTCATCTACCACAACACAATACACTCTTCAACAGGGAAGGCGCCATTTTTGAGATTATTCAAGCTGCTGTGAAGGTTCCACCCTTCCTAAGAAGGAAGGAAAAGATTTTTGAAGCGGATGAGTATACGCGCGACTTAGACACGGCTTTTGCCAAGGTCCGCGAGGCTTTGCAGAAATCTCAAGAAAGACAGAAAAGGCAGAGGACTGAGAAAGAAAAAGGGAAAGGAGAGGCTTTTTCCAAAGCTTAGTGTGAGATACTATGGACCTTTCCAGATCTCCGAAAAGATCAATGATGTCTCCTTCCGATTGAAACTGCCTAACACTTGGAGGATTCACAATGCATTTCATGTGAGTCTCTTGAAACCTTTTATAGGTGATGTGCCCGGAGATGGGGAGCCTGATGAGCAACCCGAAGTGGAGGAAAACGAAAAGATCCTTGTTCCTGAACAGATTTTGGCACATAAGGACAGAAAGAATAAGGGTAAAGTAAGATGACGGTTCTTCGTTAAATTCAAGAACTATCCTGCATTGGATGCGAAGTGGATGGAGGAGGAGGACCTAGCAGATACTCCTCGGATTGTGAAACGTTACCTTGAAGCTTTTGGTTTAGCATAGTCTATTCCAAATAAAACCCTCAATTCAGCTTGGCCGGAGATCTGGGGGAGTGGGTTGCACAAGAGGGAGAGTTACTCCGCTCCTTTGTCAACAGATGCCTCGATTCGAATACTAGAGTCATTGATGTCTCTTTGAGCTTCAGGGATACTGCGAGCTGACAGTATTCTGCTGTATGACTTTATGAAATGGAATTCCTGAACATGAAATTGATTTGTTCATGACTTGTTTTTAAGTGCAAGAACTAATAGACGAAATGACTGCACCATTTTGGTCTAAATGATCTCGAATAGACATGGTTGCAATAGGGGTTAGTCAATCGGGCATCTATGAGGTCCTGAGTGGATCTAGATGCGATTGCTAACTGCATTGCCGATAAAGCATGGTCTAAGATCCGAATGAATGTTGAATGTGATTTGTCATCTGATGTCCTGTTGAAACCGGGCCGTAGGGTGGTAGGCGTTGGCTTTCACCCGAAATTCTTTACTTTAGACACACACAGAGAGCACTTTGCAAATGAAACCTGCGACAGGAATTTAACACTTGAATACACACAGCTCGGAAGCTAGAATGCTCCGAGCAGACACCGGCAACCTGTAGGCCCCAAAATTGGAGCCCCTTTCGGTATTTCTTTATTCTTTATCAAAGGGAATAAAACCTGTGATCTCCCACAAGCTGCCCCGCACAATCTAGGCTAAGAAACACCTGTTCTGGCCCGATTTCGGCAACATAACTGTACTAGGACGCTTCACAGTCAGTATCCCCACGCAATAGGTGACGTTCCCGACGCATACGGACACTTTGCAAAACCTGGCAAGAATCTGCAGCACGCTGAATTCTCTGTTTTCTGCCCTGAACATGCGCCAGTTCACCTGTACAGCGGTCCCCTTGCGTCCCCGAACCTCCTGGGGGTATTAGGGTCCGTTTAGGGCCGAAACCCTAAACCTGCAAAAGTACACAGCAGGCTGTAATTCCCTGTTTTGGGCTCCGTTTCGCGTGCCGGTCACATCAGTAGCAAGACCTCAAGCTCCCGCACCAGTGGATACTCCAATTCATACAAAAATTTTCTTCACCTTACCTACCTGTAGGGCTACTTGCCCTTTGAATCGGACGAGATTTCTGGCGTGAAACCTCTCCGAATTCACCTCTACCTGCGGGAGATTGGCCGCTAGCTAATCCAATACCTGTGCAAGAGGCTCTTGCCTCGGCAATCGCGCATGAACCCACATAACTGTACATTGGTCAAATGAAAAGCCCACTAGTGGGGCATAACATACTGCTCGTAGGGGAGAGAGAGGGCAGTGCGTAGCATGCAGGGCATCACTCCTGGCACCGCACTGTACATAAGAGGGAAAGGAAGCACTCCATAGCTCTTAACCTGTGACAGATTGCAAATGAAGCCTCTCCCTTCTCTAAATTCAGCGCCAATTCTTCTGCAAGAGGAAAGTCCATGAAAATATGACACTTGGCGCATTTACAAGCATTTTCCCGTTTCTGGTTCGCCGCTTAAAAATATCCTGACCGGTTGCCCAGTTGACTTCGCGGCAAAGTTGTAAAATATTCCCCTAGTCATACCAGAGGTAATGACGAGAACACATTTCACGGCCCAAAATAGCAGTTCCCTAAATTTTAGGAGATGCTTCCGTTGGGCTCCCACTGGTCTTCTGACCATCTATCCTCATTGGGACCGCATCCAAAAGTGCAATGTGGCCCAAATGTCGGATACTTTTTGTTGGTAGTCCCAGATTGACTTTACGCCTTAATTGAGTTCGCTTCCTAGTATCCACCAACTTGCTAAGTGCCACGGGGGGACGTATATGATCTTGCTCTCAGCCTCGACATTCTCTTACCATACGAATTCCAGTGCCGACCACTTCCCGTCTGCGGGTGAAACTACCGTTCACATTGGCCATACAATGTCCGACCGTTTGCTACTTCAAAAAGAGGGTCTCAAAACAAATAAAATAAACCCCATTGGAAAGAAACCAACAACCAAGGTTAGCAGATGCCACATCTTTGTGACATGGTTAATAACTGCCACGTCCTCGTGACACCTGTGATGTCAAGTGATGTGATTGTCGATTGGTACATGTGCTAGATGTGTGTTCCTAATGCGTCGGTACTAACAGTCGGTGTCTGCTAAGGCAGTTTATGGCTTCTATCTGTTTTGCAGGCATAATCGAGGGCGATTACAATGCCTTCAAGAGGGGGGTATGTCACAAACTGATGACGTGGCTGCTTAGTGCACACACACACCCCCCTGGCAAGGACCCCTGTGGCGGGCTGAAATGCTGACTTGGCTGCAGAAGAAGAAATGTTGATCTGGCTGGCAACGGCAGTGCTGACGTGGTAGCATCGTACGAACAGGCCCGCATTTTGCGGTGCAGTTCACCAAAAAAAAAAAAAAAGCACTGATGATGTGGTAGGCAACGTATGGAAACTGGCTATTTTTCTCTATGCAAAGCTGGCTACATTGAAAGCTTTTGGGGATTGCTTTTATTTCCCCAGGAGGGCTTGTGAGAGAAAAAACTTTATTGAATTGCTTTATTATTGAAGAGCTTTTGCTTTCAGCTTTTGGGGCTCTGCTTTTAGCATCCCTTGTATTCTTTAAATAAGCAAGCAGGGCCTCATAACTCATGTAAGGATTCTAGTCGCTAATCCTTAATTAAGTACTTAAACTCATGATTAAGACTTAAGAAACTGAACTTAGAACAAGACTTAGAAGACTCTGTGTTTGATTGATTGACTTGTTCAAAACTGAGTACAATAGGCTCCTTATATAGGAGACGAAGAGACACAAATGAAAAGACACGTCTCATGGTGAAGAGACGCGACTTTAGACGTAAAGACACATCCTTTCGGCGAAGAGCTGCAACCATTGGGCGAAGAGTCGCACCCGTAGAGCGAAGGGGTGTGACCAGTCGTCGAAGGAGTGTGGCTTTTGGCGAAGAGACACGCCCTTTGAGCGAAGGGGTGTGACCATCCAAGCGCAGGGGTCCTCCTTGGCATGGCACTTCGCGTATCTGCAACTAGGAGTAGATGTATTGTTGTTAACATAGTCACAATCGTGACATTCCCTCCCTCTTTAAATAAAACCCAGGGTAGTTGTAGAAACTCCGGGAGAAAGAAATGTATTGTTGTTGTGCTTCTGCATCCAAAGCTCTTTCTGTTAAGTCCCACATCATGGCACTGTTATTGACCTTGACTATTTTGTCAAACTGAGAACTGATCATATCTGCAACTTGATAAGTGCCTTTGTCAAAGTTATTTGTAACTTCGAGCTTTGTCCAAGAAAAGATTGGATCTTTATCTGCTTCGAGTGAAATTATTGGTAAACTGACTTGAGTTTTTTGTTGAGTGATGACCACTGGTTGAAAATTTGCAAAGTATTCCATTGGTTTGTTTGGAACATTAAAATCCTTTTGAAGGGATGTCGTAGACTGAGACAGAGTAGTTTTTGGAGGTATTTCCATCTGTAAAGGTTTATCAACAAAACAAGTTGTGTCCAAAGATTCAATTGCAGCGACTGAAGTCGTGCTGCAAGAGTTTGTATCCGCTTTATCCTTTGCACCACTGAAGGCAAGGACTGGAGTCTTCAAGTTTGAAGAATTATCATTCACCATAGCATCTGGTATCTGTTTAGAGACAAAGACTTTATTCTGCAAGGCCAGTGACGAGGCGAATTTTCCTGCCTGGATCACGGCCAAAGAAGGGGTTATGTGTTCGTTGGTTGTCACATAAGAACTGGAATCTTCTGAATCTTCAGCTTTCTCAGCGGGTATTAAGGCTTCCAATTGAGAAGGGGGAGGTCGGGGGAGCTGTTGCCTCTTAGACCTCTGAAGGATCCTCTTACACAAGGAAAGGATCAATAAATCACCATCAGATAAGAAAGACTTAAATGTAGGGGCATGGCTCGCGAGGGGGAACTTGTCCAGCGTCGCGGCATTCACGACCGAGTACTCGACTAGGGTCAGATATATGTGCCACTAAGTAAGCCCATCTTCATATTGCTGATGATCTGTTGCAAGCTTCATATTGCTGCTTTTGTTGCTGATGATTCCAATAAGAAGTTTGCTGCTTAGAATTGTAACTTTTCCAAGAATATTCACGCTGAGACTTTTGCTGCTCGCACGATGATACTTTGCGTCTAGTTGTCTCTGAGAAACCATGCTTTGGGTGAGAAAATTTCGGTTCCGAAGGCTTATGTTTGAGTGGTTCTTCCTGGTTGACCACTGAAGCGTCGGAAGAAGATGCATGTATTTTCCGAAAAGTTGTTGGGTGACTCTGAGAAGAGGTTTGTATTTGCATATGATCCAAGCGAGTGTGAATCGATGCGAGGCTTGATGAAATTGCTGTCATCTGCTTTTTGATAACTGCTATTGGATCCTCGGGTAAAATATTGTCATCGTCATTGTGTGATTCGGCCATGTCGACTGTTCACCGGAAACTGATACTTCGGGAGCAGAAACTGCGTATGGAACGGTTTCGGCTTTGGAATTAGGGAATCGGGAATTATGACGACTTCTGGTTCGGGTGCTGGTTCCGCTTTCGGCTCCGGGTATCGGGAATGATTATGAGTTTGGGTGCCGAGAGAGAGTACACCGGCAACTTGGGGTCAGGAAGCTCGTCTATGTACGAGATGCAACGGAAATCTGCCCACTGGTGCTCGTCGGCCATAGCAAGTGTGTGGACCTGCCGCGAGAATGCAGTTGCAAGAGGCCAAAACTGCCAGCACTTGTGTTGGGTGGGAGAGTGGCGAAAGGTAGTTTGTTGCGTTGAAATGTCATGCTGGGGATTGTTTTTAAGCAAGTAATACTTTGTCCAAGGGTGCATTCATATTGGTTAGTAATAATCTGGGGTTGGCCGGTCAAGTTTGGCACGCACTTGGAGGTTTTTTAAGTGGCCACTTACTTGAGATATAGCTTCCGTTAAAAAAAATGAAACGCTGCTGGTCGTTTTTTTACGTAACCAAAACAGCCAGCGTAAGAATTTCTGTGAGTTGCCGCTTGAGGAAAAAAAACGTTGCCTGCTTGGGGCGTGTGTGATTTGATACCCCAAGGGGTGAGTCTCTCCACTAGCAAGGGGTGCGAGTGTTTGTGTGGCCACGAAGGGGTGCCAGCAAAAAAAATCAGAAGGGGCAGCCAGCAAAAGGCAAGGGCAGCCAGCAGATCATACGCCAAGGGGTGCGAGCACGTAGAGGCAAGCCGGCGGGAAAGGGTGCGAACACGAAGGGGCAGCCAAAGGGTACATCCCTCGAAAGGGCAACAGCAAGGCCACCAGCATCACCATTCACGGGTACGTGCACGCGCGCACACACATCTGTGTTCAGTTTTCTGTTTACAAAATTGAGAAATAAGGTTTAGGTTACCTCATATGCTCGTATGCACATGCCTACCACCTTTCTTCTGCTTCCATGTAACTCCGAGAAGGGGTAGAGTGTAGCGGCGAGGGTGAGAGGCTCACAACCTTCGGGTCCCGGAAAAAATTTGCTATGATACCACTGTAAGGATTCTAGTCGCTAATCCTTAATTAAGTACTTAAACTCATGATTAAGACTTAAGAAACTGAACTTAGAACAAGACTTAGAAGACTCTTTGTTTGATTGATTGACTTGTTGAAAACTGAGTACAATAGGCTCCTTATATAGGAGACGAAGAGACACAAATGAAAAGACACGTCTCATGGTGAAGAGACGCGACTTTAGACGTAAAGACACATCCTTTCAGCGAAGAGCTGCAACCATTGGGCTAAGAGTCGCACCCGTAGAGCGAAGGGGTGTGACCAATCGTCTAAGGAGTGTGGCTTTTGGCGAAGAGACACGTCCTTTGGGCGAAGGGGTGTGACCATCCAAGCGCAGGGGTCCTCCTTGGCATGGCACTTCGCGTATCTGCAATTAGGAGTAGATGTATTGCTGTTAACATAGTCACAATCGTGACAACTCAGAGCATCTGGACGCAGAGTCTGAGTGTGAGTGCCTGCCGCACTCTTGTACTTTGAACACCGATTAATATAAAAAGAAATATCGAAAGGAGCGCAAGTCTATGGGGCCAATATCTCTAGGCACGAAACTCCGTCGGGCCAGTGTCGAATCAATTGTGAAATGTGAACTGTTTTGAAGTGGTTATTTGTGCTATCGCGGTAGATTCTCGACTTGGGAGTGTCCAAGTCTGTTACAGTTCCCATGTTTCATTCTTTTCAATCTAATGGACTCTTGCCTTGTTGAGGTGGATACTATCCTGTCCGTAAGATAAGTCAATGGAGTCGGCATGCTTTCCAAATCGTTCCTTAGCATGTTGCATAAGTCTCTGAATAGAGTCAGACTTTTGGTTTAGACAACAGTCTTGAATCTCTTTTAGCAAATCACAGCAAAACCGCTCAATCTGGTCTTTCAAAGTAATCGTCCGAAACGAAGACATTGGCAAAATAAGTATCCCAAAACCCTGGCAATAGTCATCCAATGTATGGTTCTCACTCATTTTCAAGTGATGCCAAGCCGTGATGACATTTGTTGCATATTCATCTGATATCCAATTTGACGTAAAAATTGTCTTGAATTTTAATCACGTGCAGATGCTTCTATGCGTAACAGAGTAGACCACCATGTCTATACAGTTTCTTTCAAGTAAGATGCCGCCTTTCGCACTCTGGAGTCTCCTGAGAACCGTCCTCAAGAGAAGGGGACATCAAATTCTCGTACAAACTCAAGGGCTCGATGGGTGTCATGGTAGCGTGAAAACGTCTCAAACCTGATAGCCTGACTCCCTTCCTTGAACTCCTTGGTTTTCTTGTTGATCTGGTCATTGTCAAAAGAGGACGAGCTCTCCTCCTTCGAACGGCTAGATGGCCTTCCATGCCTTCTAGACTTTTTTTTTTTCAAAAATCTACTTAGAAAAATCTTGTCGTAGGTGCTTAGGAATTGAGGAACCTTCTTAGCACCCTCGAATACTTCAAATGGCGCCTTCCCCATGTGTTGTTGTAGGCAAACTCCACCAAGGGCAAGTACTTTTCCCATTAAATCTTCTAATCCAAAAAACAAGACTTCAACAAATTAAAAACCATCGATTGGCTATCTCAAATTGCCAATCTGTCTTCGGGTGGAACGAGGATGAGAACTGCAAACGCGTGCCAATGTTCTCCCAGATTTCCCTCCAACACAACCTAGTAAATCAGGGATCTCTGTCCAAAACAATGGACTCGGGCATGCCATATATTCGGAAATCTATGAGACAAACACTTTTGCCAAATGATCGGTCTTAAAAGTCTTCTTTATCGTAAAGAAGTGAGCCCGCTTACTGAATGTGTTGATGACTGTCCAAATGCCATCATGTCCACTTTAAGTCTTGGGGAAATCAAAGATGAAATCCATAGCAATGCTTTCCCAGGGGCGGGTGGGACTGGATAAAGGTTGTAAGAGTCTGTGTGTCTCATACTAAACATCTGCGAACAAAGTCATCCACATCCTTTTTAAGCCTCAGCCCATAGAAGTAACGCTCCACACCCTTCAAGGTGGTATCTATACCACGGTGGCCTATAAAAAGGTGGACAATGGCACTCTGTCAAAACTTTTTCCCTCAAAAGGCTTTGTAACACAACATCAATTTCCGCGTCAAATAGCCATCCCGGATGGAATAGCCTAAAATTGTCTCCCCATCCTAAATTCTAGTAAAAAAATCAACAAAGTCAAGATCCATGTCACAAAGTGATGACGTGGCGGACAACAGAAACCCTAATTTCTGCCAAAAACCCTAAAATTCCTGCAAACCCTAAATTTTGCCAAAAACCCTAATTTCCGGAAATCGCGGAGGCGGATTATTTTTATTTAAAAAATTTTATTTTTTTTTTTGGAAAATGATGAGCGACGCGAATTTTGCTTTTGCTTTTTTTTAATAAAAAAAAAGAGAAAAGACTCTCTAAGAGAGAGGGAGAACTGCTGCTTTTGATTTTAAAAGCTTTTGGGGCTCTGCTTTTGGGCATCCCTTGTAACCTTTAAATTAGTGGTGAGGGCCTCACTTCTCAGAGCATCTGGACGCAGAGTCTGAGAGTGAAACCCTAACCGCTCTCTTGTACTTTGATGATTGATTAATATAAAAAGAAATACCGAAAGGGGCACCAGTCTTTGGGGCCAATATCTCTAGGCACGGAACTCCGCCGGGCCAGTGCAAATCTATTGTGATCTGTGAATTGTTTTGAAGTGGTTATTTGGTGCTGTCGCGGTTGATTCTTGACTTGGAGTGTCCAAGTCTGTTACAGTGGTATCAGAGCACAGCCAATTTCTCTTCTATGGGAAATCCGATCCCCGAAATTTTTTTCCCGCGGCACCTATGGCTTCAGGCAATGATCAGTCGACTCCCTCTGCATCTGGAGATGCGGGCTGGGATCACAACGAAGATTCAGGCAGAGTATGGCCCGCCTTGGCCTACTTAAGCGGAGCGGCAAGAGATAGAGCGTCACCAGTTGATCGGCGATGCAACAAAGATGATGCTCAATTTTGCCAAGGACCCGAAGATGGCAAAATATATGAACCAGACCTCTTTGGAAGAGGTACAGATGGAGTGGCAGAGAACCACAACACCACTCCCGAAACCCGCTCTCAAGAAACCTTCTGCCTCCAAGAAATATACGGAGAAGGAACTGGAGGACGTGGTTGATGCACAGATTGCTCAGCTTTTTGACACGCAAAAGAAAGCCAAAAAGCACGGCAAAAAGCAGAAGAAAGGCACTGACTTCCCGGGATATTTGGATCGTCGGTTGACATTTGACAAGGCAAAGAAACAGAAGAAGCGTGTTCGATTTGAAGGAGTACCCAGTTCTTCTTCTTCTTCTTCTGACAGTTCTTCTAGCTCCTCGGATTCGAGCGAAGAAGACAGAAAAGGTAAAAAGCGAAGCAAGAAGCAACGCTTTGGAAAGGGCAAGGCAAAGAAGGCTAAATCTCGCCCAGAGACTGACAGTTCTACTGAGGACTCGTCTACAGACAGCTCAGATTCCGATGACGGAAAGTTTTATGCGAACAAGAAGAATTTTTACAAAGCCAACCAGTATGACTTTCTCGAAGATAAAAGCAAGAAAGTCCGAGAGTTTAAGGAAGGTGGCCACTCGATCAAGTTTGATACTTTTCAGGAGACTCAGATGCTTCGAAGGTTGTCTTTGACATCGCTTTCGCAGGAGGACGCTATTCAGAGCACTCCAAGATTCGGAGAGCTGCCTCTTACTTTAAGGAGAATGCTCGTACTTGGTGGTCCACGCTTCTATTAAGCAAGACTGTGCCAGTTACATGGCTGAAATTCAAGAGGCTTTTTATTTCTTCTTGGTTGACTCAAGAGTTTGAGCGAGATATACGAGCTGCTTGGAACCATCTCCGGATGACCAAGAGCGATACAGTGAATTCTTATTGTGAAAGATTCTGGAGCTCTTTTCTACCCGCCTCTTCATTCAAGAAGATCTCATTCAGAGAACAGATTGAGCGGTTTACCTTGGGTCTACCTACAGAGATCCGAGATCACTGCTTGGAACAGAAGTCAGCTTCTATTCAGGAGTTGATGAGTCATGCGAAGCGGGGCTTTGCCATTCACTCTGGCAGTCTGACTTACCCCACAGATGAGGCCATGACACAACGAGCCGAACAGACTTCTGGGAATGAAAGTAGAATGAAAAAAGAGCAACCCAGAGAAAAAAAAAAAAGGATGCACGACCCAAGCTTACTCTTGAGGAGAGAGCTCGCTTCATCAGAGAGGGGAAGTGCTTTGGATGCGGGGAACATGGACATATTTCCGCGAAGTGCCCTGATACGGCACAGAAAGAACAGCATGATAAAAACGACGACAGGTCTGAGAGTTCGAGAGTAGCTGAGGAATGTGGCAGAAAAGGCAGATAGAAAAGCAGAACTGGTACCACATGGCGTGGGACCTGCACCGAATCTAATGAATGAAAGTACAAACTTTGCCGCTTTCGGGCCAAAGCGAAGGATCAGGAAGCTCTTTTGAAGGAGCCAAGGCCAACTTCTTTTCACTTGGAATTGGCGGCTCGATTTGGAACTACGCCCGACAGACTGATGCCACAGGCGGAGGTAGTTTGACTGGCACCCGGATGGGATGTTGCCATTACACCGAGCATTGGAAAACTTCGTTTGCAATGACAGGGGTGTTCAGGGCACGTGAGTGACGTTCTACTCGGGATCCCTTGGTACCACAAGAACTACGCCGTGGTTGACTACCGGGCCGAGAAAGTGACTTTGATAAATGAAGGGCTTAGAGATTGTACTTGATGAACTTCAGTTTTCTTACTCATTCTTTTGGGAGAACTGAACGATGGATATTGAATATGTTTTGACCTGAAGAAAAGAACGCCAAGATTTTTTTTTCTCCACGCTCATGCCGATTGCTTTTGAGAGGGCCTGAAGATCATACCATTGATCTGAGATCTGGAAGCACGCCACCGAATCGGCCACCTTATCGTGTGAGCCGAGTACAGAATGAAAAGATTATGAACTCAGTGAAAGACCTCTTGGAAAAGGGTCTTGTCCAGCCTAGTACTTCACCGTATTGCTCTCCAGTGTTGTTGGTTTTGAAGAAAGACGGATCTTGGAGAATGTGCATGGATTATAGCACTCTCAACGAAATCACCATCAAGAACAGATTTCCGATTCCTAGGATCGATGATATACTCGACAGGTTACAGGGATCCTCGTGCTTTAGCAGGATTGACTTGAATAGTGGATATCATCAGATCAGGATAGCGCCAGGAGATGTCTACAAGACAGCTTTTCGGACGACTTTTGGGTTATTTGAGTTTTTGGTGATGCCTTTTGGCTTAACCAATGCTCCTGCGACATTTAACCGGATGATGGACAGGATTTTTCGAGAGTACAGGCTATTTGTTGACACTTTCTTTCTTTGACGACATCATTGTTTTCTTCAAGAATGAGGCAGAACACAGAGATCATCTGCTTCAAGTCTTTCAGGCATTACGAGATCACACGTTAGTGATTAATGCAAAGAAAAGTGAATTTTTCCTACTAGAGATACACTTTTTGGGACACATTGTGTCAGCAGCAGGAGTGCGACTGGACCCGGCCAAGATAGAGACTATCCGTGATTGGCCCGATTTGAGGAATGTCCATGAAGTTAGAAGCTTCTTGGGACTGTGTTCGTACTACAGGCGGTTCATACGAAAGTTTGCAGAGGTTGCTTCCCCTTTGCATATCTTGACACAGAAAGGAGTACCTTTTTCGTGGGGACCCACAGAGGTGACTGCCTTTCAGACATTGAAAGAGAAATTGACTACAGGACCAGATTTGACTTTGCCGGACTTGCAGAAGTCATTTGAAGTATTTTGTGATGCTTGTGGTCGTAGTCTGGGTGCGGTCTTGATGCAAGAAGGCCATGTCATAGCTTACGAGAGCCGTTTGTTCTCTAGGCCGCAGATGACAGCACAGATCTATGGGAAAGAGCTTTTGGCGGTTATCCACGCTCTTACTCAGTGGCGGCATTACCTACTCGGAGCGGATTTCACTGTCTTTACAGACCATCAGAGTTTGCGCTACTTCTTGTCACAGAAGCAGCTTTCGGAAAAGCAGATGCGGTGGGTGAACATCTTGTCACAGTTCCACTTCCAGATTGTCCATGTGCAGGGACAGAAGAATGTGGTGGCAGATGCTTTGTCTCGGAAACCGTTGGTTCTGGCTATTTCCGCGATACATCATAGGAGCTTCGAGGATATGGTCGATCAGTGTGCCACAGATACAGATTTTGCAGATATTTTCACACGGATACGGGATGGGGAGACAGTAGCTGGATACTCCCTTCGGGAAGGCTACTTGATGAAAAAGACTATGTTGTGCGTTACACAGCCGTTGAGGGAAAAGGTTATGATTGATTGCCACTGTCCACCTTTTATGGGTCACCGCGGCATTGCTACCACCATGAAAGGGGTAGAGAGAGATTTCTTTTGGCGGAGACTGAAGAAGGATGTGGAAGAGTTTGTGGGCAGTTGCTTGGTATGCCAGAAGGTCAAGTTTGACAGGCATAAGGCACAGGGATTGTTACAGCCTTTACCCATACCCACCCGCCCCTCGGAAAATATTGAAATGGATTTCATTTTCTTTGATCTCCCGAGAATACAGAATGATCACGATGATTTTCCGATTACATGGCACGCCTGAGACGATTGTCTCCGACAGAGACCCCAGATTTATGAGTTTGTTTTGGAAGGCAATTTGGGAGAACATTGTCACGCGGTTGCAGTTCTCGTCATCGTTCCACTTGCAGACTGACGGGCAATCTGAGATTGCCAATTCAGTGATTTTAGATTTATTGAAGTCTTGTATCTCGCATCAGAAGACTCAATGGGAAAAGAACTTACCTTTGGTGGAATTTGCCTACAATAACATGATACACTCTTCGACGGGGAAGATGCCATGTGAGATTGTTGAAACTGCTGCGAAGGTTCCATCCTTCCTGAGCACGAAAGATTAGAAATTTGAAGCGGATGAATATTCGCGAGATTTGGATACGGCTTTTGCCAAGGTTCGCGAGACTTTGCAGGAGTCTCAAGAACGACAAAAAAAGGCAGCGGATCGCCATCGTCGCGACTGGAAACTGAAGGAGGATGATTGGGTGCTCTTACTTTTGAGAAGGCACGCCTAAGAAAGAAACAGGGAAAGGAGAGGCTTTTTCCAAAGCTTAGTATGTGATACTACGGACCTTTCCAGATTACTGACAAGATAAATGATGTCTCCTTCCGATTGAAACTGCCAGATACTTGGAGGATTCACAATGCATTGCATGTGAGTCTCTTGAACCCTGTTAAGGGTGATGTGCCTGATGATGGGGAGCCTGATGAGCAACCCAAAGTGGAAGAAAACGAGGAGATCCTTGTTCCTGAACAGATTTTGGCACATAATGATACGAAGAAAGGTAAAGTCTGAAGGCGGTTCTTGGTTAAGTTCAAGAACTTTCCTGCATTTGATGCGAAGTGGATGGAGGAGGAGGACCTAGCAGATACTCCTCGGATTGTGAAACTTTACCTCGATGTTTTGGTTTAGCATAGTCTACTCCAAACGGAACCCAGAAACTCAGCTTGGCCGAAGATCTGGTGCAGTGGGATGCACAAGAGGGGAGTTACTCCGCTCCTTTGTCAACAGATGCCTCGATTTTGATACTAAAGTCACTGATGTCTCTTTGAGCTTCAGGGATACTGAGAGCTGACAGTATTCTGCTGGATGACTTTATGAAATGGAATTCCTAATTATGATACTGATTTGTTCTTGACTTCTTGTGAGTGCAGGAACTGGTAGACGAAATGACTGCAGCATTTTGGTCTACTTGATCTCGAATAGACATGGTTGCAATAGGGGTTAGTCAATCGGACATCGATGAGGTCCCGATTGGACCTAGATGTGATTGCTAGCTACATTGCCGATAAATCATGGTCTAAGATCCGAATAAAGGTTGAATGTCATGTGATGTCCTGTGATGTCTGGTGATGTCCTGTGATGTCGTGTGATGTGACTGTCGATTTTGTACATGTGCTAGATGTGTGTTCCTAGTACGTAGGTACTAACAGTCAGTGTCTGCTAAGACGGTTTATGGCTTTTGTCGGTTTTGCAGGCGTAATCGTGGTCGATTACAATGCTTTCAAGAGGGGGGTATGTCACTAAGTGATGACGTGGCGGACAATAGAAACCCTAATTTTTGCCAGAAACCCTATAATTCCTGCAAACCCTAAATTTTGCCAAAAACCCTAATTTCCGGAAATCGCGGAGGTGGAATTTTTATTTTTATTTTTTTGGAAAATGATGAGCGACGCGAATTTTGCTTTTGCTTTTTTTTTATAAAAAAAAGAGAAAAGACTCTCTAAGAGAGAGGGAGAACTGATGCTTTTGATTTTAAAAGCTTTTGGGGCTCTGCTTTTGGGCATCCCTTGTAACCTTTAAATTAGTGGTGAGTGCCTCACTTCTCAGAGCATCTGGACGCAGAGTCTGAGAGTGAAACCCTAACCGCTCTCTTGTACTTTGATGATTGATTAATATAAAAAGAAATACCGAAAGGGGCGCCAGTCTTTGGGGCCAATATCTCTAGGCACGGAACTCCGCCGGGCCAGTGCAAATCTATTGTGATCTGTGAATTGTTTTGAAGTGGTTATTTGGTGCTGTCGCGGTTGATTCTTGACTTGGAGTGTCCAAGTCTGTTACAATCCATGACGTATTGATCAACCATATCCTCAGCTTTTGTGATGAATGGCGGAAATAGCCAGAACCAAAGGCTTCCTAGACAATGCATCTGCCACTAACTTCTTTTACCCCTGAACATGGACAATCTGGTAGTGAAACTGTGACAGGATGGTAGCCCATCACATCTGCTTTTTCCAAAAGCTGCTTCTGTGACAAGAAGTAGTGTAAACTTTGATGATCTGTAAAGACTGTATAATAGGCTCCGAGTAAAAAGTGTCGCCACTGAGTAAGAGCATGGATCATTGTCAATAGCTCTTTTCATAAATATGTGCAACCATTTCAGGACGTAAAAACTTCTTACTCTCATAAGCAATTACATGGCCTTCTTGCATCAAGACTGCTCCGAAACTGCGACCATAAGCATCACAGTAAACTTCGAATGGCTTTTACAAGTCTGATAAGGCCAACACGAGTCCAATAGTCAACTTTTCTTTGAGAGTCTGAAAGGCTGCATCTCTATCGGTGCCAAGTAAAAGGAACTCCTTTCTGAGTCAGCATATCCAAAGAAGAAACTATCTCTGCAAATTTCCGAATGAACCACCGATAATATGAGCACAAGCCCAAATAAGCTTCGAACCTCATGAACATTCTTCAAATTAGGCCAATGACGAATAGTCTCAATTCTGGTCGGGTCCATCTTTACCCCTACTGCTGAGACGATGTGTCCCAAGAAGTGTATCTAAGGGAAGAAAAATTCGCTTTTTTCACATTTATAACCAATTTATGCTTCCGCAGTGCCTTGAAAACTCTCTGAAAATCCCAAAAGTCGTCTTGAAAGGTGTCTTGTAGACGTCTCCAGGAGTAATTCAGATCTAATGATAACCAGTCTTCATATCAATTCGGCAAGTAGAACCTTGAAGTCTGTCGAGTATATCATCGATCCTCGTTATGTGGAAATATGTTCTGGTTCATTGTTAATTTATTTTGGCCTCTGCTAACTCTGTAGGGTGGTTAGTTCGGTGGTGTACTAACGGGAATCCAATCATGTGATCTTCAAGACGTGAAGGAGGCAACTCGCCTGGTACGCCCTTAGAGAAACAGTCAGCCTGAGCTTGCTGAGAAATCTTGTCTTTCCTGGTTTGAGGTCTGACATATTCAACCTTTAATCATCATTTAGTTCTCTCAAGAAAATTGGATACACAAAAAAAAACTGGAGTTCATTAAGTGGAACGAACTCGCCTTTCAATTTTTTTGTCAAGTACAATCTCTTCGCCTTTCTCATTCTTCCATATGACTTTCCTTGCCCTATAATCGACCACGGCACTATCATGGGAGAACCAAGGGATTCCTCAGAGGACGTCACACCCTTTCCAAAGGCATGATGTACAAGTCCTTGTGCCCTAAATACGCCTGGCACTGAAAACGTATTGTGTCAATGATCAGTGTAATGGCAACATCCCAGCCCGGTTCTGCTAGAACAGCCTCAGCTTGTGGCCCCATTTCCTTGGACGTAATTCCAAATCTGGCCGCCAATTCGATTGAAGTTGGCCTTGGCTTTTCCATCAAGAAGATTAGGGTTTCTTGGTCTTGCACTTTGCCCCGTGCTATGCAAAGTTCGGTATTTCTGTTCATTTGATCACGGTCGAGAGTCCCCACAAAATCTGGTACTCGTCCAGCTTTCGTCTTTCCTTTTCTTCCACACTCAGCTGCTACTCTGTAACTCTTTGGCTTATCTTTTGGTGGTCCTCTGGTTCATCTTCTTTTCAAGAGTTCTTGTCCATCTCTTTCTGCGAGTACAGGTTCCGCATTTCTACACTCGTCTGTCCTTTCAGCTTTTCTTCCGTCTTAAGAGGAGAATCAATGGCCTCACACCATCTCGAGTAAATCTCATCAATCGGGTAATTCTCCAGGTGTCTCGCAAATCTCGGGTCTCTAGAGTACTTGATCAATCTTTTCATACATATGCCAACCTGCAGTTGACGTTTATACTCCGTTTTGGTAAACTTTTTTGCCAAAAAATTTGCCCAAATCTTCATTCTTTTCATCAGTCCCCGGGCAGTATTTCGACTTTTCTCTGCCTCCCCACCGAGAAGTGTTATCTCTCTCACATTCTCCGCAAGAACCCATGAATAATCTGGAGTTCTTTATGGCTTATGCCATGTAAGATAGAGCGATGAAGATGGGAGCACGCCCGATGCACGATGTATGAAGAGTGGGAGTAGCTAATAAGTCCAAGGTCGGGACACGAAGATTCTTTCACAAAAACCTACGTGTGTTGCAAAAAGGATTGGATCCTCCATAGAAGAATAATCTTCATGTGCTCTGATACCACTGTAGCAGGCTTGGACACTCCAAGCGAGAAATCAATAGCAACACGAACAAAAACTTCATAATCACTGAACTTTAATAGAGAGAGAGTCGAAACAGCCCAACGTAGTTTCGTGCCCAGAAGTATTGGCCCCAAAGTCTAGCACCCCTTTCGATATTTCTTTTTCATTAATCATTGCAATGTACAACTCCCGAGGGACCTCTGCTCTCAAACTCTACGTCGAGATGCCCTACAGAGTGAGGCCACAGGGGCTCTTATAAAGTTTACAAGGGATGCCAAAGCAAAGCCCCAAAAACAGTTAACTCAAAAGCATCTTGTCCAAAAACTGCCCAAAAAGTAATCAGCGCGATTAGCGAAAATCCGTACAGCCTGCCACGTCAACAACTATCCACGCAAAATGCGAAAAATCCATATAGTATCCACGTCAGCTTGTCCGTACAGCAAACACTTCCACGTCATCATTTTATGTCCGTGGGTAATCATGCCACGTCATCAGTTTGTGGCAACCTCTTGCACAGGTACTGGATTAGCTAATTGCTAATCCCCCGCAAGTACAGGTGAACTCCAAGAGATTTCACGCGAGAAATCTCGTCCGATTCAAAGGGCAAGTAGCCCTACACGTGCAGGAGCTCGAGGGCTTGCTACGGATGCAACCAGCACGTGAAATAGAGCCCGAAACAAAAATTACAACCTGCTATGTATTTTTTGCAGGTCTTGATGTCATGTCAGCACCCGTGTGGCTCCGCATTTCCCGCCATGATTCGCAGCACAAATCCTATCGTTTTTCACACTTCTCTCCTAGACCAGTTCCGATACGGCTTTTTCTCTCCTCTTACGATCTGTCAACTCGTCGCACGTTATCGCTTTGTGGCAGGCATAGCCCCATAGAGCTTGTCTCGACTCTCGCCATGAGTTTTCTTTCTATTTGCCTCCTCGTGCTTCCATCCTCCCATCTTATACTATACAATCTACAATTTTGTATTAAATAATTTGGCTTCTAGCCTGCCCATGACCTATGACATAGATGTATCTTTCAACTTTTTACTTCCCGTGGAGCAAGCTCCTAGAGCATCTATGAGGCTCTTTTAGGACTAGTAATGCAAGTTTATTTTTCTTGAAGAGAAAGGGGGGGGGGGGGGGGGGGGGGGGGGGGGAGACAAAGAAAGAGGTTATCATAGGTCAAAATTGTTGCAAGAGTTTATCATAAGTCAGGACTGTTATGCCTCATGATAGACTGTGATTGGTCCTAATGGAAAATTCCATGAATGAAAATAATAAAACAGTAAGAGCTAGCATCTCAAATATGCCATGGGTCTTCACGTTATAGCAAGTATGTTGTGACTTCCCTGTGCAAACAATTTAGCTTGTTTTCTTCCAGAAACTCGTTAGATAGAACCTATCTTCTTTCAGGACCTTAAATGGTTATTCTATCCCCTTATTCAGAACCCTTCAGGTGTTTCAAGTTTTACGTTACAAGTTTCATTTGACCATGATACACACTTTCCTTCCATCCTTATCATATACTGTACAGGCTTGCACCCACAATTTCTAGGTACACTCAAGTCCTACACCCTCTTCAAAGTAGCATTCAGACCCTGTTCCCCCTTCCTAGACTAAGTTGCACAGACCTTGCCTTAACCTGTTTAAACTCATTGCACTATACACATGATGGCTTTAAGCCTGTCACGACCCCACTGACATACAGAGAAACGAGTCTCTTCTAGAAGAGCAAAAAAATAAAATCAAAAAAATTGCAGGGAAGCAGGCACCATCGGAAAGATGCAAAGCATGAATATAGTCAGTGACAAAGAAGACTGGGGTAGGGCACTGACCTTACGAACACGTTTCTTGCACACGCTCTCTACCTCATAAAACCCTTCGCCTAAACCCTCGCCGCTTCCTTCATTATCCTCACCACTTTCATGTCCGTCTGAATCATCTGCTGCACCATTATCTTCAAGTTCACTGTCAGACTTCTCTGCAGCTCGTTTCAGCTTCTTCCCATCACCCTCAGACATTTCCTGCTTCGCAACACCCCTCCCTCTTTTTTTGGAGGATAAACTTTCTCCATCCTCCTTTGAAACCGCAGTGACACCTCTGCGTAAACGATGATGGGAAATCTCCATGTCCGCAGGAGCTGCTTCTGCAGTAGGAGCCCGTCGACGCATGAAAAATAGGGTTTAACGTACGCAGGAAAGGCCCGATTTCGCTCTCTGCGTTTGTTGTGCGCGGGAGCGAGAAAGAGACAGGGGGGGAAGAGAAACTTTCTGCTTTAACTGAGCTTAAGCTCAATTTAAGCTCAATTACATTTTGACTCTTTTAACGGAAACCACCAATTTTTGTATGATCACATTGATACAAAAGTGAGCTAGCCAGGGTTACTTGGACTGTGTGTGCATATCATGCCTACGTTATGTAAAAATCTTCTAAGACATGCATCTTTACTTCTATAGTGCACAATTGACTTTATCGACTCTACGCTCGCTCACCTAAACATTGTTACCCAAGCAATTTCTATAATTATTATTACGAGACTCTTTTAGCGAAAACCACCAATTTTTGTATCGATCACATTGATACAAAAGTGAGCGAGCCAGGGTTACTTGGATTGTGTGTGCATATCATGCCTACGTTATGTAAAACTCTTCTAAGACATGCATCTTTACTTCTATAGTGCACAATTGACTTTATCGACTCTACGCTCGCTCACCTAAACATTGTTAACCAAGCAATTTCTATAATTATTATTACGAGAAATGTGTAATGACTATGAATGTTTTAGAGTCATTATACAAACTTATAACATTGGCATTCTTGTAGGTTATGGATTCCACCTTCAAACTTATGCTTTCAAAATAATTTTCAATATAATCTATGTCACGAGACTTGTGTAAATCATTTTGGTGTTTATAATGTTGACCATTTGCTTCGATTGCTTTAGGTATGTCCCCATGCTTCCTGGTGAATTTTCAAACAAGATACCATTATTTTAGATGCCCATTTTCTTACACACACATCATATCACCATCCTTCCTTGATTTTTATCTACCTGATACCCTCGTTGTGACATTGGGATAGTTTCTAGGTTGTATCGAAAAATCATGCTCATTTCACGATAAGATTGTACTACCTTAATTATGTGTACTTTGAAAAGAGAAGCATGATAAACTTCTAGCTTCTATCAAAATGACATGATGACTTCATATTTGTCTATGTGAAGATAATTTTGAAGGGATGTAACTTTCAAATTGTTGATGCCATATCTTCTTGTGCGCAATTTTATTTTAGCACATCATAATAGTGTCCTTGCTTCTCCTTGCGAGTAGCTTTATATACATTTCATACAATCTTAAAATGTGAAGGACCCAATTCTATTCAATAAATTCCTAATGCCTCCTATGATCAATTAGAATAAAATAATGATAATATAATAATAAAATGAGAAAAATGGTGACTTTTTGGTATCCATTTCTATGTTTGGAAATTAAGTTTCAACAAAGATATTGGAAAAAGTATAACATGCTAGGACAAGGGTAAGACATGGGTCCTAAGCACCGCTAGCTAGGCATGCTATGTTAGGGGGGCTCCGAAAGATAGGTCAAGCGGCCCATAATATGAGGTGGTTGGGTAGATAAACATGCATAGTTCCCCTTGTGCTTTCAGTGGTATCAGAGCTAAGGCATAGGAAGTAGGAGAAGGTCTCTCTCTATACTCTGCAGATCCTCTCAAGATTCTAAACCATACGTTTTCTATTTTTGAAATATCTGCATACAAAAGATGATTCTAAATATTTTGCCCCATTGCCTTATTGAAATTATCGTGGTCTCCAATTTGGTATAACAAAGTTTTCTCATATTCATCACCAATGTTGAGTTATTTTATGTAAGCTGACAAAGTGGTCAAAAAATGTCGTTTTGGCCTTTCGGAGTTTTGGCAAAGATGATTGATGTTGTCATAGTGCATGCAAAGCCATGCAAGAGATCTCGAGTTCAAGGAGTAAGTCAAAGCCATTCACAGAAGAGAACCAGAGGACTGAGGTAGTCCAAAATGCCATTTTGGCCTTTCGAAGTTTTGGCAAAGATGATGGATGTTGTCATAGTTCATGCAAAGCCATGCAAGAGATCTTGAGTTCAAGGAGCAAGGCAAAGCCATGCACAGAGGAGAATCTGAGGACCGAGGTACTATCGCATGCTCGTCTCTACCCAACCTTGCCCTAAATAGACCACTTGGATTGATGATTGAGCTGTGGAGTGAGCTTTTTCACTCTTTTTGCTTACATTTCATAACTCACTCCATAAGCTATTGGGATTGATATCGAGTGAGCTTCTAGAGAGAGATTTTTGTTTCATTTTCACCCTCTCTCTCTCTCTCTCTCTCTCTCTCTCTCGTGTGTGTGTGCGGGTGTGTTTGTGCTAATAAAAAGAGGAAAATGGTATAACCTTTCTATCACCCAAGTGTGGTAGATTGGTTATGCCATTTCCCTCTTGAATGACAAGTCTTGAGTTCAACTCTCCTCGTCGGATAGCTCTTTAAGGTCTCTTGGGATAGTTTCCTACGACGTTAAAATTCTCTTCTTCTTCTTCTTCTCTTCTCTCTCTCTCCATATACACAAGTGGGACTATCGCTGCCTCCGACAATGGTGGTACCTATAATAGCATAAGAAGAGTTATACAAAGCCCATGACAAAAGTCTCATATGTATTGGTGCTACATGTCTTCAAGATGCACACACAAATGAAAGCATTAGAAAGTCTCTCGATCGAAACACATCTTGACAATGCTCCATCAAGCAATACCTTGCTTTCCACCAACGCCCTCTATCTCTTGATTTCATCATGAATGTTTATTTATGTATTGCATTTTGTCATGTGCCTCCAAAGTGTACCAACCATCAGTGCATTTGAAAGTAGTTGCCCTTATTGTGCATCACTAAAAACAATCAGAGCTTCCGAGCTCTATTGATGATGTACGTGTACCCTTTAATAAGTGCATTCCTAGCCCACACATCAATCTTGTCAAGATTATTGTTAAAAATAAATCTTGGCTCCAAACTAATTGAAAATGATCCAGAGCTTCTTGGTGTACCATGTTGGGTATATCTTTAAAGTTCCCTCGAGGGGACGACATCACACATGAAACTCATCAAAGCTACATAGCAATGATAACAGGAAGGGCCTAGATATACATTTTTCCTTGTGCTTGCTATTGCTTTTACCTCTAGGGAAAAGCTCCAAGAGGCATCCTCAAAAATCTTGCTTCGGGAAGAATATGTGAATGATGGAGGTATTTTCAACCATACTTAATATTTGTTTTAAGCGATAATGATTCTTTCAAAAAAAAAGACGTGAGAGAAAAATAGAAAATAAGGGCCTTCAACTAATGTCTTCTAATCACGATTTTGTTTTGGATAATTTTCCATTTGAATCTAGATAGACCCACTCCACAACCTTCGGTATTAGTTTTTAGACATGAGACCTAAGGTAGAACTTCCGTTTTCCTCCATCAAAGCATCGTATTTCATGGGAACACATCCCATTATCACATAAAGTTAAATGGTTCCATAAGGATTAAGAAAATGGGTCTAAAAAGAAATAGAATGAACACACACACACAAGATAATAGATGTGCTTGCCAAAGTGGTAAGTGATTGCAATCATATATGATATTGACAAAGGATCTTTGAAACACTATTCAGAATTAGGGCCACCCAAGCTCGGTTACGCCTTCAAATCACTCATTGGTGGCCCTGTTGTTAGTGGCTGGATCAGAAACCCCTTACCAATTTCATGAACGATGTCCGCGAGTAGAGCCACCTCCAGGTATTGTCTTTATTTGTCATCTTGGATGGCATTGCAACACAATTTGACGAGTTACTTACACGCGCACCCAGTGTTTGGGAAAAGTGTGCCTCAACTTAGTCTTGAGATGATTGAAAAATAAAAAAAACCGGTAGGAGGGAGGGGGAGAAGAAAAAAATCCACTTGGAAAATTCAAGAAAATACTCCTCTTTGAAATCTATCCAAAAAGAATTTTTGTATGTTTATGAAATTGATTTTTCCCTGACACTGTTGGCGCACACACACAAACTTCTTCAAGAGAATACTTCCCTTTATGGGTGCTCTTGCTTTTCATCTTCCAACTTTGCTGAATGATCGCTTTGCTCAATCCAAGAATGTTTCTTCACAAAATCAAGCGGGTGGCATTGCGTGTCTTAGAGGTGCAACTATTAAGTATGGAGCCTGATTTACCCCTTGTAATTTTATGTGTTAAAAACGCACATTTGTAAGGCCTCCATTATGAGGAGAAGCCATCGTGCATGAAGAAAATAACTCGCCGAAAAATAAAATCACTTGCCGGAAACCAATTTTTTTTGGAATATTACTTTCCGCTGGAGTATTATGGCCGGACGACGGCCGAAAAGTGGTCGAAAAACGACCGGTCGATTGGCTGGTTGGCCAGTGGTCGGTAGTAAATGGCCGGTGGTCAAAAGTCAATGGCCGGTGGCCGAATTCAACGGCCGGTGGACAAATTAAAAAGTGGAATTGTCTTCTCAAGGGCGGCCACACATGGGCAGATTGGAGGGTCCGATTTGGACTTATCTACACAAGGGCGGCTACACGTGGCTGCCTCTCATGAGAGAGGGCAGCCCTTTTGGCCTATAAAAGGAGGCCATTTCTACACACATTTCATAGTGTGAAGTTGATGCAACAAGGTGAGTGTGAGGTGGTGAGCGTGAAGCAAGGCGGGAGCTCCAAAAGGGTATAATCCCTTTGTAAACCACTTCTTGTTTTGAAGTACTAAAGCCATTGAGTGGCTGCTTTCCCATGGACGTAGCCCACATTGGGTGAACCACGTATATCGTGTGTATTCTCTCTCTCTCTCTCTCTCTCTCTCTCTCTCTCTCTCTCTCTCTCTCTCTACTCTATAATCTCTTGTGTGTGAAATCTACCTCTCTCCATTAAGTAATCTACTCAGATTATCTATTTAGCTACGTCCTATTTCCTAACAACTGGTATCAGAGCAAGGTTTGCTCGTAGCTAACAACTGGTATCATATTAATCTATTTAGCTACGTCCTATTTCCTAACAAACTGGTATCAAAGCAAGGTTTGCTAGTAGCTAAAGTATCTCAAGGAAAGGATTCCTTGAATTGAGTGAGAGTTATGGCGGAGGAAGGGAAGCTCAAGATTGAGAAGTTCATTGGCAAAAACTACCAACATTGGAAGATGCAGACTGAAGACTATCTCCACCAGAAGGACCTCTATTTGCCACTAGGCGTTCTTGTGAAGAAGCCCGCAACAATGGCAAACGAAGCATGGATTGTCCTTGATCGAAAGGCACTCGGTGTTAGAAAATAAAACGCAGCTAAATAGATTTTTGAGTAGATTACTTAAGGGAGAGAGATAGATTTCACACACAAGAGATTATAGAGTAGAGAGAGAGAGAGTACACACGATATACGTGGTTCACCCAATTTGGGCTACGTCCACGTGAAAGCAGCCACTCAATGGCTTTAGCACTTCAAAAGAAGAAGTAGTTTACAAAGGGATTAAACCCTTGATAGAGCTCCCGCCTTGCTTCACTCTCACCACCTCACACTCACCTTGTTGCATCAACTTCACACTATGAAATGTGTGTAGAAATGGCCTCCTTTTACAGGCCAAAAGGGCTGCCCTCTCTTATGAGAGACAGCCATGTGTAGCCGCCCTTGTGCGAATAAGTCCAAATCGGACCCTCCAATCCGCCCATGTGTGGCCGCCCTTGAGAAGACAAGTCCGCTTTTGAATTCGGCCACCGGCCACCGGCCATTGACTTCCGACCACCGGCCATTGTCCATTGACTTCCGGCCACCGGCCACCCGACCGGTTGTTTTCCGACCACTTTCCGACCGACGGCCGGCCATAATATTCCGGCGAAAAGGAATATTCTGATGATTCTTATCCGTGAAAATTTTGGTTTCCGGTAAGTGATTTTCCTTCACGCACGATGGCTTCTCCTTATAATGGGGGCCTTACAAATGTGCGCTTTTACCATAGAAAATTACAAGGGTAAATCAAGCTCCATACTTAACAATCTCCCACTTGGAGATTGATCTCCAAACCAAACCTGTGACTGCTTTCCATCCTGGCTTCTTATCCTTGAATGCCGATTGAAGATGAGCAAAAGCTCAACTTCTCCTTGTTGACCACCTTTGTAAACATGTCTACTGGATTTTCACTTCTATGCACCTTTCTTAGCTTTACTTGTCCCTCTTCCAAAAAAGTGCGTATGAAGTGATATTTCACCTCAATGTGCTTTGTCCTTGAATGAAAGGCTGAGTTCTTCGCAAGATGGATAGCGCTTTGGCTATCACTGTACAAGACACAATCGTCTTGTTTGAATCCAAGCTCTTCTAAGAATCTGTGAAGCCACAGAATTTCTTTGCTTGCCTCCGTCATTGCTACATACTCTGCTTCCGTGGTAGAAAGTGAAACCACTTTCTGCAGCTTTGAAGCCCAGCTTACTGCTGTGCCTCCAACCGTGAAGGCATAGCCAGTAGTGCTCCTTCGAGTATCTTTGTCACCTGCCATATCTGCATCAGCATACCCTTCTAGAAAAATATCAGTTCCTCCAAAATACAAAGCATTTGTTGTTGGCCCTTTTAGATACCTAAGTATCCACTTCACAGCTTGCCAATGCTCTTTACCTGGGTTGTCCATGAACCTACTCACAACTCCCATTGCATGTGCAATGTCTGGCCTTGTCCAGACCATAGCATACATTAGAGAACCTACCGCTGCAGCATATGGAACTTTAGACATATAGGCTATCTCCTCTTGTGTCTTTGGACACAT
This sequence comes from Adiantum capillus-veneris, assembly GCF_014529385.1. Lineage (NCBI taxonomy): Eukaryota > Viridiplantae > Streptophyta > Polypodiopsida > Polypodiales > Pteridaceae > Adiantum > Adiantum capillus-veneris. The sequence continues at coordinate 43,611,021 of NC_140936.1, read as the reverse complement.
ATCCTTCGTTAGTTTAAAATGACCAGCCAAAGGTGTAGAAACTGGTTTTGCATTTTGCATTGCAAACCTTTCTAGTACCTTCTTGATGTAATCTTCTTGAGATAGCTTTATTGTCTTCTTCGTCCTGTCCCTTGATATTTTCATACCAAGTATCCTCTTTGTAGCACCTAAATCTTTCATTGAAAAAGATTTGGACAGCTCCTCTTTTAGGTCTTTGATGTCCTGCATGTTAGCACTTGCAATCAACATGTCATCAACATACAACATTAGGATGATGAATTTCCCATCTCCCAAATTCTTCGTGTAGATGCAATGATCCGAGTTGCATCTTGTGAATCCATGATCCAACATCCATCGATCAAACTTCAAGTACCATTGTCTTGATGCTTGCTTTAAACCATACAAGCTCTTCTTTAATCTGCAAACCATTTTCTCCTTACCTTTTACTTCATACCCCTTTGGTTGAAGCATGTAGATTTCCTCCTCTAAGTCACCGTGAGGGAATGCCGTATTTACATCCATTTGCTCGAGATTTAGATCATGAGCAGCCACAAGGCTTAAGACAAGCCTAATTGAGTTCATTTTTACAACAGGAGAAAATATTTCATTGAAGTCAATACCTTTCTTTTGAGAAAAACCTTTTACCACAAGCCTAGACTTGTACCTTTTCTTCCCACCTTCTTGTTCTTTCAGCTTATACACCCATTTGTTTTGAAGTGCCCGCTTACCTTTAGGCAACTCAACCAACTCCCATGTTTGGTTGCGATGTAGTGAGTCCATCTCCACTTGCATGCTCTTCGTCCATTCTTCTTTGGATTCATGTTGCATAGCTTCTTCGTATGATTTCGGCTCTCCAGAATCTGAGATCAAGAGATGGTTGAAGGAAGGAACAAACCTTTCTGGAGGTCTACTTGCTCTTGTAGATCTTCGGGGAATAGGTTGAGGCTCCTCATTTGGTTGAAGTTGTTGCACATTGTCACCGTTTGTAGTCCTTGAGTCTTCACCGTCCTCAAGCTCCATGTACTCATCACCTGTTTCTTTTGTTTGTTTTCTTTCCCAGTAATCTTTGTACATATTTTGTTCGTTAAAAATTACATCCCTACTTCTTAAGATTTTACCATCTTCAAGATTCCATAGGCGATACCCAAAGTCTCCTTCTCCATAGCCAATGAAGAAACACTTTTTGGACTTTGCATCTAGCTTTGATCTTAGGCTTCTATCTATGTGCATGAAAGCCTCACACCCAAACACTTTGAGAAATGCATAATTCACCGGTTTACTTGTCCATGCCTCTTCTGGAACTCCCCCATCCAATGCCGTTGAGGCTGACCGATTGATTAAGTACACAGACGTACTTACAGCTTCCGCCCAAAGCTCAAGCGGTAGGCCTGCATGTTGCCGCATGCTTCGTGCTCGTTCCATGATTGTTTTGTTCATCCTTTCTGAAATCCCATTTTGTTGAGGTGTCCTTGGGGTTGTCCTTTGCCTCTGAATGCCATTGCTAGCACAAAAGCTTTCAAAATCTTGGCTGTAATATTCGCCTCCATTGTCGGATCTGAGGAATTTAACCTTGGTACCTGTTTCATTCTCCACAAAGGCTTTCCACCTTTGAAATATGGAAAATACATCGGATTTATTCTTCATGACATAAACCCATGTTTTTCTAGTCGCATCGTCTATGAATGTTACATAGTACAATGAGCCACCAAGTGATGGAGTACTTACAGGACCCCAAACATCAGAATGAACCAACTCAAGTTTTCTAATTTTTTCTTTCATTTCCTGATTTTTGAAATTTTACCCTCTTTTGTTTACCATAAACACAATCTTCACAGAACTCTAAGTCCACTTCTTTCAAACCTGGTAGAAGCTTCTTTGTTTGAAGGATTTGCATTCTTTTGGCTCTCATATGCCCAAGCCGGTAGTGCCACACCGCACTGTCAACTTCTGTAGCTGCTGCACAAGCTGAAGGTTGCGTGCTAACAGTACACAAGTAAAGTGTACCGACTTTTTCTCCCTTGGCAACCACCAAAGATCCCTTTGAGATCTTCCACCGTTTGTTTCCGAATGCAATGTTGTGACCTTCATCGTCCAATTGTCCTGTAGAGATCAAATTTTTCTGAAGAGAAGGAACATGCCTAACATCTTTAAGCTTCCATTCATTTCCGTTAGCAGTTTTGACAGAAAATGTACCTTTGCCGACAATCTCACAAGCTTCATCATCTCCCAAGTATACAAACCCAAAATTACCTTTGGTGTAGTCTTGGAAATGTTGCTTGTGTGGTGTCGCATGGAATGAAGCCCCGGAATCTACTATCCAGGAATTAGACACATTGTCTAATGAGAGAATTAGAGCATCTTGCTCTACTTTACCTGCTACATTGGCCTCCAATTTTGGCTTGTTGTCTTGAGACTCTGTCTCCTTCTTCTTCTTGGACCAACAATCCTTCTTGACGTGGCCCTTCTTGCCGCAGTTCCAACATTCAAGAACTGACTTTGTGCGTGACTTGCTCCGCCTTGAGCGATCACGACCCTTTTGGTTTTTGAACCTCTCCTTAGGCCTTCCTCTTGTTTCCACTGATAGTGCAGCACTTGATGATTCTCGTGTGCTTCTCCTTCACATTTCCTTGCTTAATAGAACACCCACAACATCATCAAACTTAAGATTATTTGTGCCAGAGATAGAATTACTTACAACCATCACAAGGCTGTCCCAACTATTCAGTAGAGATGATAGTATAAGGAGAGCTCGCAGTTCATCATCGAAATTGATTTTCACTGATCGAAGTTGACTTATGTTTGTGTTAAAGTCATTTAGGTGTTCTGCAACTGAACCATTCTCTGCCATCTTTAGATTGAACAAGCGCTTCATAAGAAATACCTTATTAGATGCCGATGGTTTCTCGTAGAAGTCGTCAAGTGACTTCATCAAGTCCTCCGTGGTCTTCATCTCCGAAACATTGAAGGCCACCGTTGACGCCAAGCTTAACCGGATTGTTCCCAGTGCCTTTCGATCAAGGACAATCCATGCTTCATCTGCCATTGTTGCTGGCTTCTTCGCAAGACCGCCTAGTGGCAAATAGAGGTCCTTCTGGTAGAGATAGTCTTCAATCTGCATCTTCCAATGTTGGTAGTTTTTGCCGTTGAACTTCTCAATCTTGAGCTTCCCTTCCTCCGCCATAACTCCCACTCAATTCAAGGAATCCTTTCCTTGAGATAATTTAGCTACGAGCAAACCTTGCTCTGATACCAGTTGTTAGAAAATAAGACGTAGCTAAATGCATTTTTGAGTAGATTACTTAATGGAGAGAGATAGATTTCACACACAAGAGATTATAGAGTAGAGAGAGAGAGAGAGTACACACGATATACGTGGTTCACCCAATGTGGGCTACGTCCACGGGAAAGCAACCACTCAATGGCTTTAGCACTTCAAAAGAAGAAGTAGTTTACAAAGGGATTAAACCCTTGATAGAGCTCTCGCCTTGCTTCACTCTCACCACCTCACACTCACCTTGTTGTATCAACTTCACACTATAAAATGTGATTAGAAATGGCCTCCTTTTATAGGCCAAAAGGGCTACCCTCTCTTATGAGAGACAGCCATGTGTAGCCGCCCTTGTGCGAATAAGTCCAAATCGGACCCTCCAATCCGCCCATGTGTGGCCGCCCTTGAGAAGACAAGTCCGCTTTTGAATTCGGCCATCGGCCATTGAATTCGGCCACCGGCCAACCGACCGGTTGTTTTTCGACCACTTTTCGGCCGCCGTCCGCCCATAATATTCCGGCGATTCTTATCCGTGAAAAATTTGGTTTCCGGTGAGTGATTTTCCTTCACGCACGATGACTTCTCCTCATAATGGGGGCCTTACAAATGTGCGCTTTTACCACAGAAAATTACAAGGGTAAATCAGGCTCCATACTTAACACTGGGAACAATCCGGTCAAGCTTGGCTTCAACGGTGGCCTTCAATGTTTCGAAGGTGAAGACCACGAAGGAGTTGATGAAGTCACTTGACGACTTCTACGAGAAACCATCTGCATCCAATAAGGTATTTCTTATGAAGCGCTTGTTCAATCTAAAGATAACAGAGAATGGTTCAATTGCAGAACACCTAAGTGACTTTAACACAAACATAAGTCAACTTCGATCGGTGAAAATCAATTTTGATGACGAAGTGCGAGCTCTCCTTATACTATCATCTCTACCGGATAGTTGGGATAGCCTTGTGATGGTTGTAAGTAACTTATTTCTGGCACAAATACTCTTAAGTTTGATGATGTTGTGGGTGTTCTCCTAAGCGAGGAAATACGAAGGAGAAGCACAGGAGAATCATCAAGTGCTGCTCTGTCAGTAGAAACAAGAGGAAGGCCTAAGGAGAGGTTCAAAAACCAAAAGGGCCGTGATCGCTCAAGACAGAGCAAGTCACACACAAAGTTAGTTCTTGAATGTTGGAACTGCGGCAAGAAGGGCCACGTCAAGAAGGATTGTTGGTCCAAGAAGAAGAAGGAGACAGAGTCTCAAGACAACAAGCCAAAATTGGAGGCCAATGTAGCAGGTAAAGTAGAGCAAGATGCTCTAATTCTCTCATTAGACAATGTGTCTAATTCCTGGATAGTAGATTTCGGGGCTTCATTCCATGCGACACCACACAAGCAACATTTCCAAGATTACACCAAAGGTAATTTTGGGTATGTATACTTGGGAGATGATGAAGCTTGTGAGATTGTCGGCAAAGGTACAGTCTTTGTCAAAATTGCTAACGGAAATGAATGGAAGCTTAAAGATGCTAGGCATATTCCTTCTCTTCAGAAAAATTTGATCTCTACAGGACAATTGGACGATGAAGGTCACAACATTGCATTCAGAAACAAATGGTGGAAGATCTCAAAGGGATCTTTGGTGGTTGCCAAGGGAGAAAAGGTCGGTACACTTTACTTGTGTACTATCAGCACACAACCTTCAGCTTGTGCAACAACTACAGAAGTTGACAGTGCGGTGTGTCACTACTGGCTTGGGCATATGAGCGCCAAAGGAATGCAAATCCTTCAAAAAAATGAGATCATGTACTATACATTTGTCATCCGCAAATTTGACTACAAGACCAAGTCTAGCAATTGCGAAAACAGACAAAAGATTCTTCTTGATCCCAAGTACATAAAGTGCATCAGCAAGTGTGAAAGAACTGCCATTTGCAGTAGTAAACACAATTTTTCCAACTCCCTAAATAGGATAAGAGGCAGTGTTGGCACAAGTAACTAAATTCCCATCAGGGGCATACTCAAGAGAGGTGAAGAAATAACGATGTGATGTAATGTTCTTTGTAGCACCACTGTCAAAATACCACACATGTGAATTTGCAGCAAATGACATGCAAATGCTCGCCAAAGCTCACAATGATTGGAGAAAGTGAATAGGCGTGTGTTGGAGTTGTTGGAGACTAAGCCTGAGAGGATGCAACCTGCTCTGATACCACTTTTTGGAATTGGGGTTGCAGGGAAACACACATAGCTTGAAGAATACAAAGGAAGCTCAAGGCACACAATAGAGAGTGTTTTAATTAGTGTGCAATGGAAAGATAAATAGCCCTAGAGTGATGGGCGTATATACAACGCACGGGGGAAAAAACCTCCTAGTGAGGGGAAAAATGCCCCGGCGGTCCTAAGTGTGTTCACACACATCACTAACACATGTATATGGTAACACAAGAGTAGAAGAGGCAACAATGCAGTAGAGAACGAGATATTCATAAGGAGTTAAAAGAACAAACAGGTATAGAGAACCGTCTTGTAAGCATCTCTCTCCTCTGCTGATATATCTAGGATACACACAAGCTAAAGCAAATATTGGAAATATGTGGTTTGGCCATTTCCTAACACCCTTGTTGGGTGTGAAATTTGACTAATGGGCATCAACTAACTCGTTGGATATTTTTTAGCTCTATGGACAACAGTATGGTTTGTTGTACTCACATATTAGTGTATAGTACACTATGACTTTCATAACTCATATGATGCTGGTATATTTCTTGTGCCATGTCCACACAGTTTTTTGCAATAAAGATGCCCACATATTCAAGACTTCTCAATACCTTATTATACTTCAATATGGAGGCATGATAATGGTGCCTTAGGGGTGATGTGGTCCTATAAGCTCTTTCTCTACACTTTGATGTAGCTTGGATTCTTTTCAAATTACTCCTTTTGAAGTTGATGCTACTTTTTCAATAGATCAAAGAAAGCATGCTTGGAACAAATGGGGCTTCTATGTATGCATACTCGTAGAAAGAAAATTTACCTATCTGGTTCTCACGTTAGCAAATGCTTAGAGAGAGAGAGAGAGAGAGAGAGAGAGAGAGAGAGAGAGAGAGAGAGAGGGAGACAAAAGAGGAGTGAGAGAGAGGAGATAGAGAGAGTGGAGAGGGAGAGAAAAAAAAAATCTCCCTTCAAAAGGTTTCTCAAAAAGCTCTGTTTGCGAAAAGCTTTTTTACTAGATTTGATTAGTAGAGCAATATTAAAAAAAAACTCCCTATGAAGCTTGCTCCAAACCTCTACTCGTTGTCAAAAGCCCCTTCAATTGTGCCTGCTAGATTGGGTCATGCCCACCCCAATCCTACATTAGATCTGATATTACTCCCACACGGAGAAGTGTTTTTGTCCTTGAAAACAAAAGTGGTGATATCTTTGTAAGAACCCTAATGTTTTCCACACAGTGGCATCCTTTTCGGATCCAGCTATTCGTTTGACTGGAACACGGCTCAGTAGGAGGCTCAATGAAATCAAGAATAACATCTTGATTTTCCACATTGTTATCCATTTGCAACTGTTTTGTCTAATTGGAGTAGGGGAATGTAGAGAGCTTTTTGAGGAACATTTTGAAGGAGCTTTTTATGGAAAATGGTATGGCTGACAAATTTATTGAAAAAGCTCTCTCTATGAACTTTGTGTTGGATTCCCCAATCTTATGCAAAAATCTCCCTCCACCAAATGATGAACCATGATGTTGCAAACCGTCACCCAAAATCTTGCCGCCATATTAAAAGATATCGCTATGCTGTGGGGATTGGGTGGTTGGAGGTCTTATGTGCAATGTGCTTGCACATAAGCTAAGACAAGTTTACAAGTCTCACATGCGAGAGCATTATAAGACTCTTGATTCCACAAAAGAAGCAATAGATTCTTCACCTTGGAATACAACTGAATTAAAATATGAGCATCAAACTAAATGGTGCTGGATAGAACTTCTTTGATGCAGCATTTGGTCCATTGTACAGGCTAAACCAAAGACAATTCATGTTTAAAAGTTTCAAAAATCAAAGGATGCAATGCACGTGGCATGGAGAGAGAGAGAGAGAGAGAGAGAGAGAGAGAGAGAGAGAGAGAGAGATTAGACGAGAGAGGACGAATCATGATATGAGAGCTAGGAACTTGCGATTGGTAAGCTCAACTATCAAGAAAGGAGAACCACAATGACTGCAAATTTATTGAGAAGAGTTACAGGAATACAAAAAATCCACTTGATTACAAAAGACTGTTAAAAGCAATTGTTCATAGTGATTTGAAATATCTATCCAATTGAGTGGTGAGAGGATCTAACTACACAATGTTTGGATGTGGCTCAATCAATGATGCTTTCTGTAGTGCACGGTCCACCTCCTTAGCAATTTTTCTATCTCGCTCTTGAATCTTTCTCAGCCACTGGGCTTGCATTTCATGAACATTGTTGGAGAATTCCTTGTTGCTCTCAAATATTGTCATCATTCAGCCCATTTTGCTCCCCAACAAAGCCATTATCCTAGAGTCACCTCCATATTGTACGACAACGTCATTCTCATTTGTATGTTGGGCAAGCACTTGCCAAAGAAACCAATGTCCACTTTTCATATCTCTTGCACGGTGAATCACAATCAAAGACAACAGAAAAACTTTACCCAGAGAAAGTGGCATTGAAGTGTACGTCTCGTAGGTTTCTCATTGATCTCTTTCTTCCAGTTACTCTCCTCTAGCAAATCAAACTAGGTATTGTCCGATGGTATGTCAACTGCCTCTGAAGTCCAAGTGTGTTCTTTCCTCATTGCGGACACCAACTGTGTGCGCACAGTCCTACTATCCTTCTTGCATATTGGTGTCTTGTAGACAACCACGTTTATGTGGTCTTCTTGCTATCCAGCAGCAGTAGTGATATCATGCACCATTCCATAATTATCTGATAGGCAGATGACTACAAACACACCTCTGTCATCTAATGTTGACAACGTTAGATGGGCAAGCTGTCTAAACTTGCACACCTCCATTCTGTTCCAATCTAGCACTTCAGAATTTGACAGCCCATACACAGATGCATTGCTAGGTAAAAAAACAACGGAAGCATTCAATGCAGAATCCACGGTCGATCCATCACACAACGAACAAAGACATTTCTCCATGATGTGTGGCTTCATAGAGCTTAGCAAGTCCTTCTTCAAATCATCCTCTGTCTTGTTCAAACCAAAATGCACAATCTAAATATGATCACCATCGCTCTCTGCAAATACCCTCTATCAAAATAAGTTAGATCTCAAAATGTTACGCAATGCCACATACCGGTTAATAAGTATGTAACCATTGGCACATCGAGACATGCAACATTTCTGCTTTTAAACTCGTTGCAAAGTCTATCACCTCCTTTGTTGACATTCCACTTCTCTTTCCACCAATTAGTGCACAAACTTAAAAGTGAATAAAAAATGTTCACCGTTTGGATGTTAGTCAAACATACTCATGTTTCTCTGTTATACGAGCCATCCCTTGCCAACATGATGCCTCCTCGGACTGCTCCATTTGTAAAGCAGTATCGTATAGGTTATTTAAAACTAACTCTAATGATGGGGGTAGGCACTATGTAATTATGAAGGAATCAACTTTGACACATAGGATGTTGCATCAAACCCCTCCAATGGAGGCCTTTGGACACTGGACTTTGCTATTGCACATATTTGTGTGTCTCCATGTGCTCTTTCCTCTCTATCCTTCATAGCATCATTGTGTGCCTTCTCCTCGTTCAGAGGGAAGTATCCCTCACCATACTCCAAGAACCAAGGCAAATGCTCCTAAAGTTGCATGCTATCTGCATGGGTTAAAAATATGCTCCGATTTTTCAATTTTGAGCATTACCAGCAAGCTCCTCACCCTTTTGTGTTAAACTTGCGAATCTACAACCATCTAATACAAGGAAGAGTATTTTTAGCATCATATTTTAGTTCTCGGATGCAGTGCAATTGTCTATTATGCATACCTGCAAAGACACCTTCTTCCTGCATCTGCCAATGCCTTGCTCACCTTTGACTGTATTCCCTTTTTCATCACACCCAGCTCATAAGCAAAGGTCTTGCCTTATGTCTCAATTTAGCATCTTCGATGAACGACTCCTTTGGCTCTCTTGTGACAATAAAAACAATGAATATGTCAAATTGACACAATCTATCTCCATGATTGAACAGCCCAACAACGAGGCAATCAAATGTACCCATCAATCTAAGGAATGTCCAAACTCTTAACATTTCCAGGATCACTAGAGGCCATCGCAGGTAGAATGAATGTTTTTTGGTCCAAGGGAAAAGTTGCACATGCCAATCCAAACAATCTTTCCTCCATTATCCACTTTGGTCGACTGGTCCACTCGATTGCGTCGCACAATGTCCTGCACAAAAGTCCAAAGAGGTCAATGGAAATATGCAATCTGAACATTTGTTCAACCTTTGAGATAGATCCAAGACCAGCCCACCTCCACCATTCATCTCCCCCAATGTAGGGTTGACAATCGCCAATGCATATAATGTCATTTTTTTAGACTGCGTGTCTTTTTTTTGTCGTGCTTGAAACTCAATCGGAAGCATACTATTTTTCTCTGCCACAATTTTTTTCAAGGCAAGCGTATATTTTTCCTGCATACATGGCGCTAATGATCAAACAAATTTATGATCCTAATACTTTTTGAGAAGAAACAATCGAACAATGTCATAAAATATAATATCTAACTTTACCAAATGATTTTCTCATATTAAACTGATCATTTAACATGGGAAGATAAAAGGGGAACAAGAGTTAGGATATAGATATGTGCTTCTAGACCTATCTCAACAGGGGACCAAAAGGAGAAACGGTTTCATCTCAATAGGGGTCCAAAAGGAGACGGTCTACCAAAGAGCAATGTGCAATAAGTGCTTCTAGATTTACCTCAGCAAGGGACTAAGAGGAGAGATGATTACATCTCAATAGGGGTCCAAAAGGAGGTAGTCTATCAAAGATCAATGTGCATCTAATGGAGCTTAAAAGACCTTAGGGTTATCTTCATAAAAGACCGCCCAAGGTTAGTGTTAAAAATCCCTTTGACCTTAGGCAATGACCTTCAGGTGGGAATCCTACCCAAGCACGAGGTGCTTATCGTGCTTGCTAACTAAAGTCCTTAAAGTGTTTGTGGGAACCTTTCCCAAGCTTGAGATGCTTCTCATGCTTAAATGACTAAGGTTCTTGAAGTGTTGAATTCAAACATAAACTTTCAAGAGGCATAAACGGTTTCCATGCTTAAATGACTAGGTGCTTGAAGTGTTCAATTCAAACATGATATCTTAAGAAGAATAAAAGACACATGTCAAGATCCTCCACATGTGGCCCTCATGATGTGCTTGAATCCTATTGCATAGCCTTTAAAGGGGTCCAATGAGAATTAAGATGCATAAAAATAAATAAGTAAGTTCTTTCTCTCAAAGAGGAAAAAGAGGACGCATGTCCAAATGATATAATTAAGTAATACAAGAGAGAGAGAGAGAGAGAGAGAGAGAGAGAGAGAGAGAGAGAAGTAGAGAGAGAGGGGGGGGGATACTCTCCCACACACACACACACACACTCTCTCTCTCTCTCTCTCTCTCTCTCTCATTGTGTGAAGTGCAAAGTGCAAGAGCTCCACCTCCTTCTCCAAGGTTGTGGAGAAGTGGAGACCCTACACCAACACTCTTGGCTATGGAATGTAAATCCAACCAAGAGCCATGCTTCAATACTTAAACTTTCCATCTTCTTCATCTTCCTTACTAAAGTATTATGCTATGCTAAGCAAGAAGAGTGATGATAAGTGAGAAACATTTTCTTTCTCCTATGGATGATTCTTCTTCCTCTTCTCCCTACCCTCATTCCCTGTTGGGGTATAAAGCCCAATGTGGTCGCCCAGGTAAGTGGGCGGGCCGCCAAGTATGTGCACATATTCTTTTGTAAAAACCTAATAAGAACTCACTATGCTCTACACATTACAGTAGAGCGAGTTCACCATATCGTCGTGCTCTTCTTCTCGCACTCTCTCTCGCGTCGCACTTCCGCTCGTACTCCTTCAACTGGTATCAGAGCTCCAATCGAGGCTCGGGGCAGCACTGCAGGAGGCTAGAGTCACCAGCTCAGATTGGAGTGAAATTCGACAGGCGAAGACACAGCCCCAAATCTTGTGGGGGAACTCAAAGGGCCTGGTGTTCTCAGAATTTCATTATGAGGTCATCACGGCCACCGTTCGGCTTCGACAAAGGTCTGCGCAGGCCATTTTCGACTACGTGGTCTCGACGGGTGCAGATCGGACTCTGCAAATTTGGGGTTTTTGGCCTACGACTGCAGGTGCTGAGGATATCGACACTCCCAGAGTGTTGATTTGTGGCTGTCTACACATCGAAGGACGGCTCACAGTTCTTGGAGGCGTGTCACATACGACACGGGCGCATCTACACACAGACTGTAGGCGACATCCACTAGTTCATCAGGTAGCTTGTGTTTGCTGCTTGATATTCCAGATTTCATCCCGACATTGCAGGTACTTCCACATGGGATGTATTGTCAGAGATGATGTATGTCTGTTGAGGGTTTGCTGGCTGTGAGTCACGCAGCAAACAACCGCCGCAGCGGTTACAGCATACAGTGGGAAATTTGTGGATGTATTGTCAGATTTACTGCAGCCTTTGTTGACGGTCGAGTGAGGTTTTATTGAGTTGGGGGATTCTTGAATGTTGAGATCCTTACGGTGATACAGGTCTTGGAGCGATCCCTCGAGCACCCTTAGATAGGCAGCTAGGATGTATTGACTTTGAGTTAGACAGATGGGATTGCATCTTTGCTTTACTGCCGTTGAGGCATTGTCGCAGTGTATGCTTACAGGACAGTGACAGGACAGTCAGAGACAGTACAGGTGCAGGACAGGTTTACCCACATCTTACAGTGTTAGAGAGACAGTGGTTTTTTGAGTTGTTTTTGGTCTGTTTTTAGTACACCAGAGCCATTTTACAAAGGAGACTCTGCCAAAATTTCTGCAGAATGTGAAGCTTTCGTGGTTCATTTGACAGGTTGATATTGGTTCAGAGGTCAGTTTACAGGGGAATCTCTGTCGAATTTTTCCTAGGAAAGTAAACTACTGTGAAGCGTAGCTATGGCTGGATCACAGGACACTGCTCTTTACAATATCAAGAAGCTGGATGGAACCAATTTCCCATTGTGGAAGCAGCAGATTTGGTACGTGTTGGTACAAAAGAAGCAGATAAAACCTATAAAGCTCAAGGGGATAAAACCAGAAGATATGGACGAAGATGAATGGCGCGAAATGGATGAATTGGCACTTTCTACCATTATGCTGACTTTGGCAGAAAGCGTTTACTTCAATGTAGCAGACAAGATGTCGGCTTATCAAGCATGATTAAAGCTGAGTGATCTTTATGAGAAGCAGAGTGCAGCTTCATAGGTATACTGGCTTAAGAAGCTTGTTGACTTGAAGATGAAAGAAGGGACACCTATGTCCAATCATCTGAATGAATTCAACACAATCTATAGTCAGTTGTCAGCTCAAGGTGTCAAGTTTGATGAACCTGTTAGAGCTATGTTCCTGTTGATCACATTGCCGGAAAGTTGGGACACTTTTCGCACAGCTTTGAGTAATTCTGCACCTTCAGATGGTTTGAACATAGCAGGTGTAGAAGGAAGTCTTCTTACTGAAGAAACCAATAGAAAGACAATGGACAAAGGCAAAGGAACAGCCTTAGTTGTCAGGGGAAGGACCAAAGAAAACTACAAAGGTGGAAAGAGGAATCAGTCTCGTAGCAAGTCCCGCATTGCTAAAGGCAAGAGTGACATAGAATGCTACCATTGTGGCAAGAAGGGTCACATGAAAAGAGACTGTAGAGAATGGAAAGCAGAAAAAGGCAAAGAGAAAGCTGAAGACCATGGTGAGAAGAACGAGTCCTTAGTGAAGATTCAAGAAATAAATGTGACAAACACTGTTGCAGAGGATGACAGTCTAGTGTCAGGAGACATCTACTTCTTGAAGAATACAATGGACTCAGCTCTTCTTACAGCATCTGATGGAAATGCACTGAGTGACTGGATTATAGACTCAGGGGCATCACTTCATGTGTCTCCAAACAAGGAGTGGTTTACTTCTTATGTGACCACTAAAGATCATGTTCGGCTAGGCAATGGGCAGACATGTGAGATCTTAGGTGTTGGAGATGTTCAATTGAAGTTTGAGAATGGCTCTTCTTTCATGCTGAAGAATGTGAGACATGTTCCCGCAATTACAAAGAGCTTGATCAGCACAGGTTTACTTGATGATGATGGCTACGTCACCACTTTTGGACAGAACATGTGGAAGATATCCAAGGGTTCTATGACAGTAGCACATGGAGTAAAGTCTGGAGGACTTTACATGATTTATGTATCAAATGTCTCTAAAAATGTAATCAATGTAACCGAGTAGCCGAACGTTTCTTTGTGGCATAGCCGGTTAGGACATATGTCCAAGAAGGGAATGGAAATCTTGTCTCGTTCTGGTTATTTGCCTGGCTTTTCATTTAATGATTTTGAATTCTGTGAACATTGTCTGTATGGTAAGCAAACACAGCAGCCACATAAGCATAGAAGCAGTAGAAGAGATACACAGTTGGCACTTGTTCATAGTGATTTGTGTGGACCTATGCCTAACCTATCTCTAGGGGGAGCTTCTTACTTTATGACATTTATAGATGATTACTCGAGGAAAGTATGGGTTTACTTTCTCAAGCACAAGGATGAAGCGTTTAGTGTTTTCAAAACGTTTGTGACACTTGTGGAGAATCAGAGTGGCAAGAAGCTTAAATGCTTACGCACTGACAATGGTGGAGAGTATGTTTCAAAGGCTTTTTAGGACTTTTGTGAGTCAAAAGGTATAAAACGTTAACTTACTGCTCCTTACAATCCTCCTCAAAATGGTGTTGCTGAGAGGATAATTAGGACCATACAAGAGAAGGTCAGAAGTATGTTGTCTAATGCACAACTGCTAAATGGGTTTTGGGCTGAAGCTGTATCAACAGCTGTTCATCTTGTAAATAGATCTCCTAGCAAGGTTTTGCAGAAGGATTCAGTGCCAGAGATGGTATGGTCAGGCCAAAAGCCCTCATACAAGCATCTCAGAGTCTTTGGCTGTGAGGCATATACTCACGTTCCAAAGGAATTTAGGAACAAACTTGAGCCAAAGAGTAGAAAGTGCATCTTTCTAGGCTATGGTAATTCTGGTGAGATGGGGTACAGACTTTGTGATCCCGAATCCAGAAAGGTTGTCCGCAGCAATGATGTTCACTTTAATGAATCCAAATATCATTCTAAACCAGAGAGGGTTGAGGAGATTAGAAGAGTTGTCTTCTAAGAAGATGGACCTGCACGTGCAAGACAAAATGTCAGGGCTCAAGAGGAGTAAGGACAGGATAGAGTGGAACCACAGGTTGTGGCTGATCCTGAGCCACCTATTGTGCGTAGATCTGGACGTGTCACGCGACCTCCTGATAGGTTTGTTCCATCTATGAACTATGTCATGTTGACTGATTGCAATGAGCCTTCATGTTACAAGGAAGCAATGCAAATGAAGGACTCCGGGAATTGGCAATTGGCCATGCAGTCAGAGATGACAGCTCTGCATAAAAACAAGACATGGAAGCTAGTTAAATTACCACAGGGCAAAAAGGCTCTACCTTGTAAATGGGTTTACAGGTATAAGATCACCGCTCATGATAGTCAGCCAAAGTACAAAGCAAGGCTTGTTGCCAAGGGCTTTAAGCAAGAACAAGGCATTGACTTTGATGAAGTCTTCTCTCCGGTGGTCAAGATGACTATATCGAGATGCTTTCTTGCATTGGTTGCCATATTAGATTTGGTGTTGCACCAAATGGATGTCAAGACAACGTTCTTGCATGGTGATTTAGATGTGGAAATTTACATGTAGCAGCCAGAAGGGTTTGTTGAGAAAGGCAAGGAAGATTGGGTATGCCAGTTGTTAAAGAGTCTTTATGGCTTAAAACAATCACCGAGGGCATGGTACCATAAATTCCACAAGTTTATGCTTTCTCAAGGCTACAAACGTAGTGAGTTCGATCACTGTCTATATACAAAGAAGGCTAAGGATGGTAGTTGGCTGATCCTTATTTTGTATGTGGATGACATGTTGATTGCTGGCAAGCACTTGGAAGAAATTTCAGCTTTGAAGTCAAAGATGGCAAAATTGTTTGACATGAAAGACATGGGTGAGGCAAGTCATATTCTTGGTATGCGCATTGAGAGAGACAGATCAAAGAAGTTGATTTGGTTATCTCAAACAGAGTATATTGACAAGGTTTTACAACGTTTCAATATGGAGAAGGGAAAGGCATTGAGTGTTCCATTGCCACCATATGTGAAACTTAGCAAACAAGATTGTCCTGTGTCTGAGGAAGAACAGGCTGAAATGGATAAGATTCCATATGCGTCTGCAGTGGGTAGTTTGATGTATGCAATGATTGCTACTCGCCCAGACATTGCATTTGCAGTGGGAGTAGTAAGTCGATACATGTCAAACCCAGGCAAGAAACATTGGGAGGCAGTGAAAGGAATATTGAGATACCTGAAAGCTACAAAGAGTATGCGTATATGCTATGGGAGTCAGGAGCTAAGTGTAAAGGGTTTTACAGACTCAGATTATGCAGGTGACTTAGACAACCGAAGGTATACGTCAGGGTATGTCTTTACATTGGCTGGTGGAGCAGTATCATGGCGTTCTAGATTACAAGATTGTGCTACTCAGTCTACTACAGAGGCTGAATATGTTGCAGCATTAGAGGCATGCAAAGAATCAATTTGGCTTAATCGACTAGTAACAAATTTGGGAATCAAAGAAGAGATGCCTGTGTTATATTGTGATAGTCAAAGTGCTATACAATTGGCTCGCAATCCAGCTTATCACTCAATGACAAAGCATGTGGATGTGAAGTATCATTTCATCAGGGAAATGCTCGAGGATAAGCAACTTCAGCTTGTCAAAGTTCACACCACAGAAAATCCTGCTGATCTACTTACAAAAGGACTTCCCTCAGAGAGCTTTGCGCATTTTCGCAAGCAGTTAGGTGTAGGGTAGTACATCACTTCTCTACATTTATTGTATATTAGCTTGTATAGTAGCTTCTCTCACACTTAAAGTACCACATTGGACTTTAAGTGGGAGGTTGTTGGGGTATAAAGCCCAATGTGGTCGCCCAGGTAAGTGGGCGGGCCGCCAGGTATGTACACATATTCTTTTGTAAAAACCTAATAAGAACTCAGTATGCTCTACACATTACAGTAGAGCGAGTTCACCATATCGTCGTGCTCTTCTTCTCGCACTCTCTCTCGCGTCGCACTTCCGCTCGTACTCCTTCATTCCCCGTTAGCTCTCTCCACCTTCGAAGGTTTTTAAGGCCTTGGGATGGTTAATGTTTTTTGCAAAGTTTACGTTATGGTTGTGATACATGAAGTTTTCCATCTTCATTGCATCACCTAGGTCACAAGGAACACGAAGATTGTATTGTATAAAGTCTCTCTTGATTGGAGAATCTTTAATACAAACTTCTTTTGGAGGGGGGACTGGCTCCGAGTAAATCCGGTCCTCAACTATTGTCATGTTCTCTAATATTCTCTCTCTTGCAAAAGTATTGTTCATGCCAAATTAATTAAGTACTATGTTTATGTTGCTACCATCAGTTTAGTTCACCCTCTATGTTCTCAAAGTAAGCTCACAAAAGTGCTCACTCTAATTCTCTTAGTTCCGCTATGAGGTCCTTAAGTAGCCTATTAATGGTTGATTTTTGTTGATTATATTAGGCTAAGTGGGACTGAAATCTATTGTCATTTTGTTGAGCCCAGTATGTGGGGATATGTTGCACACCTCGGGAGCTTTGATCTTAATAATGGGGTCTTTTTAGACTTGCCTATGGCTTTACCATTATTGAGCCATAAGAAGTACAAAAGGAGCTATCCCTTGGCAATTTGCTATGTTAGACCCTCTCCACTACTCTCTATAATTGACCAATTTGAGCTGTGGGTGTAGATGCTTAAGTGCTAATTTTCAAAGGCTAAGAGGAGTAGTAACTAAGGTTTTGAATTGCCAAAAATACACTAAGTAAACACATAAGTATAATTAGGATGGCTGACAATAACCAAGAGAGTAGAATGAACATTGATAACTTTGATTTTGCACGTGAAGGTGCTAATGATGATGCCCCCATGTTTGTTAATTATCTTGTCACTAGGTTGCATCAAGCTATGGGCAACCCTACTTTGCAAGCCGAAGTTACTCAACAACTTTGTGCTTATGAGATTTCCCTTCCTCTCTAAGAGGAGAGAGAGCTTAGGAGGTCTCTTGATGAGACTCCCATAAGAGAGGAGGAATCCAAAGAACGAGAAAGAAGCAAATTCCTAAGTTCTTCTGAAGATGTGGCTCAACAAAGACCGCGGTTTAGACTGTTGCCAACTCCTCCCAAGACAAAACGATCAACCCATAGTCCTTCTCCTCGTCATTCCAAAAGGGAAGAGAGGAAACAAAGGAAGAAAAGGCAAGAAAGAGGTCACCCTCTTCTCCTTCTTCTTCACCTTCCTCCAATTCGGACAAAAGCAATAGTTATTTTCCTAGAGAATACAAGAGGAGAGGACATTGCAAAACCGACTCTGCATGGCAAACGTCCCAAAAGCTCAAGAAATTCAAAGAGGGAGGAAAGAGTATCTCTTTTCTCACCTATGATGGCACCTTTGGTGCCACCAACAAAGTATTGGCCTTCATCCACCAATTTGATGTAGCCTTTGGAGACGAGGGCTTCATGGAATTCTCCAAGCTACACCATGTAGCTATGCACTTCCAAAAATATGCTCGTCAATGGTGGGCTAGCATTCGTGGCAACGGTGAAGCCCCAAAGACATGGAAAACTCTACAAGTTTCCATTATGAAGCAATTCCTTGCAAGCGACGCAAAGGACAAAGTACTTGCCAAATGGCACAGTTTGAAGCTTCTCTCACATGAATCTATTCACAAAGATGTGGACAAGTTTTGGGATTTATATCTCAAGGCTACTATCTTCCAAAAGATAGACTTCACCGAGCAAAAGCAACAATTTTGTGCGGGATTACCCGAAGAAATGGCTGAGTATGTCAACTCACAATGGCCTAGCACTATCACCAAAGTCATCCATCACACTATGGTTGCTTCAAGGATCAATTTCCAACAAGGGGCGAGAAGAAATTTCAAGCCCATGGAAAACAAGGAAGGGAAGAGCAATGCTCAAAACTCTTCCCAAGGCAACACCAACACCAACAACCACAAGGCCAAGGAGAAAGGAGCTTACAAAGGTAAAAATAAGCGCTCTTCCGAAGAATTTGAGGCCTTTGGTACAGACCATAAATGCTTTAAGTGTGGGGAGCAAGGACATGGTTATCGTTCTTGACCCAAAAGAAATGTACGCAATGACACTCCTAGATCTTCCATGGTTGAAGCTCCAAAAGAGGATACTCATTGCAAAGACTCATTCCTCTCCTATGCTTGGGGAAAGGTAAGGGAATATCATGCCTTCATATTGTTTGACCGTGGCTCTACTCACAACTTCGTATCAACGGAGTTGGCCACCAAGTTGAGCATTCAAGTCTTTGAGATGGGAGATACTGTAACTGCTGACACAGCTTTCAAGGGATAGCAAGCCTCTGTTACTCCCTTGATTGGGAAGTCGAGGCTTCATGTTCAAAGGCTACGTCGACAAAGAAGAGTTTTTCATCTCTCCTTGATTGGGAAGTCGAGGCTTCATGTTCAAGGCTACGTCGACAAAGAAGAGTTTTTCATCTCTCCTTGATTGGGAAGTCAAGGCTTCATGTTCAAGGCTACGTCAACAAAGAAGAGTTTTTCATCTCTCCTTGATTGGGAAGTCGAGGCTTCATGTTCAAGGCTACGTTGACAAAGAAGAGTTTTTAATCTCTCCTCTCCAACATGAGGATGTTATCCTAGGGGCACCATGGTTCAACCGCATGGCTGCCAACATGAAGTTCCCTGAAAGGAGAATCTACTTCACCTATAGGGAAAAGAGCATGTACATAGATGATAATGAGTCGAGGAACACCATATTCCTGGTAAATATGCTTGCTTTTGATAAGTCAATGAAAAGGTCTATTTTTACGAATATGATTTTTGTTAGAGAATCTGTAAATGATTCTAATGTTATCACAAGTAGCAATAAAGGGAATCAAGAGGAATTAGAGCTGTCTAATTTCCTAAATGGATTCCAAGATGTTTTCATTGATGACATCCCTAGTGAGCTACCTCCCAAACGATGGGATGATGACCATGCAATAGAGCTTCTACTAGGAAGCTCACCGCCTAATAAACCTTGTTATTGAGTTTCACAAGCTCAATAAGAGGAGATCATGAGGCAAGAGCATGAATTGGTGGAAAAAGGGATGGTGAGGCCTAGCTCTCTCCATTCTATTCACTAGTACTTTTATTGCAAAACAAAGATGACACAAATCACATGTGTGTCGACTATAGAGCACTAAATATAATCACTAAAAAAAAAAAGATTTCCCGTGCCGCGGGTAGAAGATCTATTTGATAAGCTACAAGTTGTGACTTGGCAAATGCTCCAACCGCATTCAAACTCACGATGGACAAGTGACACCTCCAGGTAATCTTTCAAGTTCTGAGAGCTTTTCATTAATCAAAAGAAAAGTACTTTTTTCCTACAAGAGATTGAATATTTAGTTCACACTATCTCTCAAGATGGTATCCGTATGGATCCATCAAAGTTGGAGGTAATAAAAGCATGGCCTAGTCTAAGGAATCTAAATGAGCTAAGAAGCTTTATTGGTATGTGTGCATACTATAGATGCTTCATAGCAAAAATTTTCTCAAATAGCAGGACCATTGCATGACTTAACAAAGAAGAATGTTAAGTACTCATGGACTGCTAGAGAACAAAGTGCTTTTGAAAAACTCAAAGAGAAGCTTACCTCCCAACTAGTCCTTATGCTTTCGAAACTCTCAAAGCCATTTGAGGTCCAATGTGATGCTTGTGGTGATTGCCTTGAAGCAATTTTGCTTCAAGAAGGGCATGCCATAGCATGTGAGAGGCGAAGGATCAATGCTGATGAACGGATCTTGGGCATATACAAAAAAGAGTTTTTAGTTGTTCTACATGCCCTAAACACATGGAAGCACTATCTCTTGGGGGCTCCATTCATCCTACGAATGGATCACAAAGCCTCAAGAACTTCATGATGCAAACCAAGCTCTCCAACAAACAAATGAGGTGGACAAAATTTCTTTTGCAATTTAAATTTCATATTGCTCACATTGCTGGCAAGCACAATCTAAATGTGGTGTCTATAGCAACTCACAATGATCTATCTTTTATGATACATGAGTGTGCTACTGTCCGAGACTTTAAGTACGTAACTACAGCTTTTGCATTAGGGAAGAAAAAAAAGAACCATTCACCTTGGAGGATGGTTATCTTCCAAACGGCAATAGGCTATGTGTTACTCACCTATACAATAAGAAAGTCAAGTATGAGTCTCATGCTTCTCATTATGCGGGGCAAAGAAGGATTCCATAATCTATTCTTCGAGGAGTAAAAATGTATTTATGTTGGCCTACCATGAAAAGTAAACATACCATGAAGAGTATGTTTCAAAATGCATAGTATGCCAAAAGTGAAAATTTGACCAAGGGCAACTTGGATTGTTTCAGTCTCGACAGGCTTAGCAAGAAAACACACTCTATGCCCGTCAAAAAGACTATTAAGGCATATCAAATGGCAACCCGATTTAGATCTCAAATTTTCGAGTATCATGGCTTGCCAACATTCATAGTGTCGGACAAAGATCCTAGAATGACCAGTAATTTCTAGAAGGGTCTCTTTGAGAATCTAGGAAGTAGATTAAATTTTTCTTTTAGCCTATCATCCACAAATGGATGATCAAAGTGAAATAACTAATCTAACGATTCTTGAATCTACTAAAAGCCTAGGTCATGGAAGTAGATCAACGTTCTCAATGAGAGAAGTACCTACCTCTTATAGAGTATGCATACAATGACATTGTACATACTTCTATGGGGAAAGCACCTTTCGGGGTTAAAGATAAAAGATCCAAAAGTCCCTTACTACTTAAAGTACATGGAAAAATCTTCGCTCCTGATGAATATAGCCGAGACTTATAAGAATCGTTTCCAAAGATTAAAGAGGTTATATCCATCTCAAAGGAAAGGCAAAAAGGGCTGCTGCTAATAAGCACAAAAGAGCCTTAGCCTTTTTAAGGAAGATGATTGGGTCTTGTTAAAGTTTCTCAAGGCTCATCTAAGGCATACTATGGGCAAGAATCCTACGCGCCACCAAGAGTATTATCCTAAACTAGCAAAAGGATACTATGGTCCTTTTTAAATTATTAAGCCAATCAGTGAGATGGATTATCAATTAAAGTTGCCCAACTATTGGCTCATACACAATGTTTTCAATGAGAGCTTACTTAAGCCTTACAAAGGAGTGCCACCAGAAGAAGCAATACTTGCAAAACCTCCAAAAATCAAAGATCAAGAAGAATTACTTCAATCTGAGTCCATCCTATGACATGAAGACAAGGTATTAAGAAACAGTAAGATTACCGATGATATCTTATTGAGTTTAAGGATTATCCTTTTAAAGATGCTAGAGGGACGCAAGGAACTTAGCTTAAGGATAATATGAACCTTATCAATGCTTACGATGCTACACTAGAGTAAGCAAATGAAAATGCATTTTAAATGAACAATGTTTTTGTCTTATAAGACTCATTCTCTTTCTTTTATTGTGCACAAAATTTAAGAAGTATGCATGCTTCGGATCATGTTTGTGCTGACGACGTCTACCAAACACCAAGTAGACCTTGTCATTGTACTTTGGAAGTATGATATGGACTAAAGAGCAGACATGCTTGCGGTAATAAGTCTCCCGAGCACCAAATGGATTAGTCATCCGTTATGGAATGATGTCGTAGGGTAAAAAGGGGTCCTCTACCCACGAAGAAACGTGACTAATGACTATGCTTTATCTTCTCTACCTCATAGTTGAGGACGACTATGATTTCAAGAGAGTGGTAATGTCATAAAATATTATAACTAACTTTACCAAATGATTTTCTCATATTAAACATATCAATTAATATGGGAAGATAAAAGGGGAACAAGAGTTAGGATATAGATATGTGCTTCTAAGCTTGTCTCAATAGGGGACCAAAAGGAGAAACGGTTGCATCTCAATAGGGGTCCAAAAGGAGACGGTCTACCAAAGAGCAATGTGCAATAAGTGCTTCTAGATTTATCTCAGCAGTAAGGGACCAAGATGAGAGATGGTTACATCTCAATAGGGGTCCAAAAGGAGGTAGTCTATTAAAGAGAAACATGCATCTAATGGAGCTTAAAAGACCTCAGGGTTAGCTTCATTAAAGACCTTCAAAGGTTAGTGTTAAAAAGTCCTTTAACCTTAGGTAAGCTAGGGTTGACCTTGAGGTGGGAATCCTACCCAAGCATGAGGTGCTTGTCGTGCTTGCTAACTAAAGTGCTTAAAGTGTTTGTGGGAACCTTTCTCAAGCTTGAGGCGCTTCTCATGCTTAAATGACTAAGGTTCTTGAAGTGTTCAATTCAAACATAAACTCTCAAGAGGCATAAATGGTTTCCATTCTTAAATGACTAGGTGCTTGAAGTGTTCAATTCAAACCTGATATCTTAAGAAGCATAAAAGACACATGTCAAGATCCTCCACATGTGGCCCTCATGAATTCTATGCTGGATTTCAGCATCGAATTCCTCGTCTACTGCATGTCACAAGGGATCCCATGCCTTCTTGATGTAGTCGTCTACATCGATGCCAGGATATCCCGGTGCATCAAGAGAGCATATGAAGCTTCTCTTGGGTTCATAATACCCCTCCAATAAGAATGTATCAGCAAGAGGTTGCAACCGCTTGGTGGCTCAGATAACTTGTCTTGCTTTTTCTAGCTTTACCAAATGACAAAGAGGAACCCAAGGTAGTGGAGATTCATGCTCTACATGCAGTCATCAATATATGTCAAAGACCAAACCAAAGGACCGTCATAGTATCCTTAAACTAAAAAGCTCTTATTTACCGTCAAGTTTCCCAGATGCTTTGATAACATATCCTACCGTATTGTTACATCTTCATTGATGGGAAATTCTCCTCCAACATTTGTCCCTACAGTCATATAACCCTCCATTTCTTTATCAACAATTTCTTCGTTGGAGTTGCACTTGTCCTCCACAAGTCTAGATGATGCTCATTCCTGCACTTTAGCTTTTCCTTTTGCAAAATTTTTAGATTTCTCAGATGTCGTGGCAGGTGGAGATGGCATCACACTAGCTGGTATGCTCTTCGATATAGTCACAACAACAAATGTAGACATTTCTTCTTAAAATCTAAAAGGCAAGCGTGTTGAGAACTTTGGTGACTTGACTCTTGAGGATATGTATATGCATTGCAAGAACCTCTATGAGCAACCCAATGTTGATAAGATGGATTGTTGTAGCTTCCTTCCGTTTATGCCTCCCTTCTTTACCATTGAAGATGTATGTTGCGCGCTTGAGAAACTTGCTACCCACAAGGCAGGGGACCTTTAAGGTGTCAAGGCTGAAATAATTAAATGGACAAGCAAGAAAACACAATATTGGATATACGATATATTTAACCTTGCACTTCAGCATGGCATGCCTCATGATTGGAGTGAAAATTGGATCAAACCTTTGCACAAAGGAGGAGATGTAAACAATGTGAACAACTATCGCACTATAATGGTTGGTTCTTTGATGGCAAAGTTATTTGGATGTATCATGGAGATGAAGATAAGTGAATGGGCTGAAAAGAACGGGCAAACGTGCGCTGGGCCAAGCAGGTTTTTGAAAGCATCATAGCACTATTGATCACCTTGTCACTCTTCGAGTTCATATGCAAGCGTTTCTATTGAAAAGAAAAAGGTTGTATTGTTGCTTTGTGGATTTCAAGAAAGCTTTTGACATGGTACCGCGAGGAAATCTTTGGAGACGTATGCAAAGCCTTCAAGTGTCGAGAGAATTTATGCATGCAGTCTTTGGCATCTACCAAAAAGTGATATGTCGACTACGTATGGGAGATGAAATTTCAAATATTTTTGCAAGCACCATTGGTGTCAAAGAAGGATGCCCACTTTCCCCAACCCTCTTTGGGCTACTCATTGATGAATTGGAATGCATGGTTCTTGATTTTATGCAACAAGAAGGCATAGAAGAGGTTAAGATCGGAAATGCGGTGATCATGCTTTTGCTTTATGCCGATGATGTAGTGCTCTTGGCACATACCTTAGAAGATGTACAAAAGCTTATGAGTGTCTTGGAACGCTTTTTCCTACGTAGCGAGCTGATCATGAATGGATCCAAAACCAAGGTTATGCTTGTAAAGACCCTCCATGATGAAAATCCATGCATTGTATACAACAATGAGCAACTTGAAGTGGTAGATAGCTTCAAGTACCTTGGCCTTGAGGTTCCATCCAATCATAGATGGAAGGATTGCACAATGTGTCGCTTGGAAGCCGGAAAGAGGGCTTATTATGCATTTGAGAACATGTGCAATGCTTGAGAGATCAAGTGTTGGGCTCTCAAAAAGTACCTCTTTGACACATTGGTGACATCGGTGCTTCTTTATGGAGTGGAGGTGTGGGGTGGTAGCATCGGGAAGTCTACTTGGAAAGAGTTTGAGAATGTCTAAAAGCGTTTTCTCACCAACTTTCTCCAAGTCAAGACACAAACACCCTACATGCTCTTACTTCTTGAGTCCGGACCGCTTCCCATTGAGGTCTTGGGCATGCAAAGGGTTGTGGAGTACATGCTTAAGACACAACGTAGCCCTTTGTATCGACTTTCTAGAATTGCATATGAAGCAAGTCAAAAGGTCCAAAAGACATGCAAGATCAAAATACTAAGTTCGGGGTGGATGCTTGACATCGAGAAATTGTTTGGAAGATGGGATGCATGTCTCTTGGTCAAGGATGCGTCGATCGACTCCCAAGTTAATGAGGCCTTCTTACAACGCCAATGTATCATGGCTTGGGAGAAATCCGGAGGTTCTCGCTTCAACCATTACACCACACACATTGCCCCAAACTACAAATCTCTCTTCTTCTTTGAACATGGTAACCAAACCCATCCCTACATCCTTGAGTCCATCCCATTGAGTGAAATCTGTACCATTGCCTCCATTCGTCTTAGCTCCCATTCTCTACGCTGCAAGACATGACGTTGGGGCACTGGTGAGGAGTCTCATCGACTTTGCACCTTATGCCCTCGTCAAGTGCGAGAGAGTGAGTACCACACACTACTTGAGTGCTCAGCCTTTGACCACATTAGGTCCTCTTTTCCCCATATATTCAGCCATGAGCTCTCCCCACATACCTTCCTCTCCCAACCACAATGTGGACTCTCTATTGTGACACTCATTTCAGCCATTTTTGAGCATCGAGAGTCACTTATGACCTCCACTCACACCACGTGACATGTTCATTTGGTCCCATAGGTCATATTTGACCTCCGAAAACAATAATAGAACTATCTCTCTCTCTCTCTCTCTCTCTCTCTCTCTCTCTCTCTCTCTCTCTCTCTCTCTCTCTCTCGTCCTTGCTCTCCATCACCCTGTCTCTCCCTCTTTCCCTCCCTCTTTTGCCCTTTCTCTCCATCACCATCTCTCTCTCTCTCTCTCTCTCTCTCTCTCTCTCTCTCTCTCTCTCTCTCTCATGCGCATCTAGGTGAGTGAGCATGCGCATCTACGTGAGTGAGCACTAGCGCTTGCTATCTAGGTGCGCATGAGAGAGATAGTGTGTGTGTGTGTGTGTGTGTGAGAGAGAGAGAGAGAGAGAGAGAGAGAGCACTAGCGCTTGCTATCTGGGTGCACATGAGAGAGATAGTGTGTGTGTGTGTGTGTGTGTGAGAGAGAGAGAGAGAGAGAGAGAGAGAGAGAGAGAGAGAGAGAGAGAGAGAGATTTGATTATCGTCCTCGGAGGTCAAATATGACCTATGGGACCAAAGTTACATGTGATGTAGTATGTGTATGGATGTTGAGTGACTCTCGATGCTCCAAAATTGTAGTGATGAGAGTCGCAATGGAGAGCCCACACTTTGGCTGGGAGAGGAAAGTGTGTAGGTCTAAGTTATGGCTGAAAATGTGAGAGAAGCAAGTTCGGATGTGATCAAAAGCTGAGCACTCTAGTAGTGTGTGGTACTCAGACTCTCGAACTTGCAGTGAGCATAATGTGCACAATCGATTTGACTCTTCTCCATTGCCACGACGCCCTATCTCGCATCGAAGGAAATGGGAGCTAAGCCGAATTGCTGCGATAGTGCGTATCGCGGACAAGGGAATAGGCTCAAGCATGTAAGTGTGAGTACGGTTTCCTCTCTCAGCGAAGAACATGGTTTTGTAGTTGGGGGCAATATAGGTGGTGTAATGTATGAAGCGTGACCCACCGGATTTCTCCCAAGCCGTAATACATTGGCGTTGTAGAAAAGCTTCATTCACTTGAGAGTCAATTGAAGCATCATGTAGCAAGTGTAATGCATTCCATCTCCCAAACCACTTCTTTATGTCTTGCATCCATCCCGTGCTCAAGATCTTGCTTTTATGTGTCTTTTGAACTTTTTTGCTTGCTTCCCATGCAATTGTAGGAAGTCGATGTGAGGGGTTTTGACGTATCTTTATCATGTACTCCACAACCCTTTCCATGCCCATAATCTCAATTGGAAGAGATCCCCACTCAAGAAGTAGGAGCATATATGGTGTTTGTGTCTTAACTTGGAGAAAGTTTGTAAGAAAACGCTTTTGGACATTCTCAAACTCTTTCCAAGTAGTCTTTGAGATGCTCCAGCCCCACACTTCAACTCCATAAAGAAGAACCGGTGTCACCAATGCATCAAAAAGATACTTCTTGAGAACCCAACACTTGATGTTTCCTGCATTACACATGTTCTCAAATGCATAATATGCTCTCTTTCCTGCTTCCAAACGACGCATAGCACATTCATGCCACTTGTGATTGGATGGAACCTCAAGGCCAAGGTACTTAAATCTCTCAACAACTTCAAGTGTCTCGTTGTTGTACACAATGCATGGCTTCTCCTTATGGTTGGTTTTCACAAGCATAACCTTTGTTTTGGATTCATTTACAATCAGCCCACTATGCAAGCAAAAGTTCTCAAGGACAACCATAAGCTTTTGTGCATCTTCTAAAGTGTGTCCTAGAAGCACTACATCATCCGCATACAACAAAAGCATGATTACCGCATTGCAAATAGTGACCTCTTCAATGCCTTCTTCTTGTATAAAGTCAAGTACCATTTGTTCCAATTGATCGATGCATAGACCAAAGAGAGTTGGTGACAATGGACATCCTTGTTTAACCCCAATAGTGCTTACAAATTTTTTTGAAATTTCTCTTCCCATGCGCAATTGACAAATCACCTTCTCATAGATTCGAGAAACCGCAAGCATAAACTCACTTGGCACTTGGAGTTCTTCCATCCTTCTCCACAAATTGTTACGTGGAATCATATCAAAGGCTTTCTTAAAGTCCACAAAACAACAATACAATCTCTTGCCTTTCAACCGACTTTCCTCCATGAGAACACGAAGAGTGACAAGATGATCAATGGTGCTATGGCATCGACGAAAACCCGCTTGTCCCTTTGCACGCTTGTCATTCTCTTCAGCCCAATCACTCAATTTCATCTCCATTATGCACCCAAACAACTTTGCCATAAGAGACCCAATCATTATAGTCCGGTAATTGTTTACATTCTTTACATCCCCTCCTTTATGCAAAGGCTTAACCCAATTAGTACTCCAATCATAAGGCATACCATGTTGAAGTGCAAGGTTGAACATATCACACATCCACTCATGGGTAAAATCTCCCGTCCATTTGATCATCTTCGGCTTGATACCTTGAAGATCTCCCGCTTTGCGAGTGGCCAACTTTTCAAGCCCACCGCATACATCTTCAATAGTAAAAAAAGACGGCATACATGGGAGTGAACCATAAAATGGCATTTTTTCAGTATTTGCTTGCTCATATAATTGCCTACAATGTGTGTACATATCCACTAGACTCAAGTTACCAAAATTCTCAACCCGCTTGCCTCTCAAGTTTCTCCAAAATCTTCCACATGCATATGCTTTTTCTTGGACTTGAAATTCTTGTTGCTTTACTTCCCATCTTCTTCTCTTCTTTTGAATCAATGCCTTGTATGTATGCAAATGACTTTGATAGTTGTCTTTGTCCATAGTTGCATCAAGCTTTATCAAGGACTTTTGAGCATCTTGACATTCTTTATAAAACCACCTTTTGCGTGATCTATCTTTGTTGATACCATGGAGATGCTTTATGGCAAAGCATTCTTCCGCACAAGAACAAATAGATTTCTTGAAAGCTTCCCATTTAGTTTCCAATGGTGCATCACATTGAAGCTTTGTCATCCATAATTTTTGCTCAACCATTTCAATGTACATTGGTGCCCGTTTGAAATCCATACATAGTGATAACTTCTCTTTCCTTTGGCTGAGATTATCATGCTTAGTTGCTTCTCCACATGAAAGGTCAATACATAAGGTGCGATGGTCGGATTCCGGGGTCCATTGACCAAACATAAAACTCTTTACATGATGGCTTCAGAGAGTAGCATATAGTCAATCACACTATCCCCATTATGTCTCCTACATGTAAATCCATTGGTTCCACTCCACAAAGATACACCATTGGCAATGAGCATACCCGTGCTATTAAACATGTGTAAAAGTAACTTTCCATAGTGATCCGGCTCTTTCTCATCCATTGAAGTACGATCATACAAGTGAACTTCCTCCAACTCCCTTGAAATGTATGGCATATCAAATTGTTGAGTATCATGTTGCAATGTTTTTGTGCGAGCATTCATATCCCCAAATACAATAACATCACCTTCACCTTTGAAATAAGCAATGTCCTCTTCCAAATCAGAAAATGGTTGATCTCTATCCATGCAAGCATAAAAGAGAGAATCATGATGAGGAATGTAGCAACCGGCTACAAAAATGGGTGCTCTTTTTGGTGTCATAATTTTCAGCCATACATAGCGTTTGTACTTGTCATCTTTCACAATTGATACAAAATCTTCCAATCCTTTCTTAACCATACATGCTAACCCTCCTTGTCCTCTTTGTTGCTTGAGATTCTTTTACCACATCAATGAATGTACATTGTAATCCTCCAAGACTTTAATCCTTTGTGTATCATGCTCCCAAGTTTCAACAAGAAGTACAACATTGGCTTTGCTTGTTAGTTCATCAATGCCAACCCCCGCATTCCATGGGTATCCATTACAATTCCAAAAGCATATTTTCAATTGTAACTCGGTCTCATAGGTCACGCATCCCTATTTTCTTGAGAGACTTGCCTCCTCCTTGGGCACATTTTCTTCATGAGAGATCTCTTTGTTTTTATTATTCTTTTCCTCATATGCCTTGCGACACATATTTTGTTGCTTAATAGTGCGATCTTCACATACAAAACATTTTGTATCCCTCAAATAGATCCAACTATTATCAAGGATAATCTTTCGCTTGGTCTCATCCGGCATGGTGCATACAATTGGCCGTTCTCCCGAGCGAGGAGCTCCTTGCTTCCCCACTCTATGTGCTCCATAGACCATAACTCCGGACATGCCAAAGTGGGTTTTGAAGAAATCTTCAATAACAATGGCAAGAGAAGGAGGTGTCTCTAACTTCTCTTTGGGAATTCCACGAATAACAATGTTCTTGGAACGTCGCTCCCGTTCCTTCTGTCCTCCACATCCACATTCTCAACATTCTTTGTTTGAACCATAGCTTGCATGAGTGAGGAATTAGAAACCACATTGCTACCACATACATCAGCCCAAGACTTGTTTGTGCATACATTTTTCATGTCGCATACATCCCGACTCATAGTGTCAAATTTCTCCTCTTTCAATACATGGTCCTGCTCTACTTTGCTCATCCGCTCCTTCAAAGCATTCAAGTCCACAAGAGAGCGTTTACATTCCTTGACTTCCTCTTCAAGTTGCATCAAACATGTTGTTTGCATCTCAAGTGTCCTCTTGAGATTCTCATTCTCAACCACAAGTACCCTTAGTGTGCCATTCTCCATTGCAAGTGCTCGTAAGTCTTCGCCTTGTTTGTTTACGGTCTCTTGCAATGATACCAAGTACGCCATGATCATGGTTTCCGATGTCGTTGGTTGGGTGGTTGTGTTGCTATCTCCACACTTAGGAGATTTTGGATCATTTTCCACAATGGTTGTGGACCTTGTTGAAGAAGAAGAACCCTTGCGAGTGCCGGAAGACATTGTATGTAAAATAGGAGATGAGAATCAATTTTGTTGAACCTGTTCACTTCGGAAATGCTGCTACAGAAACGCCTTCCATAAATCTGAAAATTTCTATCTTTACATCAATGCGTAGA
The DNA here is from genome assembly GCF_014529385.1 of Adiantum capillus-veneris. Classification (NCBI taxonomy): domain Eukaryota; kingdom Viridiplantae; phylum Streptophyta; class Polypodiopsida; order Polypodiales; family Pteridaceae; genus Adiantum; species Adiantum capillus-veneris. The sequence goes on along the minus strand of NC_140936.1, from coordinate 43,580,182 downwards.
GGACTTCGTGCTCTTCGATTGAGGCTAGAGAGAGAGAGAGAGAGAGAGAGAGAGAGAGAGAGAGAGAGAGAGAGAGAGAGAGAGAGATAGAGAGAGAGATATGGTGCCTTGAGAGTGATGAATGTTTTAACCACAGGAGGATCTTTGTTTTAATAAATAGTTATTGATACCCCTTTATATAGGCTTCAAGTTCAAGCTCTCTCTCTTTTACCCTCACTACCACCCTCCTCTACATCACCTTATTCACCACTCACCCTCCAATCCCTCTCCCTCCCTCTTGCAATAAGTTAAAGGTGAGCACTAGCGGGAGGGAGAGAGAGAGGAAGGGAGAGAGGTTTGGAGGGTGAGTGGTGGATAGGGTGGGAAAGGGAGATGTAGGGAGCTTTCAATTTAAATAGTTGTTTTATAAAAAGAAACAAATCCTATATTATACCACAAACTTCTCTAGCTACTTCTCTCTCTCTCTCTCTCTCTCTCTCTCTCTCTCTCTCTCTCTCAAACAGTGAGATGAGCGAGCGCTAGCGCTCACCCAAATTGATGCGCAAGAGAGAGAGCGAGGGAGGGAGAGGGAGGGTGATGGAGGAAGATAGAGTGGGTGATGGTACCTTGAGTGTTTTGGTTGTCTCCTCTACAGAAGGATCTTTAATTTAGAAAATAATTACCAGTACTCCTTTATATAAGCTCTCTTAAAAAGCAAACTTGCTCTTAATTTTTGAAAAACATTCAAGATTTGCTTTTCTCAAGCAATCTCTCTCTCTCTCTCTCTCATGTGTTCTTCTCCTCTAGCGAGCGCTAGCTCTCACTCTAGGATGAAGAGAGAGAGAGCAAGGGGTGGTGAATGAGATAGGGAGATCGATTGAGTCCAAAAATTCTTTTTAAAAAAAACTCTAAACTCAATACACTTAGCTCTTAATTTCTCTCTCTCATTCACTAAAGTGAGCAGTAGCGCTCATTAAATCTCGATCTACTAAAGACTTATGTTATAGAAGTAGATCAACACTCACAATGGGCGAAGCATCTACCGCTTATAGAGTATGCTACAATAACATTGTCCATACTACATGAAAGGCACCTTTTGAAATCATTGAGGGAAGACCTAAAAGTCCTTTGCTACTGAAGGTACAAGGGAAGATCTTCGCTTCCTGATGAGTATAGTCGAGACCTACAAGAATCTTTCCAAAAGATTAAGGAGGCTATATCCATCTCCCAACAAAGGCAAAAAGATGTTGCTAACAAGCACAAAAGGGCCCTAAGGTTCAAAGAAAATGATTGGGTCTTACTTAAGTTTTCCAAGGCATAATTAAGAAAAACTACGGGCAAAAATCCTACGGGCCACCAAAAGTATGATGCTAAATTAGCAAAAAGATACTATGGTCCTTTTCGAATCTTAAAAGAAATCAATGAGATGGCCTATCAACTCAACTTGCCCAACCATTGGCTCATACACAATGCTTTTCATTTGAGCCTACTAAGCCTTATGAAGGAGAGCCACCAACATAACCAATTATCGAAGACCCCCCAGAGATCGAAGATCAAGAAGAGGTGCTATACCCTGAAGCTATCCTTTGACATGAGGAAAAGGTACTATGGCATGGTAAGATGATCTGACGATATCTTCTTAAATTCAAAATTTATCCTTTTGAAGATGCTAGATGGATGCAAGGAACACAACTTAAGGATAGTATGAACCTTGTCAATGCTTACAATGCTACACTAGAATTAGAAAATGTAAATGCTGCTTTTAAATGATCAATGTTTTTGTCTTATAAGACTAGATCTCTCTTTTTATTGTGCAAAAATTTTAGTGGTATGCATGCTTAGAATCATGTTTGTGATGACGACGTCTCTCAGACACCAAATAAAATTTGTCACTCTACTTAAGAAAGTATGATATGGACTAAAGAGCAGACATGCTTGCGGCAGCTAAGTCTCCCAAGCACCAAATGGATTAGTCGTCCATTTTGGAATAATGTCATATAGTAAAAAGGGATCCTCTACCCGCTAAGGAAAATGAATAAGGCTTTATCTTCTCTACCTCATAGTCGAGGACGACTATGATTTCAAGAGAGAGGTAATGACATAAAATCTAATATCTAACTAGCCCAAATGATTTTCTCATATTGAACTGAGAGCCAATGAGCTTCAAGCATGAGCGACAAGGAGGGGTCAACCCAAACAAGGAGGCAGTGTGCTTGACAATATTCTCTCTCTCTCTCTCTCTCTCTCTCTCTCACTCACACACACACACACACACACACACACACACACACACACTTATTCTCATAGTGTGAAGAAAGAACTTCATCTCCTTCTCCAGGCTTGTTGAGAAGTTGAGAACCTACACCAACACCTCTTGGCTATGGAATGCATATCCAACCAAGAGCCATGCTCCAAAGAAAAAGCTTGCCATCTTCTTAATCTCCATTACTATGCTACTATGCTATGCTAAGCTACAAGAGTAATACAAGTGAGGAGACTATTTCTTTCTCGTATTTTACTTCTTCTTCCTCTTTCTTTCCCTCACTCCCTGCTAGCTCTCTTCACCTTTGGAGGTGTTTGAGGTTTTGGGATTGAGGCCGGGGATATGTTAATGTTTTACAAGTTAGTTAAGGGAATAATTTTTGTGTATGAAGTCTACCATCTTCATTGCACCAGCGAGGTCTCAAGGAACACAAGCTTGTAATGTACCAAGTCTTTCTTTATGGGGGAATCTATAATACAAAAGCCTTTTGGAGGGGGCACCGACTCCACATAAATCCGGTCCTCAAATGTTATCAATTTTTCTAATCCTTTCTCTCTGTTTTACAAGTATTGTTCATGCCAAGCTAATTAGGTGTAATGTTCATCTTGCTACCTATAATTATTTACTCTTCTTATTATCTTTAAGAATTCTCTTAAAGAAAATGCTCACTATTGTCATTTCAATTTCCGCTACAATCAATGTTATATCCATATTCCATTACATTTGTATGAGAGCTATTGGTTTCTCTTTTTCTTGCTTAATAAGAGAGGTCCTTAATTTTTTCATTGCAAGAGGCTAAGTGGGACAGGGATCTATTAACCTGGTTGAAAAGGACTTAGTTTGAGGTATACCATTGGGAATTATAGACTTAATAATGGAGTCTTTTGAGGCTTGCCTTCGGCTTAACCATTATGGGGCTACTAGCAAGCTCAACAAGAACCATAATCAACTGAGCAATGTTAGACCCTCTCCACTGCTCTTTGCAATCAAAAGTCTCTAAACCACGGGTATGGCTACTTGAGAGCTAATTTTCAAAGGTAAAGAAGAGTAGCAACTAAGGTTTTGACGGTACCAAAGCACAAAGTAACATATACGTAAGTTTAGTTAGCATGGCTGACAATAATAAAGAGAGTAGAATGAATATTGACGACTTTGATTTTAAGGTGCTATTGATGATGCCCCAATGTTTGTGAACTATCTTATTACTAGGTTGCAACAAGCTATGGGAAACCTTGCCTTGCAAGCCAAAGTTACTCAACAACTTCATGCTTACGGGATTTCCCTACCTCTCCAATAAGAGAGAGAGCTTAGGAAGCCTCTTGTTGAGACTTCCAAAAGAAGACTCTCTCTGATAAGAGAAGAGGAGGAATTTAATGAGCAATAAAGAAGTGAATCTCTAAATTCCTCTGAAGATGTGGCTCCACAAAGACGACAGTCTCTACAATCCCCAACTCCTCCCAAGAGAAAAACATCATCCTATAGTCCTTCTCCTCATCACTCCAAAAGGGAAGAGAGGAAAAAATGGAGAAAAAAGGCGAGAAAGAGATCACCCTCTTCTCCTTCTTCTTCATCTTCCTCCTCTTCTGATGAAAGCAGTGGCTATTCTCCTAGAGAATATAAGAGGAGAGGACATCACAAATCCTATGCTTCTTAGAAAAGGTCCTACAAGCTTAAGAAGTTCAAAGAGGGAGGAAAGAGTATCTCTTTTCTCACCTATGATGGAACCTTTGGTGCTACCAACATAGTTTTGGCCTTCATCCAGCAATTTGATGCAGCCTTGGAGACGAGGGCTTCACACAGAGAGAAACGCGGGTGAGAGATAGAGAGAGATGAAAATGGAGTGTGAGAGAGACCAATGGAGAAAGGGAGAGATATGTATAGGTAGATAGATATGTATAGAGATGGGATTAAAAATTATTTTCCTTTAATCAACATATTTTTCAAGATATATTTGATGGTAGAGTAGCATAGAGGGGGCTTCATATGTTATCTTTGAGTGTAAAATAGATAGAGAAAGATAGTCAGATGTGTAGAGATTAGAGAGGGTATTAATACTAATTGGGCATTTAACCAACATACTTTTTTTCAAGATATGTTTGATGATAGAGTACCATAGAGAGAGCTTCATATTTTGTATTTGAGTGTGGGTAGGGTGTGAGATTAAATATATATTGATATCTATATCGCTCTATTAGATTTGCCGAGCAATGGCTTCATCTTTGTTGTTCAAGGTGAGTTTGTTCTTGAATAATGTTAGTGGTGTCCCTATGGTGCCTGATTGCCCAACAAGATTCGCCATGGTGAATCCTCGGGATTATGGGGGTTGTGGTGATAGCAAGATGTCCACTCCAAATGGCAACATCCAGACTGAGGTGAAAGATGGTTTGACAGTAAGTCATCAATTTCAATTTGTTTTGGATTCAACCTTGTCTACAAAGTTTTGGTTGGTCACAAACAAGAGTGTGGATATGTCTCCGAGATCAAATGTGGCAATAGTGGAGTTGTCAAATAACTCCATTGAGGAACAAGAAGGTTTTGCTATCAGGATTTTAGCCAGCAAAAAATAAGATTCCTTTTTTGTTTGTTAGCAACCAAAGCTAGACGGCTCAGTGGAAGAAGAAAAAGAATACATAAAAAAGTCTTCAGGTATAGACCAAGTGGATAAAACTCAGAGTACATTGGTACATTGATTTAAATAGCCACAAGTACCCTAAGTTGAGCCATATAAATTCTAGATGTTCAATTAAGAAGCATGTTGATGAAGTTCTGTAGGATGATGTGCTGAAGGGTGTCCCAAAAATGTTAGGAATTGATCAAAAGCATGATGGTCATTGCTGGGTTAAGGTTGTTCATTCTAGAATGAGGTATCTAGCTTTAATCAAAAGAAGTAAATGTGGTGGACACCTGGTCCATAAAAAAATCTCGTGCTCGATCAATGCAATGAACATGCATCCAAATGAGACTTCTTCAACAGGGAAGTTGCTAGCATCAATTGCAGAAGTTGGTATGTTGAGCTCTGAAAATGGAACACTTCGTTGCTTCCACGCTGGTAATAATCCAATTCTACTTCAAGAGTGTCCTTGTAGTATCTATCCCGTGCTTGTTGAATACACCTGGACCCGATTGTCATAATCACCCTGTCACAAAGGGAGTTTTGCGATCGGTAATTCAAAGGACGAGAGAACTTGTGTCTCGTGTGGTGTATCTGAAACAGTAGTGACTGGACCTAGGCATTTGCAGTTGAATTTTGCAAAGCAAATGGTAATGGGGGTTGTGGTTTGAGAAAATAGGAAGGAGCTAAATAGCAATGAGCTACTCTCTATACTAGAGGAGATGTGGCCATTGATCCATATGCGAAGGTATTGATTTATTTTATTGGCTGCAAAACAATCCTCATCCTCCTTGTGGCTGATCTAGATAATTGTTTTATAAAACTCAGATTCAAACACTAGATGAGAGAAGCAACTACCTCACGAACTGGTATTGGTGCGAAGTGTCAATTGCTATGGCTAAAAAACAATTGCAACTACATGTTTCTCCACAGTATGTTTTTTCAAGGCAATCCATAGATCATAACAAAAGATGTCATGTACTCAAAATGTTGATCAATGGCACGTGATCTAGTGTCTAGCTTGTGAATAGAATGCGACAGGATGGATGTGGAGACTTGCAAAAAAGCTGGGTTTTCTTCGATCACGTGCATAGAGTTGTGGGATGGACAACAATGGTAGCACATGTCTATGATCCTGCGTAAGGCCTACTCTCATACCGTCCTTCTTTTCCGACGTTCCTTCGTAGCATTTAATAATCTTCAAACTTTGCAGATTCAGGAAATGTAAACAATTGCCATCTGCGAGATGAAGGAAGAAGACACACAAGCACAAATCATGTTTTGAGAAATGTTGAATTTGGTGTTGTTGGAAAGCGGACACTAACTAGCTGATTTTAGAGGGTTCATGGCATATACTGGAAAGCTATCCAAACTGTATACAATGGAGGACCTGACAGTGCTATGGACGGAACAAAACATTCATTCTCATGTCATTGGGAGCACATCTTGTACATTCATACCATGCAATACGTGCATAAAAAATTCCAAATGAGCAAAAGAATATATGTGAACTATTACATTGTGCAAGGAGCAAGGAGGAGGCAACAAGCTTGTACATGACTATTTGAGCTTGGTAGGCTACTAGAAAAGTGTTCGATTGTAACTTATCGCAAATGGATTGTTGACTTAGTTGGTGGCATGTGCGGTACCCTCGTTGGAGGAAGCATTTTGTTGAGGTAAAACAATGCAAGGCATTCTTTTAATGGAGATCTCTATATTTTGTTGCTTCAATGTAATCCCTTCATTACAATATGTTGTAGGAAGTGGATGATTTGTCATACATTTTGACTACAAACCTTGCCAAAACAAAGCACGCAAATTGGCTAGTTGGCGGGGAAAACAAAGAATGTTGAGCTTGTATGATGCATGCGTTTTTGATATGTCAAACGCTCTGCTGCAAAGTGTATAGATGCTTGCTTTTATCGAAGGTAGATATCACAGATCTAGACTTTCAGCTAAAAAAATTGGTCGTCAAGCTCAACAAGGCCGAGCACCAGGTCCAACTACTATTGCTAGAGAGATTGAGGATGAGGTACACCACTCTATGGTAAATCAGCAATGGAGGGAGATAATATTATAGTCGCCAGGAAGCAAAAACATGTTACGACAATGAGTTGTCAGGAAGAGAATGTGTTGCATTGACCAGAATATCTCACACAGAACATCCCATCAAGTCGTAGAGGACTCAAAGCAACATCCGAAGGGTCAGATAATGTGGTAAAAAAACACAAGGGTGGGGTGATGGTTGAGGAAATAGATATTCATAAGACAATGTGGGCAATCCGTCGTATATTGAAGGGAAGCAGGGTTCAATGTCAGGGGTGGTTAGGTTGTAGAGTTGGTAAATGCAAAAAAGATATAAAGAACACGGGTGCGGTTGTAGTTGCACCATCCTTCTGGGGGATTCACACATGGGATAGAGGAGATGACACTGGTCAACGGACCGGTTCAAGGACATAGTTCATGTGGTTCTGCAATGAATGCTTCAGAGCAACTGGAATTGGAGACAAGAGGCTTCACAATCAAGAAATTGCAATTAAGAAAACCATCAATATGCGTTATTGGCCCATAGTATCAATTCAAGTCCCAAAGAGACATGAATCGGCCGTAACCATGGAGGCACAGATTGTTCAGCACACTATCGTGAAGGCAGGCATGCATGAAGAATTCATGGTGGAGACATCTTCTTCATAGGTCCGGGGAGAGAGGTATGAAGTACATGTTGCTAGTAGCCGATGTATACATGTTGAGACTTTGCAAAACAAGTGGCACAAAGAAAACCATATATGGCCTGCAAGCATATTTACTACATCTTCCTGGATTTGAACCACAATATGTTTCTCCATGAGAGCAAGCTGACAAATGAGGATTTGCTACGTGTTCAACTATCGTTGTACGAAATAGAAGATACTTTTAATTAAATTATTTTAATCAAATTCCACGGTGTGCATACAAATTTGTATGGCATGAACTGTAATTGCTGGCTTAATATTGTAAGCTATAAGCAAAGCGTTGGAGTTCTCTAATTTATCATTGAAGAGAAAAAAGGCGACGAGTACAATAGCCTTGGCAAATTGAAGAGCACTATATGGTTTTCAGTAACATTACATACCAAAGCAATCTCCACAAGCATCACATTGAACCTCAAATGGTTTTGAGAGATTCGATAGTGTAAGTATGGGTTGAGAGGTAAGCCTTTCTTTAAGCTTCTTAAAAGCATTTTTCTCTTTAGCAATCTATAGGCACTTAACATTTTTCTTGGTCGTCATATAGTGGTCTTGCTATTTGGGAGAATTTAGCTCTGAAACATCTATAGTATGCACACATACCAATAAAGCTTCCTAGCTCATGTAGATTCCTTGGATTAGACCATGCTTTTATTACCTCAAGCTTGGCTGGATCCATACGGATACCATCTTGAGAGATAATATGACCTAGGTATCGAATCTCTTGGAGGAAAAATTCACTCTTCTTTTGGTTAATGAAAAATTGAAAAACTACCTGGAGATGTATATATATATATATATATATATATATATATATATATATATATATAAAAATATAAATTAGAGAACTGAAATCTCTCCCTCAACCTCTCTCCCTCCAGCTGTTACCGTCAAACCATTTCCATCTCCAAGTCTTTCTCAACCATCCTCGTGTTGCCCTTGGAATTATGGAGTTCTCTTCTTTGTTTCCCTCTTCTCTACATTGATACGATGGCCCCGAAGCGAGTGACTCGAAGCTCGAAGGAAGCTCATGTTGCTCCACCTCCAAGAAAGGTGCAGAGGAAAGCATCAACTACTCCAAACATTGCTCAAGCGGAGGTAGTGGTTGCGGAAGAAGTCCAAGCCGTCCAAACTCAAATACGAGAGGTAATTGAACATGTCGCTAATCCGGTAAGACAAATTTATAATTCTGCATTGCTATTCATGTTGACCTGGGAAGCAAAGCATAGAGAACCCCTTAAACCGTCCAAAAAACGTGATTCTATCATAAGAAATAAACATATGTTTTCATAGATTAGTGAAAGAACTGTTTGATAAATTGTCACTGTTTGTTGAATTGTTAGTGCTTAATAAATTTTTATTGTTTGATAAGTTGATACTGGTTGATATAAAGAGTTGGTTGATCATGCTTGAAGATTCATTTAAAGAGAAGAATTGTTGAAAGAATATATTTTGTTCTCACGATTAGCGAGATAATTCGCGGTTAGCGGAGATTAAGCTGAAGTTATCGGCTATCTTTTGTGCCTCGCGGTTAGTGGCATGCCTCGCGGATAGCGGGATGCCTAGCGGTTAGCAAGATGCCTCGCGATTAGCGGGATGCCTCGCGAGTAGCGGGATGCCTGGCGGTTAGCAAGATGCCTCGCGATTATCGAGATGTGAAGGTTGCGCAATTCGCGGTAAGCAAATATAACCTTTGCAAAGACTCTTATGGTTAGACAGAGAAAGTCCGCGGGTAGCGGTAACTCATGAGAAATTGGAAAAGTTATTTTTGTTGAAATATTAGGGTTGTCTTCATTAAGCCTTGTTTGAATTGTTTTGGTATTGTTTGAAGGGCTGGATGAAAGAACGTGTGCCTGGAATTAAGAAAAGAATACTGTTTGTATATGTGAAACAGTGTAGTAGTAATTAGAAAACAAGTTAAAAAGTATGAGTGTGGGGTGGAAAGTGGGGGCTGGTTTAGGTTGCCAGTCAAGGATGGGTGGTCTCGATTAGTTGAGAAACTCTCCACTCCCTCTTATTGAGAGAAGTGAAATCAGAGACTCATTGTGCCAAGAGTCAAGATGTCCCAAATCTACATGCCCATAAGATTACTAGCTAGTTTAACTAAGTCTCATATCATATTTATGGTTTATGGATGGCGGCCGTGCCTCTTAAACGTGGGAAAAAAGGCGTTGTTTATGGATTCTAAATATGTCAATGGGATTTCTTCTTTATGTTAGGAAACAACTTCATTAGAATCCTGGATTTATTGACCTGCCTAGTGGCGTATGACCCTTATAACCATGTAAACGATGGATAGAGGAATTTCTCTCTACTATTACTCGTATCTCTACTTTGTGGAAACAGAGTAGGGTGTCATCAATGGAAAAGGAGAATAAAGGAAGGCCATCTATCAAGTCGCCCCAATCTTCTCGGGGTCGGGGACCTCACAATTGGTATCAGAGCCTAGGTTAAAAAGATTTAGTTGGCTACTTCAAGCTTCTGCATGTGTATGTTTACTATACCCATTATCCGACTCGTAGAGATATTATGCTATGTTGATTGACGTGTACCATAGTTATGGTTGAAACCTCTATTATGTTTTCTCATGGAGAGATCTTTTGGATACCCCTATATGACATTTTGATGATTTTATGAATAAAAGATTGAGTTGTTTTTTTACAAAGAAATTGTTTGATTGGTTAAGTCATAAAAGTGAGGTTTTTGGAGGATTGAATGAGCCATGACTGGTTAAGTCATGTGATTGAGATAATCAAGACTGGCTAAGTCACGTGACTAAGTTTTGATGGACTTGTTAAATCAAGATTGGTTAGGTTATGTGATTAAGTGTTAATGAATTGGATAAGTAATGATTGGTTACGTCATATGATTGAGCTTTTAGTGGGCTGGACAAGTCTAAGTTTGGAAAGTACCCTATTGATTTGAGTTATTATAAACATTGATGTACAGTCAGGGAAAATCTCAAATCACTCCTATCATGGAAGACCCTCAGAACGATGCTACCTATACCGGGATTCATGAAAAGAAGTTATCGTTGAAACAAATGCAACCACCTTCTTTTAAAGGAGAGGATGTTGATAGTGAGAAGGATGCAGAAGTATGGATTGAAGCTATGGATGATTACTTCTCTGCTGCAAGGACCACACCTACAAATCAAGCGATGTTAGGGATGTTTTGTCTCTCTGGTGAAGTGAAATTATGGTGGAAACAACATTATCATGACATGGGAGTGTTGGAGAACTCTTAGAGTTGGTGGGAAATCAAACAAGCAGTGAAGGAAAGATACTTACCCCTTGCCCATGAAGCGATAAAGATGAATGAGTTCTTTAGCTTAAAACAATACAGTTTATCCTTGGAAGAGTACCGCTCAAAGTTTGTAAGGCTTATACGTTACGCACCATGATTGACCATAGAGCAGCAGGTAGCTCGCTTTTGTTAAGGTTTAAGAGAACCAATTAGCTCGCGATTGGAAGCCCTGAAGCCTACCACAATACAAGATGCTTTACTACGAGCTAAACCTTTGATGAAAGAACAAGGGATTACAAAAAGAATTGAACGGAATCAGGGCTTTAGAGATAGTAAGCCATAGAGAGCTTATGCCAGTAATATGCAAGATTCTCGATGCTTGAATGTTCGATGCTTTGAATGTGGAGAGTTGGGACATTATCAAAACTCTTGTCCATGATTGGCTAATAGAGTAATAATAGTACCAAGGGACGCAGACTAAGGACATCACCCTTTTAGACATAATGATGGTCGCTAGTAATTAGAGTAGGAGTATTCTCAATTTTTCTCGAGATGAGGACATCTCCAATCCTTAAGTTGGGGAGATTGTAATGTACCCAATCATTTACCTTGTAAATATTTGAGGTTTGCATTTTATTAAGTCAAAGAGCATTCTAATGGAACGATCGGATCAAAAATCGGGTTTTAGAAATATTAGTTATGACCCTTATTCACTTGAAAACTATAGGTTGATGGGAAACTTAAGCCTCAAAACTATATCTAGAGATAAGAGTTGACTCTTGAGAAAGAAAGAGCAATTTAAGGAAAGGAGGAGTATTTTTAGGAAAGAAAGAAGAGGGAGTTAAGTTTAAAGTTCTTGTCTCGGAGCCCAAGCTTCTTCTAAAATTAGAGAACCAAAATCGTGCATCCGAATCCGTGTTCGCAAACAGAAAAAGGATTTTTTTTTTGGGAGCCATTAACTTATCCCTCTATTCTTAGCTGGCCTTGAGAGCCTATGTAGAGACCCCTCTCTCCTCACTTTGAAGGGACATACACACACTCTCAGAAGAGGAAGTTCTCTTGCCTTGACATCGGAGTTACCTTCTCTCCCTCGAGCTCTTACCTTCAAGCCATCTGCATCTCTAATTATTTCTCTACCATCGTCGTGTTTCCCTTGGAATTCTGGAGTTCTCTTCTCTCTTTCCCTCTTCTCTACATCAATACGATGGCCCCGAAGCAAGTGACTCGAAGCTCGAAGGACGCTCATGTCGCTCCACCTGCAAGGAAGGTATAGAGGAAGGTATCAACTACTCCAAACATTGCTCAAGCGGAGGTAGTGGTTGCGGAAGAAGTCCAAGCCGTCCGAACTCAAATACGGGAGGTAATCGAATATGTCGCTAATCCGGTAAGATAAATTTATAATTCTGTATTGCTATTCATGTTGACTTGGTAAGCTAAGCATAGGGAACCCCTTAAACCGTCCAAAAAACGTGATTCTATCACAAAAAACAATCATATGTTTTCATAGATTAGTGAAAGAACTATTTGATAAATTGTCACTGCTTGTTGAATTGTTATTGCTTAATAAATTGTTATTGATTGATAAGTTGATATTGGTTGATATAAAGTGTTGGTTGATCATGTTTGAAGATTCATTTAAAGAGAAGAATTTTTAAAACAATATATTTTGTTCTCACGGTTAGCGAGATGATTCGGCGGTTAGCGGAGATTAAGCTAAGGTTATCGGCTATCTTTTGTGCCTCATGGGTAGCTGGATGCCTCGCAGATAGCGGGATGTCTGGCGGTTAGCAAGATGCCTCACGGTTAGCGAGATGGAAAGGTTATGCAATTCGCGGTTAGCGATTAAATCCTTTGCAAAGGCTCTGTTGGTTAGACAGAGAAAGTCCGCGGATAGCAGCAACTCATGAGAAATTGGAAAAGTTATTTTTATTGAAATATTGGGACTGTCTTCATTAGGCTTTGTTTAAATTGTTTTGGTATTATTTGAAGGGTTGAATGAAAGAACCCGTGCTTGGAATTAAGAAAAGAATATTGTTTGTGTATGTGAAATAGTGTGGTAGTAATTGGAAAACAAGTTAAAAAGTATGAGTGTGTGGTGGAAAGTGGGGGTTGGCTCAGGCTGCCAGTCAAGGATGGGTGGTCTCGATTAGTCGAGAAACTCTCCACCACTCCCTCTTATTGAGAGAAATGATATTCGAGACTCATTGTGCCAAGAGTCAAGATGTCCCAAATCTACATGCCCATAAGATTACTAGTTAGTTTAACTAAGTCTCACATCATATTTATGGTTTATGGATGGCGGCTGTGCCTCTTAAACGTGGGAAAAAAGGCGTTGTTTATGGATTCTAAATATGTCAATGGAATTTCATCTTTGTGTTAGAAAATTGCTTCGTTAGAATCCTAGATTTATCAACCTGGTTTGTGGCGTATGACCCTTATAACCACGTAAACGATGGATAGAGGACTTCCTTTCTTCTGTTGCTCGTATCTCTACTTTGTGGAAACAGAGTAGGGTGTAGTCAATGGAAAAGGAGAATAAAGGAAGGCCATCTATCAAGTCGCCCCAATCTTCTCGAGATTGGGGACCTCACAATTGGTATCAAAGCCTAGGTTAAAAAGATTTAGTTGGCTACTTCAAGCTTCCTCATGTATATGGTTACTATACCCATTATCGGACTAGTAGAAATATTACGCTATGTCAATTGACGTGTACCATAGCTATGGTTGAAACCTCTATTATGTTTTCTCATGGAGAGATCTTTTGTAGACTCCTATATGACATTTTGATGATTTTATGAATAGAAGATTGAGTTGTTTTTCTACAAGGAAATTGTTTGACTGGTTAAGTCAAGAAAGTGAGTTTTTTGGAGGATTGAATGAGACATGACTCGTTAAGTCATGTGATTGGATAACCCATGACTGGTTAAGTCATGTGATTGAGATAATCATGACTGGCTAAGTCATGTGACTAAGTTTTGATGGACTGGTTAAGTCAAGATTGGTTAGGTCATGTGATTAAGTTTTAATGAACCAGATGAGTAATGATTTGTTACGTTATACGATTGAGCTTTTAGTGGGCTGGACAAGTCTAAGTTTGGAAAGTACCCTATTGATTTGAGTCATTATAACCATTGATGTACACTCATGGGAAATCTCAAATCACTCCTATAATGGAAAACCCTTAGAACCATGCTTTCTATACGGAGATTCAGGAAAAGAAGTTATTGTTGAAACAAATGCAACCACCTTCTTTTAAAGGAGAGGGTGTTGATATTGAGAAGGATGCAGAAGTATAGATTGAATCTATGGATGATTACTTCTCTACTGCAAGGACCACACCTACAAATCAAGCGATGTTAGGGATGTTTCATCTCTCTGGTGAAGCGAAATTATGGTGAAAACAACGTTGTCGTGACATGGGAGTGTTGGAGCACTCTCAGAGTTAGTGGAAAATCAAACAAACAGTGAAGGAAAGATACTTACCCCCTGCCCCCCAAAGGATAAAGATGAATGATTTCTTTAGCTTGAAACAATACAATTTATCCTTGGAAGAGTACTACTCAAAGTTTGTAAGGCTTAGACGTTACGCACCATGAATGACCATAGAGCAGCAGGTAGCTCTCTTTTGTCAAGGTTTAAGAGAACCAATTAGCTCGCGATTGGAAACCCTGAAGCCTACCATAGTATAAGATGCTTTACTACGAGCTGAACCTTTGATGAAAGAACAAGGGATTACAAGAAGAATTGAACTAAGTCAGAGCTTCAGAGATAGTCAGCCACAGAGAGCTTATGCCACTAATGAGCAAGATTCTTGACGCTTGAATGTTCGATGCTTTGAATGTGGAGAGTTGGGACATTATTGAAACTCTTGTCCACGATTGGCTAATGGAGCACCAGTAGTAGCAAGTGAAGCAGACTAAGGACATCACTCTTTTAGACATAATGATGGTCGCTAGTAATTAGAGTAGGAGTATTCTCCCTTTTTCTCAAGATGAGGTTGTCTCGAATCCCTAAATTGGAGAGATTGTAATGTACCCAACATTTTTCAATAAAAGTATTTCATTTACCTTGCAAATATTTGAGGTTTGCATTTTATTAAGTCAAAGGGCATCCTAAGGGAACAATCGGATCAAAAATCAGATTTTAGAACTATTAGTTATGACCCTTATTCACTTGAAGACTATAGGTTGATGGGACACTTAAGCCTCAAGACAGTATCTAGAGATCAGAGTTTGACTCTTGAAAAAGAAAGAGCAATTTTAGGAAAGAAAGAAAAGGGAGTTAAGTTTAAAGTTCTTCTTTTGAAGCCGAAGCTTCTTCGAAAATTAGAGAACCGAAATCGTGCATCGGAATCCGTGTCCGCAAACATACGCGAACTTATCCGTCTATTCTTAGATGGCCTTGAGAGCCTATATAAAGACCCCTCTCCCCTCACTTTGAAGGGACAGACATACACTCTCAGAAGCGGAAGCTCTCTTGCCTTAATGTCGGAGTTACCTTCTCTCCCTCGAGCTCTTACCTTCAAGCCATCTCCATCTCCAAGTCTTTCTCTACCATCGTTGTATTGCCCTTGGAATTCTGGAGTTCTCTTCTCTCTTTCCCTCTTCTCTACATCGATATGATGGCCCCGAAGCAAGTGACTCGAAGCTCGAAAGACGCTCATGTTGCTCCACCTCGCTCCACCTCCAAGGAAGGTGTAGAGGAAGGCATCAACTACTCCAAACATTGCTCAAGCGGAGGTAGTGGTTGCAGAAGAAGTCGAAGCCGTCCAAACTCAAATACGGGAGGTAATCGAACATGTCGCTAAGACAAATTTATAATTCTGCATTGCTATTCATGTTGACCTGGGAAGCTAAGCATAGGGAACACCTTAACTGTCCAAGAAACGTGATTCTATCACAAGAAACAAACACATGTTTTCATAGATTAGTGAAAGAACTGTTTGATAAATTGTCAATGTTTGTTGAATTTTTATTACTTAATAAATTGTTATTGTTTGATAAGTTGATACTAGGTGATATAAAGAGTTGGTTGATCATGTTTGAAGATTCATTTAAAGAGAAGAATTGTTGAAAGAATATGTTTTGTTTTCACGGTTAGCGAGATGATTCGGCAGTTAGCGGAGATTAAGCTGAGGTTATCGGCAATCTTTTGTGTCTTGTGGTTAGCGGGATGCCTCGCGGATAGCGGGATGCCTGGCGGTTAGCAAAATGCCTCGCGATTAGCGGGATGCCTCGTGGGTACTAGGATGCCTAGCGGTTAGCAAGATGTCTCGCGGTTAACGAGATGGGAAGGTTGCGCAATTCACGGTTAGTGAATAAATCCTTTGCAAAGGCTCTATTGGTTAGACAGAGAAAGTCCGCGGGTAGCGGCAACTCATGAGAAATTTGAAAAGTTATTTTTGTTGAAATATTAGAACTGTCTTCATTAGGCCTTGTTTGAATTGTTTTGGTATTGTTTGAAGGGCTGGATGAAAGAACTTGTGCCTGGAATTAAGAAAAGAATACTATTTGTGTATGTGAAACAATGTGGTAGTAATTAGAAAACAAGTTAAAAAGTGTGAGTGTGGGGTGGAAAGTGGGGGTTGGCTCAGGTTGCCAGTCAAGGATGGGTGGTCTCCATTAGTCGAGAAGGGCTGGATGAAAGAACCTGTGCCTGGAATTAAGAAAAGAATATTGTTTGTGTATGTGAAACAATGTGGTAGTAATTAGAAAACAAGTTAAAAAGTGTGAGTGTGGGGTGGAAAGTGGGGGTTGGCTTAGGTTGCCAGTTAAGGATGGGTGGTCTCCATTAGTCGAGAAACTTTCCACCACTCCCTCTTATTGAGAGAATTGATATTAGAGACTCATTGTGCAAAGAGTCAAGATGTCCCAAATCTACATGCCCATAAGATTACTAGTTAGTTTAACTAAGTCTCACATCATATTTATGGTTTATGGATGGCGGATGTGCCTCTTAAACGTGGGAAAAAAGGCGTTGTTTATGGATTCTAAATATGTCAATGAAATTTCCTCTTCATGTTAGGAAACAACTTCATTAGAATCCTAGATTTATCAACCTGGCTTGTGGCGTATGACCCTTATAACCACGTAAACGATGGATAGAGGACTTCCTCTCTTCTGTTGCTTGTATCTCTACTTTGTGGAAACAGAGTAGGGTGTCGTCAATGGAAAAGAAGAATAAAGGAAGGCCATCTATCAAGTCGCCCCAATCTTCTCGGGGTTGGGGACCTCACAATTGGTATCAGAGCTTAGGTTAAAAAGATTTAGTTGGCTACTTCAAGCTTCCTCATGTATGTGGTTACTATACCCATTATCCGACTCGTAAAAATATTACGCTATGTCAATTGACGTGTACCATAGCTATGGTTGAAACCTCTATTATGTTTTCTCATGGAGAGATCTTTTGTAGACCCTTATATGACATTTTGATAATTTTATGAATAGAAGATTGAGTTGTTTTTCTATAAGGAAATTGTTTGACTGGTTAAGTCACAAAAGTGAGTTTTCTGGAGGACTGCATGAGCTATGACTTGTTAAGTCATGTGATTGGATAACCCATGACTGGTTAAGTCATGTGACAAAGTTTTGATGGACTGGTTAAGTCAAGATTGGTTAGGTCATGTGAATAAGCTTTAATGGATCGGATAAGTAATGATTGGTTTAGTCATACGATTGAGCTTTTAGTGGGCTGAATAAGTGTAAGTTTGGAAAGTACCCTATTGATTTGAGTTATTAAAAACATTGATGTACACTCAGGGGAAATCTCAAGTCACTCCTATAATGAAAAACCCTCAGAACGATGCTATCTATACGGAGATTCAGGAAAAGAAGTTATTGTTGAAACAAATGCAACCACCTTCTTTTAAAGGATAGGGTGTTGATAATGAGAAGGATGCAGAAGTATGGATTGAAGCTATGGATGATTACTTCTCTACTGCAAGGACCACACCTGCAAATCAAGCGATGTTAGGGATGTTTCATCTCTCTGGTGAAGCGAAATTATGGTGAAAACAACGTTGTCGTGACATGGGAGTGTTGGAGCACTCTCAGAGTTAGTGGAAAATCAAACAAACAGTGAAGGAAAGATACTTACCCCCTGCCCCCCAAAGGATAAAGATGAATGATTTCTTTAGCTTGAAACAATAGAGTTTATCCTTGGAAGAGTACTACGCAAATTTTGTAAGGCTTAGATGTTACACACCATCAATGACCATAGAGCAGCAGGTAGCTCACTTTTTTCAAGGTTTAAGAGAACCAATTAGTTCATGATTGGAAGCCCTCAAGCCTACCACAATACAAGATGCTTTACTACGAGCTAAACCTTTGATGAAAGAACAAGGGATTACTAGAAGAATCGAACGGAATCAGAGCTTCAGAGATAGTCAGCCACAGAGAGCTTATGCCACTAATGTGCAAGATTCTCGACACTTGATTGTTAGATGCTTTGAATGTGGAGAGTTGGGACATTATCGAAACTCTTGTCCACAATTGGCTAATGGAGCAACATTAGTAGCAAGTGAAGCAGACTAAGGACATCACACTTTTAGACATAATGATGGTCGCTAGTAATTAGAGTAGGAGTATTTTCACTTTTTCTCGAGATGAAGGTATCTCGAAACCCTAAGTTGGAGAGATTGTAATCTACCCAACATTTTTCAATAAAAGTATTTCCTTTACCTTGCAAATATTTGATGTTTGCATTTTGTTAAGTCAAAGAGCATTCTAATGGATCGATCAGATCAAAAATCGAGTTGTAGAACTATTAGTTATGACCCTATTGACTTGAAAACTATAGGTTGATGGGAAACTTTTGCCTCAAGATTGTATCTAGAGATAAGAGTTGACTCTTGAAAAAGAGAGAGCAATTTTAGGAAAGGAGGAGTATTTTTAGAAAATAAAGAAGAGGGAGTTGTTTTCACTTTTTCTTTAGCGCATTCATTATTGCTTTAGCTGCGTATTATTCACTAAGTAGGCAAGGTGTGATAAGTTTCTTTAGCGTAACACCCTATTCATCGTCATCGATAAAACAGAATATTGATGCGCGACTTTGTGAATGAATGCTTCTTCCAACTCCTTCTAACGAGCCCGCTTCTAAAAGCTAAAATCTCCCCGCCCCGGGCAGGGGGCTACAAAGTCACTCCAGCTATTGCAGGGTTGAAACTCCCGGGTTACACGAGCACGCTGCAAAGAATGCAGGATCGTTAGAAAGAGGATGCCTCATCCATGATCTACTGGAGCCCAAGCTTCTTCAAAAATTAGAGAACCCAAATTGTGCATCGGAATCCGCGTCCGCGAAAAAAGTTTTTTTTTTTTTTTTTGGAAGCCGCGAACGTATGCGAACTTATCCCTCTATTCTTAACTGGCCTTGAGAGCCTATATAAAGACCCCTCTATGCTCACTTTGAAGGGACAGACACACACTCTCAGGAGCGGAAGCTCTCTTGCCGTGACGTTGTGAGCGGGATGAAAACACACACAACGCCTCTATAATCACCCGACACACACTCTTGGGATGATACACACACACACACACACACACACACACACACACACACACACACACACACACACACACACACACACACACTATGGGGCACCATCGGCTTACACAACCCACCTGGCCGAGACAGGGAACACACGATGGAGTGATAGCAAAGAGTATATCCATTTGCCCACTCCACACAGAGACACACACACACACACACACACACACCCAAAAAAACTCAGCTCAAAAGAGGATAATTTTTTATGTTTAGATACAAGTGAGCTTGGGCCCACACCAATGGGGCAAATAGCTCACACAATATGGGTAAAATATGCCAGATACAATCACAAATTGGAGCAGAAGCTTCGCTCATTGGAGAAACTTACATAGCCAAAACAACAAAAAAAATAGTGAGAAATTTGGCAAAATGGACAACGCCATCCCGTTCGAATTTGCCCTAAACCCCAGTCTACAATGTCAAAGTGCTCAAATCCGACCTCGGATGAACAGTTTATGGCTAAAGCAGACTCCAAAAACAACAAAAACTCAGTTGCGGCTGTTCCTCCTCTTCTCTCCACGTTTTTTGTGGTCTTCTCTCAGGTTTCTCAATTCCCACACTTGGGCACCTTTGGTCTTTTAGTTGACCTCAAACGGACCCCGAACATGCCAAAAACTGGCCTCACAATGCATAGTTGTCACCCTGTTGCATCCATCCGCACACCTGGCACTCAACTTTTTCCAATAATGCATCGCGCAACCACGTAAAGTGGCCCCCAAATATAGTCCTCATGATGACCTTTCTGCATAATTATCACAAGAAAACACCCACGTTGTGTCCGTACTTATCCACGTGCAAATATTGACCCCCATCCGACCTCCTGACGCCATTGGATGCCATCCTACACACCTGCTTACCTCATGTCGTCGACCCGCGAATAGCTTCCTCAAGAAGTTTTACGCACTACCAACTCATCATTATTGTAGAAAAAACACAATGGTACTGGTGACAAGGAAAAATCGATGCACTATGTACACCCTGTCCTACCTGTACACATGTGGGCCCCACGTAACCACCTGGATCTGGAAAATGGGCAATCCTTTATTCAATGCACCATGCATGTGTATATACATATGCACAATCCCTTGCTCCAAAAAACTCTTAACATAGTTTGCCCATCCCCTAGCCTGCTAGATCATTCATGATCAGCAACAACAAAAAGAGATATGAGACTCGCCACGTCACAAGTCTCCTCATCCCTCACCAACATTACTTGCTCCACAGACAGCTCATCTTACTCCACCATCATTAACCTGGCATGATATAATTTAAGACGCAATCCATTTATCCTTGACTTATGTAGGATTCCATCCAGGTTAGCCACCATTTGGGAAACACTCGACCACCTTAAAAGGGCCTTCCCACTTAACTTGAAACTTCTTTTGGAAGGTTTTGTCCAGCTTACTGTTGTAGCGCAAAACCAAGTCATGCTTCTTGGTACCCTTACTTTTGACCTTTTCATTTATCTTTGCCAAAGCCTTATCCTACATCTGCCCATAATGTTCCAATGCACTCATCCTATCCAGCTGAACCTCTTGTAACTATAAGAGCCTTTCTTTGAATGCATCACTAGGCGGCCCAAGCAACTTGTCTAACATCTTGACCGCTGCAGGCAACTCTACTTCCATAGGCAATAGTGCTTCCTTTCCATATACCAAATGAAATGGAGTAAACCTTGTACCTGTCTTCACCGAAGTACGATAAGCCCATAATGCACTAGGCAATTCCAAATCCCAATTCTTTCCTTGGTGCTCTGTCACTTTCGAAAGAATTTGTACCAACTCACCATTGAATCTTTCATTCAAGCCATTACACTGCGGATAATAAGGAGTGGCATACTGGTGCCTAATCTTCATCTTTGCACATAAAAAGTCTAATAGCTTAGCTCTAAATCATGGCCCTTGACCGAAAGTAGCTCTAGTGGCACCCCAAACTTGCAACATATTTCATCGTACACAAATTTTTCCACATCCTTTGCAGTGATTTGTTTTACTGCTATAGCCTCTACCCATCTAGAAAGATAGTCCACTGCAGTCAAAATATAGCTTTTGCCACTGCTTGTGATAGGTAACGGGCCTATTGCATCAATCCCCCACTTTTCAAACACATCAAACGCCATAATTGTTTTTCGTAGCTCTGGCTTCAACACTCTCTTCCCAAATGCTTGACACCTATTGCAAGACCTACACCAATGGTGAACATCCTTGTGCAAACTAGGCCATACATACCCCTCTTGCAAGATCTTATGCAAGGTGATCTTTAGAGAAAAATGGCCGCCACATGCGCCTTCTTGATTCTCTTCCAACACTTTGTAAAGCTCCTCCCGCCAAGGTACATGTCTCAACACAAGATCAGTCCCTTTCATGTATAAGAGATCACCAATCATTTGTACCTGGATGCTCTACGCACAAAACCATACTTCTTAGACTTCTGAATGTCCTTCAGAATGATTCCTGTTAGCCAAAAACTCCTCTTCTTGAGCCAAACTTTCCCGGCCATGATAAAGAGGTAAATTGGTCCTCAACACAAATACCTCCCCAATCATGCTTTGAGCTGCTTCATGTGCCTCTCCATTTAGAGCACGTTCAATTGTGTCTGATTCTCCATGCTTCAAACTTTTTTAACAGGCCTTTAATTCTGAAACACATATTCTTCAATGAGGTGTTCTTGCTCTTCCACACACCCAATACTTTCTTCACAACTAACAAGGCATCACCTTTTATGCTCAACCTTCTAATCCCATGCTTCAAACAAATGTGTAATCCGGCTTCCAATGTAGCATATTCAGCCTCATTGTTACTATGAGCATCCAATTTGAACCCTCTCTTGCATACTAGCTTCCCCTTTGGATCATAAAGTGCTATACCCCCTGAAGCTGCATCATGGCTCTTTCTGTATGATCCATCAAAGAACAACACATGTGCATTGCTAATATGTGGCATTTATTCAACTACCCTTCTCGCCACCTCTTCATTAACAAGAAGGCGATTACTCCTGGTAAGTCAACAAATCAGCTAGGGTAGCTCTTGGACTGTCTTCCAGTAAAAAAGAGAACTCAAACTCTTACAGCTCAATTACCCATTTCTTGACCACATTTGACATGTTAGTGCCATTAATTAATTGTGGCAAAAAGGCGTAACTCGTCAAGAAAACAAAAGGTCGTGGTAGCAAGTAATGACGAAATTGTTGACAAGCAAATATTACACTGGCCATTACTAGCTCTACTTCCGAGAATTTTCTCTCTGCTACCAACTTCACTCGGCTTGCACAATACACTGGCCTCATATAATGGCTGCTCTTCCCCTTTTGCAATAGCATGGCTCCAATGGCATCATCCCCTACTGATGGATTAAGTAAAACACTTGCTCCCAATTAGGAGTCTGCATGGCTGACAACCCCCCTAACACCTCTTTCACCTCTTGAAACACTTCTTCACACTTGTCATTCCATTGCAATGGATCATGCTTTGCCACTTGCTGTAATGGATAAAGGAGTTGTTAAGACAATGGAATAAACCGTGCCATGTACTTTAGTTTGTGTATAAAGGTTGCCAATTGCTTTGTACTTGTAGGTGATGGAAGAAGAATAATAGACTTAGCCTTGTTTGGATCAGCCTCAATACCATTTTCTGACACCATATGGCCCAATAACTTCACCCTTGGTTGTGTAAATGACATTTCTTTGGATTTAGTTGTCCTCCACATTCATCATATCGAGCCAATACCATCTGCAACTTCTCATGGTGTTCAACCCTACTACTATAGACACAGAAGTCGTCCATAAAAGCCTTAACACAACTACCAATGAATGGTTCCAATACCCAATTTGCTCTCTCTTGATAGAAAGATGGTCCATTTGACAACCCGAATGGCAATATCGTGTAGCAATAGCAGCCCCATGGCATAATGAAAGTTGTCTTTGTTCGGTCTTTAGAGCAATCTTCAATTGAAAATAGCCTGAAAAACCATCACACACACTGTACCTCTCATAACCTGCCACCACTGAATCTAAGATCAGATCGATGAATGGAAGAGGATATGGGTTCTTCTTAGTGGCTGCATTTAAGGGTTTAAAATCTACACAAATCCTCCATTTCCATCCTTCTTTGCGTTGACTACTACTGGACTCACCCATTTTGTGGTTTCCACTGGGACTATGAACCCTGCCTTCAATAACTTGTCCACCTCTTCCCGCAAGGCTTCCATTTGCTCTTGACCCATCCTTCTTAGCCTTTTCCGCATTGGCTTAGCACCTTCTTTCAGCTCTATATGCATCTCTTCTCCCTTCAACCCTTTAATATCTTCATATAAAGTAATAACAAATCAG
This sequence comes from Adiantum capillus-veneris, assembly GCF_014529385.1. NCBI lineage: Eukaryota > Viridiplantae > Streptophyta > Polypodiopsida > Polypodiales > Pteridaceae > Adiantum > Adiantum capillus-veneris. The sequence goes on along the minus strand of NC_140936.1, from coordinate 43,556,487 downwards.
GAAAACTAGCCAACATGTGCAAATATATCTCCTTCTCCATAGCGGAGAGGACTCCATTGATCATTTGTGTCATCAATTCCTGCTTCTTTGACAATTCAACCTTGGTCTGGATCAGCCCTTCAATCACTTCATAAGGCCCTTCACTTTCATCTTCAATCTCATTTACAAATGCAACTAAACCAGACTCTTGGATTTCTTTGTCCATCAAAAGAAATGCAACATCAACATCCTCATCACTGCTAGTAGTACTATCACTGTCCTCATCAGTCACTGTAAAATAGTCTTCATCACTAGACTCATTCTCATCTTCATAAGGATCTTCCAATACTTTCCTTGTGTCCATATTATATAGCTTCTTGGCACTTGTCTTTCCGTAGAGGCTAATTGTACCACGTCTCCAATCTTGAACAGCTCCCACTGCACATAACCATGGTCTGCCCAGTATAATAGGATATGCTCCCAACCCCGCTAGCATCACATAAAAATCAACCACTGCCTTTGCATCATATGCCTCCACTTTTAAGCTCTTTACAACACCCAAACATTTTACTTTCTGATGGTTTGCCAATCTAATTCGAAAGTCTGACACCCTAGTCATTGTAAGACCCATCTTCTCAACGCATGAGTGTATTATGACACATATTTGGGCTCTACCATCCACATAACCTTGTCCCAAATTTTTTCTTTCGTGCCACACATCTACTATTGGGAAAATGTATGGTAGCTCGTCCATTGCCAACACCTTTACTGAATCTCTCTCTTACTCTTTCTCCATTGGGTTAACCATCCTCTTCCACTGTCGCTTTAGCTTAGGCACCATCTCTATAAGTTGCTCAAAAGTAACATCGGCTTTCCTGCATGTCAGATCCTCCTTCAAGTCATAGCTTAATTGCCCATCCCCTAGTGGAAAATCTGAAACATGAAACTTGCGACGAGCCCTTCTTTTCCTCTTGGCCTTGACATCCTTGCCTTCATGGCTCTTTCCCTTCTTCTTACTAGGACCTGGGGCACTTCTTCCTTCCTTGTCCTCTGTGGTCCTCTTCGCAATAGGCATCACTAATGTATCCTCTAGCTTTGATGCCTTCTCCAAGGTGACTACACTTATCACTTATGTCTTTTCCTTCTCCTCCTCGGTTAATCCACTGGTTCCTTCTTCTCCCTTAATTTCAAGGCCATAATCATTTGACCTAGTTAGCACCTGTCTTGGCAATGGATACATGTCTCCCCCCATCCTTGGTGTCTTATCACATTGCGGGCTAATGTGGCCCAACTCTCCGCAATTTTAACACGTTGGCGTTTGCCTCCAAAACCTACCATTGCTTTGTCCAACACCATTCCTGGGTTTTTCTTCACCTCCTGACTGATTTGCAAACCTCCCCCGACCTCGATTATTTCCCACATTACTTAGCATGTTGAGGCTGAGATTATTCATTAAATCTACCACTTGTCTCATGTCTTGCCTTAGCCCATCATCTTGCACTGATGTAGTTACCACTGCTGGCATAACTTGAGGAGTAATAGAAACCATTGGTTCATGATGAACCCCTAGCATGCGGCGTTGTAAAGAGTCCATAGGCTGAAAGTCAGACCTCCTGGGCAAAGATTCCACCCATAACTGGCTCATTTTCCTTAGCTTCCACTCTTTGTTCCCCCTTTGTTCCTCGCCACCTCCAATGCATCTTCATATGTTCTAGGCTTCTTTAGCTCCACTCTCCAATGTATATTCTCCCAAAGACCAGCCAAGAATCTGTCCTTCTTCATCATGTCAGGTAGGGGTACTTGTGGTGCTAAGGCCTTGCACATCCGCTCCCATGCCAATGAAAATTTACGTATGTACGTATCTACTGGCTCACCTTCCTTTTGCACCAAACCTTGTACTTCTTGCCACACTTTGTCAGGATCTTCTGTCTTCACAAACTCCACTTCCAATCCATGCCTTAGATTGTCCCAAATCAATCTTACAGGTGGCTCAGCCACACACAACTCCTCTTCAAATGCTTTGGACCAAACTCGTGCATCACTCTTCAAACAAATCTAGAGAAGACGTAACATTTGCGCCGGGTCATAAATCTGGTTGCTAATGCAAGCAACCTCCATCTTTTCCAAAAAGTCTTCCACATCTTCATCACTTCTTCCATCAAATTCCGGATAAGAGAAAGCCATGACTACCCAAGCTACGATTCTTTTAGAACCCCTTCGAACACACGTGCAAGAACCCAAAACTTTTGACTAACTCAATCCCTTAAAACTTCAATGGAGCTTGTCTTTAGATAAGGACAAACACATGCACATCAAATGAGTTTTCATAGTTAATCATCAGAATTACAACAGGCAAAGGGCGTTGTTCTGTGGACTGTGATTTCACTTTCGATTCCTTTTTTTGTTGAGCTAACTCTCGATTTTGTCGTCTCCTTACAGTACGGCTCAACTTTGGCTTCTTTGTAGCCTCTAGTTGTGTGATGTCAATGGGTTGTGGACTACACCACATAACGCTTTGAAGGTATTCACCCCAGTTCTCTACCAACTTTGGATGAGCATTCCATGCCCCTATATAATTAAGCCATTCTGCGGTAGATTTCTTTTCATTTATTCGAGCACGCACATTTGCTCGATATCGTCGCCTCTTATATCTCTTACCCTTCTTGTCTAATTTTCGATTACTACCGATCTCTAGTGAAGAGTCACTAGATGAATCGCTTCTTGTGTCTTGCTCCCTTGGATAGATTGTCATCTGGGGTACCACTGGGCCCTAAATGGTTTGTCCCCACATTTGCACTAAGATTTAACTCGGATTCTTCGTCCTCAGAGTCAATTTCAATTGATGATTCTGATCCCAAATCATGTGGGCTGTAGTCTTCTGAGGCGCTATTGGTTCCAATGCCAGTCAAACCTTCATCTTGTAGGTCATCAGAAGCTATATGCATTGCTTCTAGCATATTTAAAGGTATGAGTGGTGGCATTTCATCCCTCTTAGGTGTTACCAAGGTCATCCCCCTATTTCCCCAAGTATCTATGGTTGCTGCTAGGTGGACCCAATCCACATTGTCCGACTCAGTCATCCCAGGTAGTACAACCATATAAAGAGAATTTTCCCCAACATCAGTGTCCGCTTTACACGTGTAACAATACTGCAATGGAGCCGAGTGAAATGTGGTGTCTGATCTATGATCAATTATAAACCCGTTTCCTAGAGGATGTGGTCGACCAGTTACAAGATCCACTCGAATGACAGAATCTTAGAACTGCAAGTAGACATGGCTTTTAGATCAGTCATGCACCATTTTTGCTTCCCTCATGAAAAGACATCCTAAGATCATCTATCATGCTATAGTGTGTTTGGAGAAATCCATAACAATGAAGGTAATCCTTATTTTATGTCCAAAGACCTTGATCTTGAGATCTTCTAGCATCCCAATAGGTTTAACAATAGACCCATTGGCCATCTTCACTACTATGGTTGTGGTCGCAAGGTGAGTTCTTCCCATAGTTTCCTAGCAATTTTTAGTCACAATGCTAACCCCAACGCCACCATCGAGGATCCTTTCACAGTTAATCCCTTAGTAGTGATTGGTATGGTCGCATTGGATTCATCACCCTCAAAGTATTGTCCCAACTTGTTAACATGTATTTCTATAAGAAGGTTCTCATCTAGGTTGGGTTGTGGATCTAAGTGTTCCTCCTCTATTGGCATCTCCCCAGCTCCATCCATCTGTGCAAATTGTGGTAGCTTAAACTTCAGTTCTCCATTGAGGAAGGCTTGAAGAGCTGAGACTAGCTCAGGGTCTTTATATAGTTTGGACATGACGGTGGTTCTAACTTCTGAAGACATAAAATCCATCAATTTGGCAATGTGTAATGGCACCTTTTGGGATTCAACCCCTTGACGTGGGGAAGATGGGATCTCCATTTCTTTGATAGGATCAGGTAGTCCCTCTGTAAACATTCTTTCCATCAAGAAGTGAGTACGCTCACTTTCCCATGACTTTAAGTCACTTTCTTCTTGGATGACACTAGGTATGGCTAAGGGTCTATGGACTTGGTGAGGTTGTTGTTGCGTAGGGAACACGGTGTCTGTAATTTGGATTTGCCTAGGTGCTGGTTCTAGATCCCTTTGGGTATCTTCTACCAAACTTCTTAATTGCTTGACTTGCTCGATCTCCTATGTAGGGTTTGGATAAGTTCATATCTTCTTCTTGGATCCTGACCATTGTGGCTCATGAAGATCTTCCTTGTTGGTTTCTATCTTAGTGGTCTTTTTGGTCTCCATGGTTTCACTTGAATCAGAATCCTCTTCAGCATCGTTCATATATACGGGGTTATCGCCAGTCCCTATGTTGGTCTTTGAACTGGGGTCCCTGACTTCGCTGCTTTTTGCGATCTCTTCCTTTGTGTTTTCTTCTTTTTTTAAGATTGGGTAATTGATGCCGTGTCTCTTTCCTCAAGAATATAATTTTGTTTTTGGAGCATCAATCATGTGAGTACGTTTACTGGTACCACAGGTGTACTTTGTGATGGCTCCTCGGTAACCTCAACCAAGTAATGGCGTGATCCTCTGTGCATTTGTATTATTTGGATGACTTGCTCGCTTGATTGGTTTGCATTAGTGTGGCATTCTTTTGTAGCCTAATAGGACACTCGGCCACCCGATGCGGACCTCCACACTCATAGCATTGAAGAGGTGGTCTCTTAGCAGTGTAATTAATATTTTGGCCTCTTGCAACAAGAGCAGCTACTTGATAGACAGGTTTGACTTGTCCCCAATAGTCCTCCATGTAGTATTGTGGACTTTCTTCAAGCACATCCATCCCATAGGCAATATTAGGATCTATATCTTCTTCACAACCTTCCAAACAAGCAATAGATGACTCACAATCCACTTGATTCACAGAAGTGATTCTCGGAAGTGGTGGTTGCAGTCCTAGCACTGGAGGTGGTAAGGGTGTTATTTGAACAACATTTTGGGCCCTAGGTGACGTTTGTTCAAGAGGTGGGGCCGGCATCAATGCAGGCACTCGCGGTGTGTCTGTCCATGCTAAGGTTGGTCTATTGGCCATCGCGCGCTTAAATACTATGCAATCCTTAGCTTGATGACCATACCTCCCACAGGCATTGCAATTCCCATTGAATTTTACTCTAAAAGTAGGGCATTCACTGGTACTATGCGCTCCATAGAGTATTGAGCACCATTGTTGCTCCCTTCTTGGATACATATGATTGTTTTGCAGAGCACGATTGTCTCTAAGACTCTCTTGAATAGCCGTGGTGAGATATGCTAAAGTCATCTTAGATATCTTTGGCTCCTTAGCAATAGGGTTTAGGGTCATTGGTTGATGCCTCGATGCTTGCAGCTAATAGATTTAGGCTCAACAGACACTCTTTCTCCTTGGATCAATAAATTATCCTCCAATTGGATCGCATTGGTGGTGACTGCTTCCCAAGTGGTGATACCTCTAATGACTAGGCCATTGTAGATATCCTCATGTCGTAATCCCCTAATGAATCTATCAAGCAATTGATTATTATTGAAGCGCTTATTTGGATTACAACGAGAATTCAAATGCTTCAAGCGACTAATAAATCTCTCACCGACTCTCCTTCCTCTCGTTGGGCTTTCTGGAGCTGAGAGGCTACACCCCAAAGCACTCCCTCTCGTATGTATTCTTTTAAGAACAGTCTCCTAAGAGTAGGGTAAATCATTTTTTCTTCCACCCTTAGGGTTCTATACCAATCCCCAGCCTTCCTACTTAAGGTTAGGCTTAAAGCATTACTCTTATGCAGGTCATTGTGTTCTCCTAGAGAATTGCATATTTGTTCAAACACTTTGATATGCTTTCTCACATCCCCGTCTCCACTAAATTTTTGTGTGAGCTTGGCTATTTGTACCGCTTTACTTCTAGGCTCTCTATCAGGCGTGTTACGCATATTCTGAGCAATAGATCGACTGATAGCTTGAGCAAATGTTGCCAAGTCACCTAAGTGAGTAGGAATCGTGGGTAGAGGTGCTCCGGAGACTACATGTGGAGTAGGTATTGGCACTGGGCTTGGCACATAGGAAGCCCTTGGGTTCCACGTTGGGTATGATGTTGTGCCATGTGGTGGTCCAAAGTTCATATGTGTGGCCCTAGGCATAGCAGACGTCGGATGTGACATGCTAATGCTAGCCGGTATGGTCCCATGGAAATAAGAGCTTGGGTGTTGTGGTTGTGGAGCATAGGTAGTTGAAACAATGGGAGAGGTAGGAACTACATGAGTATGAGGACCCATGGGTGTATACGATTGGTACACACTTGTAGGTACTGTTGCAGGCATTGAGCTACCATGTAGCAGTGCTTTACTAACAAATGAGGTCCATGGCGTGTTTCTTGGCATGCCCATCATTGGAGTAGGCATGGTAGCTGTGGTGTCATCAAGGGAAAGATGAGCTAGGCTTGGAAAGGTAAAGCTATCACTTGTAGGCTCAGATTGCAGTGAGACCCCTGGCAAAACAACATATGGAGGATCCATCGGACTTACCAAGGGAGTCTCCATTTGCGATAAGTTTGGTTGTTTAGCCTTCCCTGTATCCAAGAAACTCATGAGACCCATTGAACGCATGTGGATCCCCTTGTTGTGTCTCTCTAACTCAATGACCCTATGGATGACCTCACAAACTCTTTGTTGTTGATCCTCCACACTAGTAGCACCCATTGTGGATTGTAGGACATCTAACCAACCCACGTGATAGGTGTGACCTGTGTATAGGTTGGTTAGAGTTTCCGTTTGTAGTTCGTACTCCCAGTTCTCATTTAAGAACGCTCCATCTAGGATTGAGGTGCTAGGGGTGTCCTAATGCAATGTTGTTTTCTAGGGGTTGGCCTTAGCGATTGCTAAATTAGGAGCACTCAATTGCTCTCCTAGCAAGGATATTGACATAGGGGCTTTCGATTTTAACTCTCTTCATTGCTCCACCTTGCATAAGCTCTCAATTTCCTTTTCCCTCACTGCAAGGATATATCGCTCAACCTCTTGCACTTCGGCAAGGCTTCTACGATCAGGTAATGTAACCTTAGAGGGAAATAGCTCTGAAGTGTCAGGGGGTGCAATGAATGAAGTAATCACGTGCACACTCTCTAAGGGCATAGGGTCTACGTTGGTCATGAATGGAGAATTACTTTCCTACCCCCCTCATTTACATCATTAGCTCCATGTTCAGAGCGAGTGGCTCTACTAAAGCACGCTCGGCCCGGACCGTGGGCCCATGGCATGCATGTATTGGCTTGATCTATCGGGATTAGGCATTGGGAAACCTTCCATGACGTCATAGCCAGAGGAAGAGTCACTAGCCGCTATGTTTGGGTCTTGGTTTGTACTACCTTGGGTCCCCGTCGAGGGCCCGGAACCTAAGAAAGGTGGATAATGAGAACTCGCGTAAGTCAAAATTCTCTCTAGTTGCTCCGTCCCTAGCACACAACCAGAGCGCACATGCATGTGCCTTTGGCACCCTACAAGCATCGACTAATAACCTCGAAGGTCAACCGCTTACTTTTTTAGGCGTCCGTTTTCACTCATTTTTTGACGTTTTTTAATATTTTTTAATGATCAGTTTTTTGATTAAAGTGTGTGATAGCTCGAAATGAGCGTATCACTCAGAGGGTTGTGGTGTGCTTTACAGCACAACGTTCGGTCACCTGAAGCTCCGTTGGTCCTCAAAAAGGTCGATTTTTACTATGTGTGAGGCTAAAATACATAATTTTAAAGGGTGACTAAGGCCTGAGCTTGAGCGTGAGCTTGGGTTTGGGTTTGGGAGATATTCCCGATCCCGATCCTACCTTTATTTTTTTTAATAAAAAATTGACTTTTTTTTGGATAAAGTCGCCGCGGCCGCGATGTGCGCGCGAGTACACTCACACTTAACCTATCTACTTAACACTAATACAGCTACTGTTACACACTAACACACTACTGCAGCAACTCACTGTCTAACAGAACTACTTACTGTACTTTACACAAAACTAACATTATAGATCTACAATCTTAATACTAACACCTTATCACAAAGAAAACACGGTACCTTTCAATTCCTTATTAACAAAATAATACACAGTAGCAAAACAAACTCCTTCTTCTCAACACACACACACCTTCCTTCTCTACCTTTCCTACAATTGAAATTGCACCAGAACGAAGCACAGAGTGCCATTCAAGCTTAGTGTATGGCATTCCCTGGCAATGGTGCCAAAAATGTACGTGTATGTCGCACGTGTCAATGCAAGGAACTTGCCAATACACTGTGTGCGAGCCACAAATGGCTCCAAGCACGCAACTAGCCCAAAATAATAAGCTCAAAGATGACGATGGTGTGTCACTCACCGCTTTACGCTTGCTATCGTGGAGGATTCCTCGCCACGAAGAAGATGGAGCCGCCGCTGCGCTGCGCTCAACCGCTTTGCCGCCACCGTGCCGTCGTTGCAATGCTCGATCTCTCTCTCTCTCTCTCTCTCTCTCTCTCTCTCTCTCTCTCTCGCACGCATACACACACACACACACACACAAGGAGATGAAGAAGAAGAAGATGGAGATGAAGCAAGAGCACTCTTCAATGGCACAAATGAGAGAATGAGTGAATTTTAGGTTTAGTTGACTTTTATATGAGCTCGCCCCATTCACACTTGGGCGCCCATGCTTAGCCAACTAATCCCTTGAATGTTCCAGTTAGAGTGCGCCTCTCATCGACGATCACTCTTACCCTTTTCCTATTGGACCGACAAGCCCGGTACTTGACTCTACCAAATAAATAATACGGCGTCCGTCTTAGGTGATAGGAATGTGTGTGAGGGTTAACACGTATAGTTTCAAATAAGAATTTATTTAAAGTAACACAAGCCGACCCTATCATTTGAAATATATCGGAAACACATTTTTATGCACTTTGTTTGTGGTTTTCCACTCACTGCTCACAAGCATGATATGAGTTGGACTGTTATAGATTGTTTTTCTAAGCAAGTATAATTCATGTCATGCAAGAAAAGTCTCACCGCACATTAACGAGAGAAAACAACAAGAGAAACTTTTAGAGAAGAGTTCACATCATTCACAAAATGGAAGTAGCAAGCAACATGGTGGAGCTTACAAACTAAGGGAAAGCCCATCATTGGATCAAGGGAAGGTTCATCAAAGAGAAGAATCCTTTCATCAAAACTTTGTGCAGACTTGAGGAGGAAATAAAACTCACAACTATGAGCAGGTTTTGGAAAAAGCTTTCAGTAAATCTTTGCACAACTTGACAAAGCAAAATCTTGGAAAGCAAAGCCTAAAAGGATCTGCAAAAATATTATTATGAATCAAGCAAAACACTGAGAGCTTTGAAGGAACTCAATAGCGCTGTGAGGTCCCCAACCCCAAGAAGATTGGGGCGACTTGATAGATGGCCTTCCTTTATTCTCCTTTTTCATTGACGACACCCTACTCTGTTTCCACAAAGTAGAGATACGAGAAACAGAAGAGAGGAAGTCCTATATCCATCCTTTACGTGGTTATAAGGGTCATATGCCACAAGCCAGGTCGATAAATCTAGGATTCCAATGAAGTTAACATAAAGATGAAATCCCATTGACATATTTCGAATCCATAAACAACGCCTATAACCCCACGTCTAAGAGACACGGCCGCCATCCATAAACCATAAATATGATATGAGACTTAGTTAAACTAACTAATAATCTTATGGGCATGTAGATTTGGGACATCTTGACTCTCGGCACAATGAGTCTCTAATTTCACTTCTCTCAATAAGAGGGAGTGGAGAGTTTCTCGACTAATCGAGACCACCCATCCTTGACTGGCAACCTGAGCGAGCCCCCACTTTCCACCCCACACTCACACTTTTTAACTTGTTTTCTAATTACTACCACATTGTTTCACATACACAAACAGTATTCTTTTCTTAATTCCAGGCACAGGTTCTTTCATCCAGCCCTTCAAACAATACCAAAACAATTCAAACAAGGCCTAATGAAGACAACCCTAATATTTTAACAAAAATATCTTTTCCAATTTCTCATGAGTTGCCGCTACTCGCGGACTTTCTCTGTCTAACCAACAGAGCCTTTGCAAAGGATTATTTGCTAACCGCGAATTGTGCAACCTTCCCATCTTGCTAACCGCGAGGGATCTTGCTAACCGCCAGGCATCCCGCTACCCGCGAGGCATCTTGCCAACCGCCAGGAATCCCGCTACCCGTGAGGCATCCTGCTAACCGCGAGGCACAAAAGATAGCCGATAACCTAAGCTTAATCTCTGCTAACCGCTGAATCATTTCCCTAACAATGAAAATAAAATATATTCTTTCAACAATTCTTCTCTTTAAATGAATCTTCAAACATAATCAACCAACTCTTTATATCAACCAATATCAACTTATCAAACAATAACAATTTATTAAGAAATAACAATTAAACAAACAATGACAATTTACTAAACAGTTCTTTCACTAATCTATGAAAACATATGCTTGTTTCTTGTGATAGAATCACATTTCTTGGACGGTTTAAGGGGTTCCCTATGCTTAGCTTCCCAAGTCAACATGAATAGCAATGCAGAATTATAAATTTGTGTTACCGAATTAGCGACATGTTTGATTACCTCCCGTATTCGAGTTTGGACAGCTTCGACTTCTTCCACAACCACTACCTTCGCTTGAGCAATGTTTGGAGTAGTTGATGCCTTCCTCTACACCTTCCTTGGAGGTGGGAGCAACATGAGCGTCCTTCCAGCTTCGAGTCACTCGCTTCGGGGCCATTGTATCGATGTAGAGAAGAGGGAAAGAGAGAAGAGAACTCCAAAATTCCAAGGGCAACACAACGATGGTAGAGAAAGACTCGGAGATGGAGATGGCTTGAAGGTAAGAGTTTGAGGGAGAGAGGTTGAGGGAGAGAAGGTAACTCCGACGTTGTTAGGCGTTTTTTGGAGCAAGGGATTGCACATATGTATATACACATGCATGGTGCATCAAAGAAAGGATTGCCCATTTTTCAGAGCCAGGTGGTTACGTGGGGCCCACGTGTGTACAGGTAGGACAGGTTGTACATAGTACATCGATTTTCATCATCACCAGTACCAGTGTGTTTTTTCTACAATAATGATGAGTTGGTAGCGTGTAAAACTTCTCGAGGAAGCTATCCGCGGGTGGACGACATGAGGTAAGCAGGTGCGTCAGATGGCATCCAGTGGCGTCAGGAGGTTGAATGGGGTCAATATTTGCACGTGGATAAGTACGGACACAACGTGGGTGTTTTCTTGTGATAATTATGCAGAAAGTTCATCATGAGGACTATATTTGGGGGCGACTTCACGTGGTTGCATTGAAAAAAGTTGAGTGCTAGGTGTGCGAATGGATGCAGCAGGGTGACAAGTATGCACGCGAGGCCACTTTTTGACATGTTCGGGGTCCGTTTGAGGTCAACTAAAAGACCAAAGGTGCCCAAGTAATTAAGCTAAGTGTGGGAATTGAAAAACCTGAGAGAAGACCAGAAAAAACGTGGAGAGAAGAGTAGGAACAACCGCAACTGAGTTTTTGCTGTTTTTGGAGCCTGTTTTGGCCATAAACTGCTCATCCGAGGTGGGATTTGAGGACTTTGACATTGTAGACTGGGGTTTTGGGACGTTCCAGATGCGATGGCACTGTCCATTTTTCCAAATTCCTCACCATTTTTCTGTTGTTTTGGTTGTGTAAGTTTCTCCTATGAGCGAAGCTTCTGCTCCAATTTGTGATTGTATCTTGCATATTTTACCCATATTGTGTGAGCCATTTGCCCCATTGGTGTTGGCCCAAGATTAATTGTATCTAAACATCAAATATTATCCTCTTTTGTGCTGAGTTTTTTTTGGGTGTGTGTCTATGTGTGTCTCTGTGTGGAGTGGCCAAATGGATAGTCTCTCTCTTGTCACTCCATCGGTGTGTTCCTTGTCTCGACTAGGTGGGTTGTGTAAGCCGAGTGGTGCCCCATAGTGTGTGTGTGTGTGTATCATCCCAAGAGTGTGTGTCGGGTGATTATAGAGGCATCGTGTGTGTTTCCATCCCGCTCACATTCTTGTGGCACCCCCACGGATGATCTTCTTCGAGTACCTTCAGTTTTAGGATTATAGGTTACAGGTTACAGGTTACAGGTTGATGGGGGCTTTTCACAAGTCTAGCTCCCATACCCCTCTTCTCTCGTCCCCACCCCATGAAAACCCTCTCTTAGGGAGGGAGTGATAAAAGGCATTGGAAAAAAGTAAGAAAAAAATAAAGTATGATTATGTAAATATATGAGAAAGGTAAAATAGGCCACCTCATGCCTGCGGGGCAGCCCATCCCCACCTTGCCTCCTTTTTCTTCACTATTGCCCCGCCGTGTGTCCCTTTTCCTCTCCTCCACTCAAAAGGTCAACCCCTCTCTCTTCCCCTTGTCCTTTCTCCTTTCTCTCTCCCCTCAAGCTACCCCACCTCTCACCAATAATGCACCCTAACTCACATGCAACTTACCCTATCTTCCAAAATAGTATACCCCACCCCCCCTTTCTCTCTCCTATCATATCCCATGACCCAAATACCCCCCCCTCTCTCTAAAGGGCGCCATGTCTCTTGTCTTGTAGCTAAATAACCTCCCCCACACTCACACACACTCAGTTTCATTGAAAAAGGTGCCCACAGACCCATCCCCACTCGGTGATTACCTGATTTTTCTTGTGTTCACACACATCTGCACACAGATTCACCTCTGAACACACTCCCCTCTCTCCCCTCTTGTAATTACTTTATTCTCCATGTCACCTCTCACTTTTTTTTCATCAACCCATCTCTCTCTCTTAGTCTCTCTCTCATGAGACTGCTGTTCTGGCACATATACACACAGCCAGACAAGTGGGGCCCACAGTCACATGGCCTATGTAGATAATGATTTCTTCATTTCTAAATTCTAAAATTTCTCCCCCCTCCTCCCCTATATAAAGAGGGGTCACCATCACACTAAACATACACACAACATCACCAAAGAGTACACTATGCACTGTGTGTGCCTAGTGCACACACACACACCCACACCATCACCATCACTGCAATCACCATGCTCGTCTTGAGCACGACCTCTACACCCTTGGGCTATGGAAGATGAAGGGCAACTAAATGAAGGATGATGGCCATAACCCTCGTGCGAGTCTTCGCCATCAACTCCCACCTATCCGCCATGTGCTCTACCACTCTCTCCCTTCTCATTCCCCTACCCTATGCTCCCCATTTCATTGCTTTATTCTCTAAATAAAGCTTGAGGTTTTGTGAGTATGTTTTCTTGCAATGTTTTGCCCATGTGAGGTGTGCGGAATCGCCACCTAGTCTTGTGTTTGGAGTGAGCTTGTGTATGTGTGAAGGGTGTGTGGATTCGCCATCCTTTTGTGGTGCCTAAGTACTAAGCCGCTATACCCCCTCCCACTCTCTCTCTCTCTCTCTCTCTCTCTCTCTCTCGATCTCATTCCCTTTCCTCTTCATCATTACTCCCAAGCATCCATCTCTCTTGGATGAAAACTTTGTTATGGTGGTGTGTTGTTGGCGTCCTAGCCGCTGAAGCTAGGTGGTGCCCCCTGTTTGCTTTACCATGACAAGCTCGAGGCGCGCCATTCGGTCCCTGGTGTTTTAGAGGCCGTCGGGGTTCGGGGTTCACTTTGCTCCCGTCAAGGTTACAGGGACATGTATAGGTGATTCACCCAGGTATAGGTAGCTAGAGTAGAGTGATACACTAACAGTGGAAGTCACTTGCAGTTGTCGTGGGTATGCATGATTTGGCGATTGTTTGAGCGCATTGTCTGTTGGTATTGTATGTTACTTGTGGAACTGCCATTGTACACTTTTGTGGAGCCATACTTGGTTTTATTTGGTAGTCCCAGCCATTTCTAAGACTTGGTCTGGAACATAGTCATTTCTGAGACTTGACTATACGAGATTTTCATAAGCTTTCATGAGAGGGTCGATAGCGTGAGGTTTTATTGAGGTGGGGGATTCTCAAATGTGAGATCCTTTCGATGATACAGGTGGCTGGAATACCCTTTTCATGACCTCGCCATAGGCTATGTACTAGTGATTCCTACTTGATGCTCGAGTTCTATTGTTGGTAGGTTATGCATACATATACAATCTATATTTTGGGTTCTTACTGCTCTACTTTTGGGGAAACTCAGCCAAAAATTTTCCAAGTTATGATGGCTGGTTTTTTGATCTTTTGAGCCATTTATGCTGTTATGGTGCTGAAATTTTGGCAAAATCAGACGATAAGTCAAGTGTACCTTCTTGGGAGCTGCATGGTTGGCTTTAATGGATGATCAAAATGGACCTCAATTCACTCCTTTTCATGTAACACAAAAAATCCAAATAAATGTTCATGTGTTCAGGAAGATTTTTTTCCAGCAGCACATAGTCTTTATGTTCAGGCCAAGAAGATTAAGAGAGATACTGAAATGTGAGATCACACCACAAGGAGCCATTCGTGTGGAGACTCTTGATGGAGTTGAAACCATTGGATTCCTCAATGTGAGAAAATTTAAAAGATACTATGATCCTTTAAGCCAAGAGGAGCTACGTGCCATCCATATAAAAAAGGTAGCGAAGGCACAAACAGAATTGAAGAAGATACAAGCTTAAGCTGAGGCTAAGGAGCGATAACAACGCATAAGACAAAAACGAGAGGCTAACCTTGGAGTTACACATGCATTCCACGTTGAAATCGACTAGGATTGGTTGGACTCTGACACACCTCTACAATACCCTATTGAGCTAAACAGCACCTATGGAAAAGTGCTATGTAACGCCTTATTGGACACGGGTGCTAAATATAATCTGCTATCATATGGGGTGTGGTGTCAGTTAGGGAAGCCAACTCTATCTAAGAGTATTATCCAAGTGAAGGGTGTCAACAAGAATCTGGCACACTTCTGTCAGTTATGACAATGGGGTTGTAGCTCAAGACTTTTTGGTCATGCCTGTTGAAACTATGGAGGGTAATATAAACTTAGGACGCACATGGATGATAGCCACCAAATGCACTATTGATTGGGGGATAGGGGGTGTCACAACACAAAAACCAACTCTTAGCCCTGCCACTCAAGGCATAGTCCATGAGATATTGCCTCTTAAGGAAATAAAACCCAAAACATTGCATGTCCAAGAGGTTGAACCATATGCCCCCATAGCCCAACTCTCTAGAGCTTCAACTGATGTGGTTGAAATAAAGCTTGAGACACACAAGACCCATCCCAATATAGCAAAGAAAACATACAAGTGGGTCCCTAAAGCTTCTTTAGCAACCATAGCCAGTGCTAAAAGATAGGAGCCTGGTAAGAGACATCCATTCGCCCCAAGAAATGTAAAGAAACGTTATGTTGGATCTCTAAAAAACTATTGGAAGCCCAAGGCTACTATAAAGAAAATGATCAAATCTGGGTGCCAAAATGTAAATTGTGCTCTTACTTGTTACCGGGCCCATGTGAGCTCAATCATGTGGCTCCAAAACAAATTGAAGATCGCGGAAAGGAAAAAATCACGGAATGCTACACACCCGCTCCAGAGCTAGTTTGGGTACCAAAGAAAGAACGATTTGTTCCACCTAGCTCAAGAACACGGAAGTCAAATGAAGCTTCTTGCTCTTCATGTAATTCCTATACATAAATAGAAGCTTTGACATAACCTCCACCTACCATTGTACATATCTATACAAGCAAGAAAGAGTTTGTACCTCCCGATGTAAGTTCACCACCTATAACAACGTTGCAAATAAAATCATAGGAGAGTACCTTACCACCCTTGCAACTAGATGAAACGCATAGGGCGGTTGAAAACTATTGGTTAAAGCCTTCATCAATAACAACTTGGAACAGTTGGTTTCAAAAGGTGAAGACATCATTCCAGAGGGTATGATCTACTCAAGGAAGGGGGGAGTGTTTGCTGGCATCCATCATTCACTTGCTTCCCTCTCAACCTTCCTCCCTGAGCTCTCAATCTTCAATCTTAGGGAATGTATATATAAAGCCTTATACTCACAAAAAAAATTAAAATAAAGAGCAAGAGCAATTAGCAAACGAGTGTGCATAATAAAAGTCAAAACATTGACCCAGACCTACACATTCACATCCATTACACTGAAATAGAAACCTATGTCATCAAACACCTTTGATCCTCATCACTTAAGTGATGGAGGGTAGGTAAGATTAGTACGATAGGAATGTTTCTGTTTTAGAGTTTAGTGATTAGCAACGTCCTTTCTTCCCACTGATGTGCCTCCTAGAGGTATTCTTTGTGTTTCCTAGTTTGTACAGGAACGTGTTGCTGTTGTTAGGATTTGGACCTTCACGGAATCTTTCTCTCGTTCAGACTTCAAATCAAGCACGACCATCAATACAAACAGGTGTTTCTTGTCCATTAGCATTGCTCCTTATCTTTTTGCATGCATGTTTGTCTGCTTTAATTGTGATTGGTAGCATAATATTCAACACATTTTCTTAGTATAAAACATTAAATTCAATGTAATTTTTTGTCATAATCACTTGTCTAGGTTTAAAAATCAAGCAGTCTGACTAAGCTAGTTTGACCAAGCTAGGTGTTAGAGATCTTCTCTTAATACCATGGGAAATGCCTTCCTAATAATCTATGGTTACTTAGCTTCTTAATCCAATTTAGGCAGCATTGTGTGCAATGTACTAGGGCTTTCTAGTGGGCTTAGTCCCTATTGACCTTTAGCTTGAGTATATAAAGGGAGTTTACTAATGTGATGAGCCTGGGAAGGGTAACATTGTTATATGACCCCCCAAAGTTACAAAATTAAAATGCTGAAAACGTACCCAAAAAAAAAAACAAAGTGCCACAATGTAAAAGCTTAAGCTAGAAGAGAAATCTCAGCTTGATTTGGTACTTCACTCACATGTATCGCCTATGGTACTAGAGCCCTAGAGGTTCCCAGTGTGGGCGCTTTTCCTTGAAAAGCAAAAAACCCAAGGCATACAAAATAAGCACGTACATCAAAATTGAATCACTGTGAAAAGACCTTGGGGGTCAAAAGAAAAGTAAATAAGTCAGGCGCGATGATTTCATGAGAATTCCTTTTATCGTAGCTTAACTACGAGGTCTTTTAGGTATAGCCTTTAGTAAGCCCTCGGACATGAATTACTTGGCTCTCGCGATTAAACAACTTAATTGACCAGAGAAAATTGAGAAGCTTGCCCATGGTATTAATAGTCAATCTTTAGTGCCTTTCGACCGTTAAATTAGCTACCCCAGACTTGTTTAATTTTTTATCTTTACAACTGTTTATGCATTTGATTATATTGCAATTTAGTGTTTATTGCTGACAAATGGTTTAAAATTCTGTTACCAATCAAATTGTCTGCCTGTAACTGCATATGCTTTTTAATTGTATATGAGAATGTACTTACTGTGGCAATGTTGTTTGATTTTGCAATGGCTGAAGAAGGCTAAGGACATTCATCTCAAATGCTCTTCCACCTCAACGAACGAGCTTCAACTCAATAGCTTTTGAGGACGGAATCTACATTAGGAAGGGGGGCATGTTAACCCTCACGCACATTCCTATCACCTAAGACGAACGTCGTATTATTTATTTGGTAGAGTCAGGTACCAGGCTTGTCGGTCCAATAGGAAAAGGGTAAGAGTGATCACCGATGAGAGGCGCACTCTAACTGGAACATTCAAGGGATTAGTTGGCTAAGCATGGGTGCCCAAGTGTGAATGGGGCGAGCTCATATAAAAGTCAACTAAACCTAAAATTCACTCATTCTCTCATTTGTGCAATTGAAGAGTGCTCTTGATCCATCTCCATCTTCTTCTTCTTCATCTCCTTGTGTGTGTGTGTGTGTGCGTGTGTATGCGTGAGAGAGAGAGGGAGGGAGAGAGAGAGAGAGAGAGAATGTGTGCGATCGAGCATTGCGACGACAACACGGCGATGGCAAAGCGGTTGAGCGCGGTGCAACGGTGGATCCTTCTTCTTCGCGGTGAGGAATCCTCCACGACAGCAAGCATAGAGCGGTGAGTGACACACCATCGTCATCTTTGAGCTTACTAGTTTAGGCTAGTTGCGTGCTCGAAGCCATTTGTGGCTCGCACACAGTGTATTGGCAAGTTCCTTGCATTGACACATGCGATATACGTGCACAATACGAGAAATGTCGAGTGACAAGACCCTTGATCATTGGAAATTGTGGAGCTTGAGGAGTTTTTGATGATTCAAGGTGAAGGGATTTAAATGAAGCTTTTACATGTACATTTTGACAAGAGTTTTGAAGTTGTCCGACCAAGAATAATGTTTTTTGCTTCTTGAACTAGCGACCCAAGTATGGTGGGCGTACAGGAAATAACCATGGTTAGGTGGCCAAAGCTGATTATGACAGGTGGCTAAGGAAATAAAGAAAATTCATTTATATTCTTTTTTTCTTTTGTTTGGTGTTGAAAAAGAAAAGTTGAACCGTCGCGTCGGTGACTACACTATTAAGGACTAAAAGTCCTTGGGCGGTCCATGAGTGTCAATTTGAGGCCACACCTTTTAAATTGTAAAAATAGGTTTGAAAAGGCTCTGAAAATAATGCAATTAGCGAGCAGATAAAGAAGATGACAACACTGAGTGTTGGGAATGATTTGGCATCCAGCAGGAGAGGATTTGGCCTAGGTGCAAGACCAAAAAAGTACCCAGCAATCCCAAGCAACCACATTGATGGCTTCAGGGTGAAGATTGAAGGACGGCGGTTGTGCAAATGTTGAACATGCAAGGGTTGATTACCACGACGTCCCTTGTCGCATCTCTCCAATTACTTCTTTATGGTAGTCATTATGGCAAATTTGGCGGTGCTATAGTGACTCAGTCCACAATCACCAACACGATGCATCAAAAGTTGACCTTAATCTTTGATTTGGGTACAAAAGTTGGTGGATTTGGCTTCAATTTTGAGCTTAAGAAGTTGATTTTTTTTTAGGATAGCCTCAAAAGACCTCATGAGCCACCTTCTCAATTATTCCTTCTTCTAATCTCAAAATCTGCCCTCATAACTCTTTCAAGAGCTTGCTTAAGCCAAAGCCACTTCTTTCCATAACTTTATCAAGGCACTTCAATGCCCAATTCTTGATCACCTCTTCTTCAAAATCTTTGAGACCTTTTGCTTCTTTGATTCTCGCTCTTTGGCCAATCGAGAAGATTTAGCCATTAAATTGGAATTGAAAGCTTGACATGCCGAATCTTGATCGTCAATAAGAAAAATTAACTGATGGATTTGTCAATTGATCGCCAATTAGCCTTGATTTGTGAACTTGATGTTGCAGATTTGCAAATGGCTCCTTAAAATTTAAAATTAATTGCCAATTTCCCTAGAATTAGATACTTTGATACCACTTCTAAGAACTTCAAAAATTGATGTTGTAGATTTGCAAATTGCTCCTTAGAATTTTAAATCATTTGCCAATTTCCCTCGAACTAGATACTTTGATACCACTTCTAAGAACTTCAAAAATTGTCGACTCGCGCTTTTACTTAATTGACTTCTGCTTCCTCTTCTTCACAAACTTGACAATTAGCAAAAATTAGACATGGAAAACAGCCATACCTTTCTTTTTCTCTTGATGGTCGTCAATCAAAATCAAAGAAGATTAGCCAAAAAAAACCTTCGATTAGGGCTTCGAGTTTGAAAATTTGATTTTCCATGGTGTGAAAAAAAAACTCTCGTTGCCCATTACTTCAACCAAGGTTTGATTTTGCAGCCATTGATTTGGTTAGTAGAATTTTTGTTAGCAAAAACAAATTTACCTTAGCCTTCTTAACAATAGCTTCTTGGTTGCCGAGATCGAGCCTTATGTTTGCACAATTACTCCTCGTGAAACAAAACATTTGTTGTTGAGAGCAAGGGCCCTTGGCCATGAAATATAACCATTGACCTTGCCTTGATGCAGAAGGGAAAAGAGAGAGATAGAAGGGTTGATCTTAACATGCACACAAACCTACACATAATAGTACGCAAGGAAGGATAGGAGAGAAACTCTTACACACTCTTACACAGGAAGATGACATAGAGAAGCTCCATAGCCCAAGACAAAGGTTAAGAGAGGGAAAAGGAAAATTTGAAACTATCTCACACAAGAATGGCCTAAAGATTGTAACCTTAAACTCCATAGCACCTTTGTGGAGTTTGGTATTTAATATTTGCTGTTTCTTATTGGTGCCAAAAAGTCGAGGCCCCTCTTTACACAGTTCCACTTCAATCTTTGTGTGTTGGTTACCACTTATTGCATGACCCTATATAGGGTGAGTTCTCACTAATTATTTACAAGCAAGCCATATTGGCTTATTGGCAAAATAAACTATAATACTATGCAATGAAATGGCTGAGAATAATTTATTGCCGACGCCTTCTCCTCAACTCCCAAGTTCCAATCTACACAACATCAACTCATCATTAGTAAAATAATAAAGACAACACATTAAATAACCATTACATGCCAGCTATCCCAATTGTAGTTTACCACATACAACAGGAGGGTGCACAATCTTGTAACATGCTTAAACCTAAACAATCTCCCACTTGAAGGCGAATGTGGCCCAAGTGGCCTATGTATGTACATTTGTACAACTTTGAAGCATCCAAGTGGCTTCATGCTACACCCATCATCTCCATGCAATGTGCGAACTGCTCTAAGGGTAAGCTCTTCATGATAACATCTGCGAGGTTGTCATCCCGTATGAACCTTGACTAGCTCAATGCGCTTGCTCACCAATATCTCGCATATCAGATGATAACGACCTTAAATCTAATGAAACATAGGGTTCTTTGTTAACACAATCATAATTTAACTATCAAAATGCAACATTGGAGTTTGAGTAATGCCAAGATCTCTCACTAGGTGAGCTAGCCACACAGCTTCCTTGCTAGCATCAAAAACTGCCACATACTTTGCCTCTGTGGTGTGGTAGAAGATGACGTACAATTTTGGAGACATGATCTCCATGAGATGGCTACTAGAGAAAATATAAAAACATAGCAAGACGTGGATCTTTAACTATCCACACAACCCGCATGATCCACATTCATGTAATTCACAATGAATGCTTCAATACTCCAAAAATGTAAGCACTTGTCTACCGTACCTTTCAAATATCTCAAGATGTGCTTTGCTACTTTCCAATGCTTCCTTCCAAGATTCGCCATAAATCTGCTAACCATTCCCATTACAAAAGCAATGTTTGGTCTCATGGCTACCGTTGCAAACATAAGATTCAATTGCTAAAGAAATGACACCCTAGTTATTTTTCTTTTTCAACATCAGACTTGGGAACATCTTTCTTGTTGAGTTTTTCATATGCTTGCATTGGGATACTCAATGTAGCCTTCCCTCCTGCATATTAAAATGCTACAAGACCTTATGGATATATGTTTCGTGAGACAACTTTAGTATTCTACATTTTCTATCCCTCTTGATACACATACCGAGAAAATGATTTGCATCTATCAAATCCTTCATAGAAAATTGTGTGCTAAGTGGTTTTTTCAAGATGGAAATCTCATCTTTAGACTTCCCAGCAATAAGCATATCATCAACATAAACTATCAAGATGATAAGTGAACCATCCTTCAACTTCTTGGTCTATAAACAATGATCTTCTTGGCTCCTTACAGAACCTTGGGATTTCATGTACTTGTCAAACTTCACGTACCATTGCCTTGAGCCCTGCTTTAGTCCATACAATGCCTTATGCAATCTACACACTAGTTCTACCCTAGTAGGCTTCTCAAGTTTGACTTCAAAACCCTTTGGCTATTTCATGTAGACATCCTCAACAAGATCCCTATGAATAAAATCCTCTTCACGTCCATCTGAACAAGTTCCATGTCCTCAATGGCTACTAGTCCAAGCATAAGACACAATGTAGTCATCTTTACTATTGGAGAAAAAATATCATCAAAGTCCACGCCTTTCTTTTGCTTAGAACTCTTAGCAATCAATCTTGCCTTATATTTAGGCTCGTGATCTTGAGGAGATCTTCTATCGTGTACTTCTTCTTGTACACACATTTGCAAGGCAAGGCTTGTTTTCCCTCTAGAAAGAGTCTGGAAACTCTATTAGTTTCCAAGTTCCATTTGCCAAAATCAAGTTATACTCAGAGTGCATTGCCTGCTCCCACTTCACACTATCTTCCATGTCAAGGAATATAATGCCCCTCTTCGAGACTTATGCGTCATAGGTCCACATAGATCACTATGAACCAAATCTAGAGGATTCTTTAGATTTCTATCCAATGATGAATAGGTAAGCCTAGTCTTTTTCTCGTGTATGCAATGCTCACACAAACTAAAATCAAAATAGCTTAATATAGGGATATAGCCAAAAGGCTGCAATTGCTTCATTCTTGTCTAACTCATATGATCAAGATGACTATGCCACAACTCAGTAGAAGGAAGCTCGACTACATAGATAGAGTTCTCTTTCAAAGAAGAGACATATAAGGAATATCACGAGCCAGACTTTTGGCCTTTGAGCATGACGAAGTTACCTTTTTTGATGATTTGAAATTTGCCAAAAACTATAGTATAGCCCAAATCATCAAGCTGGTTGGCTGACACTAAGCTCTTAGTCAACTTTGGCAAATGGCTGACACCTCAAACATAAACTCAGTACCATTACACAAACACGACTTCACATCTCCAATGCCAGATTCCTCAAGCTGGTGAGAATCTCCCAGTTTAATTGAACCACGTATAGAGGCATAACTAGAGAACCACTCCTTGTGAGGAGTAACATGAAAATTGGCACCTGAATCAATAATCCAATTTTGTGCATAACATTCGTAAAGAGCTAACAACACCTTTGGACTCAAATCGAAAGTGAAGACTAGTATATTTGATGGTTGTGGCATGTCAAGAACAACATCAACATCAACATGTGGAGACTCAATGACATTGAGCTCCTCTATGTTCACACTGCTTTTAGGATGTGCAAGACACATGACAATGGATTTACCCTTTTCACTTTGAAATAAATGACAATCTTTCTTCACGTATCCTTTCTTGTGAGAATGGTAGCATTCAATGTTCTTTGTGTCATGTCCATAACTCTTGCTACTATGTGCATTCTTGCAATCCTAGAATGATCATGACTATGAATACGACCTCTTAGCCATTGATGGTTTATTTGGGTACCTCCACTAACCATATATGCATCACCATGCTCGCTAGTGTCAAGAGACTGACTCTTATGTGAGCAAAACACTAGTAACATCATTAAAAATATTTTTTCCTTGAGGGATAGAGTTACTAACGGCAATGTTAAATGTATCACATGATGCTCTCAATGTTAAACGTATCCCATGATGCAAGTAAAGAGCAAGAAAATTGCTTCCATTTATGTTACCGTATACATGTGGTAGTGATGTGTGTGAACACACTTAGGACCATCGGGGCATTTTTCCCTCTTCAGGAGGTTTTTTCCCTCGTGCATTGTATATACGCCCATCATTATAGGTCTATCTATCTCTGCATTGCACACTAAATAATACACTCTCAGTTGTGTGCCTTGAGCTTCCTTCGTCTTTGTGAGTGTTTTCTTGCAACCATGATTCCCAACAATTGGTATTAAAGTAGGTTGCATCCTTCCAAGCTTAGTCACCAGCAGCTCTAGCACACGCCTGCTCACTTTCTCCAAATTCAGTGAGCTTTGGCGAGCGTTCGCAGGTCTATTTTTTATTTGGACTCATTTCGAACTCCATTTCCACTACAGGCAGTATTGCACATGCTATTTTGTCATTTTGTGTAGAAATTTTGTCAGTGCTGATTTTTGCATAACATGTCCCTTACAGTCTTCTACGGTTTGTGTTATATAGCACGTGTTGTTCCCGCTTTATTTCTCCTCTTTTTGGGCATTTTTCACATCAAGTGCAACATTTACCATGGCTGACTACAACACATATGTGTTCAAGATGTTTGTTGCTGAGGACAGATTGGATGGGGACAATTACCCTGTGTGGGATTATATGATGCAACATGCTCTTGTGTCAAAGGGCGTTTGGAATATTGTGCATGGCATTGATGTACGTCCTGATTTTGAGGATGTAGGCGATGTTGAGGATGTTGTTGGTCTTGCTGCAAGGATTGCTGCTGTTAGAGTTGTTTTGCCTACGGCTGAGCAAGCTCGTTGGGATGTAAAAGATGCACATGCTCAAGCATTGATTGTGTTGTCTATGAAGCACACTATTACTCCCAACATTCGTTCAACAAAATGTGCCAAACATGCTTGGGATATTCTGGCTAATCTTTACGCAAGTCGCAATGAGGCTAAAATTGCATTACTACGTAGTAAAGAACTGGAATCGAAGATTATGCATGAGGAAGATAATATGGACACTTTCCTTGCTGGTGTCAAGGATATCAATGAGAAACTTATTTCTATAGGTGAAGTCATTTCAGACAGTTACCTTGTGCAAACTGTTCTTGATGCCTTGCCAGATTCTTACCAGACTTTTGCTAGTACTTGGAGACCTATGACCCAAGAAAATCCTGAAGTTGTCAAGTTTTATGCATTATGCACATTTCTGTTGCAAGAGTCGCTTTTCCAAAAAAAACAGGACTAGGCATCATGCAGTTGAACAGGCTTTTATTACTGGTCAAAGAAAAGGTGGTAATATGCAACCACTTCTCATGGTTCTTCAACGAGTGGAAAATCACTTGTTCCTAATGCTTCTGCTGGCAAAAATTTGTCTAGAAATTTTGGTGATAATGGCAAAAAGAAGATGCGTTGCCATTATTGTAAAGCTAATGATTACTAATCAAGCAATGTCCTAAGTTGAAGGCCAAAGAGGCAAAGCAGAAAGAGGGTGGTTCCACTGCAAATACTGGTTCCACTACAAATGCACCTATTGTTGAGTCTTTTGTGAAAGGAGACTGTGATACTGATGTTGATACAGAATGGGCTTTTAGTGCAGAGTGTACCGATAATCCTGCACAAATTTTTCTAAGATAATAGCTTTTGTGTATTTGATTTTAGACATAACTGCCCTCCAAACCCATTGATGGCTTCTTCTACAAATTCATAGAGCTCAAAGCGATCTCAGTTTTGATAAAGAAATTTTTTCAATCGGAGTCTTGTAACTCGAGTAATGATCAAAACAATGACCTACTATCAATCTGCCCTAAATTGAGCAACCTATATATCTCTTACTTTGAGCTAATAGAAAGCTCAATCTCTCACCCCTTGTGGCTTGTGGAGTTTAGCCCCTTGCCACATTGATGCATGAGCTCCATGTACGAGCTCATAATGCCTCCATAGCCATGGAAGCTCCGAAATTTGGTCCGTTTGCTGATATGAAGCTCGTCGAGAAGAGGGAAACACCGGAAGAGAAGTAGCCCCATTGAAACCTTCAGCTCTCATACCACTTAAAGAGTGGACAGTGCATGTAGAGTGTGAGGAAGAACAAGCACATTGTGGGTAGAGCTCTTAGTGAGGATTATAATTGCCTCACTACTTTTTGTTTATATAAGGTTGGTACGGCCAATGTGTTGGGTGTTTGGCCAGTTGGCCTAAACCCTAACACTTCATGTAGGTTTGCTTCAGCTTGATTGTCTCCTCTTTGAAGATTAGTGATTATGCATGTTGAGAACCTTCAACTCCATGCACACAAGTGGCTGATGCCCTCTGTAAATCAGATTACCTCTTCCTTTAGAAGACTGTTGTAGTCTTCTCTTTCTTGATCCTTGATGGTGATGTATGGATCACATTGTCCTCCACGATTTCTCAAAAATCATAGGTTCTTCTTTTGTCAGCTCCTTTGGCTTCTTCCAAGACTAGCTTGTCTTCATATAGGTGGTATCTTTGTCTTCTCACAACAATGTGATCAAGGAGAATTTTTGCACTCACTCACCCTATGCACTACAACCCGCTTTGATACCATATTATAAATATATGCTCTGAAAAAATGTAGAAGCGTGTATGGATCTTTTACGTGTGAGATGTGCATCCTATCTTCCCTCCATGTCCAACTTCTCTCCTTGCATCCTTCATTGCCTCCATGTCCAGCTTCTCTCCTTGCATCCTTCCATTGCTTGCACATGTATATGTAGAAACACGGGATGGTGGTTGCTTCACCTCTTTCTCATGTTGAACATTGAGGAAGGCACAAGTGGCATCCTCTTGCCACACTTTCATGTGGGAAAGATAGGATGATGTTTTTTTGACTTTGCATGCAATAGATGTTGTTATCTCCATGCCCTTTGAAGAGACGTCCTTTACTTTTTTGTGGTTGATATTTTTCCTAATTTGAGCTTTTCATGTAGCCTTGCTTCGGCTTGATTGTCTCCTCTTTGAAGACTAGTAATTGTGCATGTTGAGAACCTTCAACTCCATGCACACAGGTGGCCAAATCCCCTTGCAAATTAGCTTGCCTCTTCCTTTACAAGTTTGTTGTAGTCTTTTCTTCTTGATCCTTCATGGTGATATATGGATCACCTTGTCCTTCATGATTTCTCCAAAATCATAGGTTCTTCCTTTGAGATCCTTTGGCTCCTTCCAAGACTAGCTTATCTTCGTATAGGTGGCATCTTTGGCTTCTCACAATAAATGTGATGAAGGGGGATTTTTGCAAGTCTCACTAAAACTCAACCTCTCTCTACCTAGGCACTACAACCCGCTATGATACCATGTTAAAAAAATATGCTTTGATACCATGTGAAAATTGTCTTTGATACTTGTGAAAAAATGTGGAAGTGTGTATATTCTTTGTGCCAAGATATATGAGAGAGGAGAACCAATATGTAATCTTATGTGTAAGAGAGGCAATGATATAACAAAGAGGCATAACTTTATACATAAGCAAACTACCTTGGATGCAATGTTGGTACTCTTGGGTACCAAGACTAGTACTATAAACCAACAAAGTTTGTATTGTAATAGAATCTTAACAGTACCAAGAGTAGAGAGCTAATAATATCAAAGAGATAATTTGGTACTCTAGAAGTACCAAAGTTTTGTATTGTAGGTACCAAAGCAGGTATTGTGAACCACCTAGATACACAATACTGGTACTAAGAGAGAGACTGATGAGCTAATCCCAACCCAATGCTAAGGCTAAGACCCAAGTACAAGCAATTTATTTTCCAGCTACAACACTCTATACAAGATGTTATAATGCCTCACAATGTGTCTCACCATGGTCTCTCTTCTTCTTCCCAATGCTAAGGTGTGAGGATTCTTCCCAGTAGCATCACTTCACCACCTCGCTGAGCTCACTTCATAAGTTGTAGTGGCATCCCTGATCTAGCCCAATATCATCTTGAAACTAGGTGCCAATACTAGGCTCTACACTAGGGTACACCCACCACAATACACATGTGTACAAAGGGACAATTGCAACATGTTATGTTGCACTCTTTATAGTTGTTGTGGATGACTCTTGAAAGTGAATTTTTGGGATTTGTTTGGTAGGTAGATCCTCCATAATGAGTGTAACATTTCCTCTTTACTCTTAATCAAGAGATCATGGTTGTATCTCTTGGTAGTTAGCTCCCAAGTTGGTATGTTGGCTCTTCTCTACATTCTGTTGCTTTGCAGGCAACCAACTTGGTGCCTTCACAGAAAATGGTAGGAGAGGAATTAGGATAAATTGTTTGACCAAATTGTATTCCATATTGAATGAAGAAAATTCTCTTTGTATTGCTTCACGAGATCACTGTGTAGGTGGATGATATTACTCCTACAAATATGTTGTTGAACCTCTTAAAATTTCTCCTGACTTTTAGGTACTTTTGGTACTTTACTACCCGATTTCTTGGTAGTTATTGTAGACACTTCCCACGTGTCGATGGGATAAAATCCATGACAAACAAGCATATATTCTCATGCCATAACATCATACTCGAGTCCATATTGTCTCCCTTCCATCATACCTTCATCCTTAGCCCTTGTTCACACCTCTAGTAGAGATTATATAAATTTGCATATTTTAACATAACCTTCAACATTTTGTGTATATGGAGCCCCAAAAACTGTGATTTTTGGGGTACCCTCCTCGTGAAAATTTTGATTTCATAATTTTCTAGCTCAAGATACCCTTACTCCTCTCTGTCTAGTTTCAAATTAATATCTCACAATCCGATTTCTTAAATCACACCAAAAACCATAATGAATGTCTTCAAGCAACCTAGTAGATCGCCTTGGTATCAAAGCGATTCATTGTGTAGAGTCTTAAAAATTGTAATTTTTGGGCTCTCTTGAATTGTGGACCTTAAAAGCTTAGTTGTGTTATTGTCTATGTCTTGAATTGTGGACCTCTGATAGCTTAGTTAGGTTATACTCTATGTCTACAAGGATATGTTAGTGGTCTATGTATTGAATTGTGGACCTCAGATAGCTTAGTTAGGTTATACTCTATGTCTACAAGGTTATGATGCAATTTGGATATCAAAATCCTAGTATAAGCTTAGTTTACCAGTTTCACATTATGATTGTCAGTTTTTGGCCTTATTTTGAAGCTTGAATAAATCATGTAAAGAGATATCCACAAACAAAATTTGAAGTTAGGTACACCACTATGAAGAGCCCAAAATTTTCCATTTTAGGGCTCTTCCCGAATATGGTAATTTTTTACTGCACTTGCATTCCATGTCTCGTGAATAAAGCTCATTGATTCAAAATATCTCAAGATAAGATACAAACTTTACTCGTAAATTTTGAGCACCTTTAGAATTGGTTTATCGACTTGTACATCAAAGCATCTTCTTTTCATCACAAGTACATACTCATTAAATATACTCATGTAAGTGCATACTCCTCATAACTTCTACATCCCATAGATGCCATAGAATTAAATTGGATGTGGATTATGTCGAGGCCTTTGGTCTTTGTTTAAACACCTCTTGGGAGAAAGAACATGCCAAAACAAACTTGGCTTGCATGTGTTTCATGTAGTGTCCATGGCAACACCTTGGATTGCCGACACAATAGTGAGCAAGGGAATTTTCATCAAAACCCAAAAGGACTCCAAGAAAATCAAGCCATTGATAAATATTTGGATGTGTATGAGTCTAACCAAGGACCTTGCCCATCATACCTATGTAATGTTTTTGTGAATCTCAAGGTTGGGGATAACTACTCTATAGGTAAGATCGCATTCCATCCAAGCATATTGCAAGGTCTTGCCTACATCATAGAAAATTACATCTATTTTTGAACTAAAACCATGGCTTGCATGTCTGAAGGTAGAAGAAAAAATATGAAGTACACATAATTCTCTGTATCAGGGCTACATTATCACTTGACAGTGACATGTGGTAGACACACGAGTGGTGGTCTAGTGGACATCGTGGTTAGTTCATCACCACCACAGTTCAAAGATAGACATAGATGGACTGTGAAGGATATTTTGTTAGTCATAGATGGATTGTAAAGGATATTTTGTTACTCATTGGTTGCTCTTTATGGTTGTATACATGCTTAGTTGGTTCTAGTCGTTTTATGCATCATACTTTCTATGAGTCTAGATTCTTGAGTCATTTGTCTAGCATCGCATATATATGCTCTTTTTGCACAGCTAGAGCTTCGACACCCCCATTGAACTTGTGAATGTGGAGCTTGGAGCTAAGTGTGCTTCTAGCCAAAGTCTGTACTAGTTCCATGAGTTAGTCAAGTTCTGTTGAGTTCTGCGTTTAATGTTGTGTCTTTTGAGTATGCTTGTTCTATTGCTCTATAGATTTTTCATTCTGTTGGAGTGAGGTTTCATGCATATTGCACCACAGAGCACTCATAATAGAGAGCATGACACACTTTTTGTGTTACCAATGCTCTCATTTTTGGCACGCTCGTTGGAACCTCAACTGAAGTTTCACTCCACTGAGCATACATGGTCGAGGATCTAGCTAGTTAAGCCCCTCACTTGGCCTAGCTCTTTGTTGGTGTAGACTAGTTGGCCTAGCTTGGTCTAATCCCCCTTCACCCTCATCCAGCTTGGTCTTGAAGGAACTGTGCAGGAGAGAAGAGGAAGGAGAAGATCACATGACAAACAGATATGGGTGGGGAGACTCAATCAGTGAGCAGCCCCCTATACACTTATGCTATGTATAAGGTATACAAGTCAGTGGGCGCCCAGACTCTGGACGGCCGGGCAAGGCACACGCGCCTATACCCCAACAACCTCCCACTTAAAGGCGACCGTGCCTTTAAGCGGGTACCTAGTCTAAAGACTACAAAAGGCGAGAGAAAATCGCTCTCAACCGATGCCCACTGGCTGGTTGTGATCGTGTGCATCCGGCTGTCTTGCTCCCGTGTAAGTCCATACACCACCAGACGTACCGCACACGTACTGCAAGTATGTACGCAATACCTGCATATCTCCCTCGTGCACTATGCCATCATCAGTCAACAAACGACTGACAACCCCAATTGCAAATGCTCCCACTGCAGCTACGATATCCGGTCTCAAGATCAGCATCTCATACATGAGACCACCGAATGCCAATGCAATGCTAGCGGGCCCTGCTAGCTCTACGGAGCATGCATCAACATATATATCCCTAGCAATAGGCATCTCTGACTGACAAGGCATATCAGCCACATTCATCTCCTGACTTTCCGCAAAAGACGCATCAACCTGTCGTGCAACCTCAGAGCAAACCAGCTGCTCTAGGTGTCTGTTGGAAGACATATCCTGCACAACTATATCCCCATGCTCACTGTCGAGCATAGAAAGGAATGATTGCATAATCACTGACGTCTTGTCCTCCTCTGCAATCATCCACTACAAACAAGACGCATCAACCTGTCGTGCAACCTTAGAGCAAACCAGCTGCTCTAGGTGTCTGTTGGAAGACATATCCTGCACAACTATATCCCCATGCTCACTGTCGAGCATAGAAAGGAATGATTTCATAATCACTGACGTCTCAGCCTCCTCTGCTATCATCCACTACAAACATGACCACTCAATCTGTTGTGACTCACTAGAGCTCTCATGCTCTATGCATAGACTCTTGCACAACATCCTCCTGTCGTGACTCACTAGAGCAAGACCGCTCTACCTGTCTATCCTACATAGAAGTATCTCGCACAACTGACTCTCTGATTTGCTCAGTCACTAGAAAAGCATGCATGTCTGACTCTGTCACCTCTCTGTGTGACTGCTCAAGTCGTGCCCCAATTGTGTGCACAACGAGCTCACTACTCTGCACTCCATGCAAAGCACCCTACAACCCATGAGCAAAAGAGACTGTCCGGGTCTCTCGCTCTTTGCATGGCTGTAACAAGATTGAGACTCGACCATCTCACACCAGTACTACGTGCAATGGGTACCATGTGCCAACTCTAGCACCTCTCGCAATCACTAGCGAACCCAAATGCAATGCAAAAGATCGCTCAAGCAGCGATACTCGACATCCACTATCCCGGAGGTGACCAACGGAGATCAAACTCATCATCAAATCTGGCACATGACGCACATCTCTGAACACGTACGATGCACCGCTCGGTAATGACAGTATCACATCTCTTGAACCAGCAATCTCATGCAGTGACCCATCTGCCAATCACACACTACCATGCACTCTGCTAGAATAGCTACTAAACCAGTCACGATACAGAGTGACATGAAAAGTAGCATCCCCGTCTAGCACCCACTGCAAAAGAAGTGCACTATCCTCAGACGTCAAAAAATCAGGAGTAATACAGGAAGCAAATGTGACCTCACTGTCACTAGGGTACTCAGACACTGTATCTGATCCTGCAACTGTCAAGTCAACGGAGCCTATAGCATCTAGTGCATCCTTGAGACTAGCCTGTCTCGTGTACTGTCTCATACGACGAAAGCATCGCCATCTAATGTGCCCTGTGTGACCACAATGCCAACATCTCAAGTGTCGACACGAACGAGAACGCCGTCTCTCATGAGTCATTGTCCTAGACTCGAAAGTCTCACACATATTGACTACTATAAGTGAATGTCAAAATAACCAAGAGCTGTAACTCTACTCTAGGTACGGTAGCAATGAAATGCACTGACTAATCCAAAAGAAGCAACCTGCAATGAGAAAATGCTCTCAAAAAAAGAGCTCACCAGCACCTACAATGCTCGTGCGAATCCACGCATAAAATCTCTCGCAGTAGTGTAACCACACTGTGCTCCACAAATGGCAATGATGCAAATCCCAAATGCCAAGTGTACGAGGCTCCTGTAGAGTAAACCAAGCTCGTGTAAAATATGGCTGCAAATCAGCCCCAAAACAACCCCAAAAGTCAGCTCTTAAACAGCTGCATAAACAAGTCACAAACGTGTCCTAGATCATCCTACAACTGAGCCATACATGGACACCTGCAAAGAGGAAACAATGGCTGAAAATTCAACGCCCAAATAAGCCCTCAAACCTGCCTGTAAACTTGTAAACCTGTAGCTGAAACCTGCTGAAAAACCTCAAGCCATTAGTGCTCGAATCCGGCTACCTAGCTCGTAGCCACACAAGCATACATCACAATATTCACTCCTGTGAGTGTGCCAAGATAACTGTACGCCTGTCAAACCATGAGCTAATCACGAAACCCACACTGTGCGGTATCGATGCATACATGCACTAAGCTCCCACCTGCAGAGAACACCGCACGTAATCACTGAGTGCAATCGCAATCACAACATGGATCGCATCAACTTATGCGCATAAAACTCCTAGGAAAATTTCGCCAGAGTTTCGACGCACAATGGCTATCAACACAAAATAACCATTGTCCTACAAGCTCAATACAATGAGCAATCAATGCGCATCAAACTACACTCAACATACATGAATAAGCTCTACAAACCCCTGTCCAACAAATGCTCACAAAGAGTACCACATGTGACCATACATATCATCCACAACCAACCTCTGCACTTGCTCACAAGATCTACTGCTCACCACATAAGCATACATAGAGCATTACCCGCTCAAAGACCATGCATGCAAGCCACAACACTGCAGAAGAACCACTCAACTGCAATTGGCAATACCTGTGGGAGTACTATACTCAACCTGTACCTGGGAGTCAAACCCGATCTTGTAACACTTGCAAATGCTCACAATCAAGCAAATCAAACCAATCCACCTCCTGCTTGCCAATCTACACAAGACGGGTTTCTTTGCGGCTGAAACCTATCTTTTGATGTAGTGCTCAGAACGAAATTTTGAGGGCATAAACAGCTTCAAGGGGGGTAAAATCGTAGGTCACCTTCTGGAAATGCTCCCAGAACGCCGAGTGTGAATTTCCAAGCTCCGGATCCAGAATCTGCCTGAAAAGTACACGCGCGCGATTACGCAAAAACGCATTGAACTTGGCTCTCATACCAATTGAAGGAACTGTGCAGGAGAGAAGAGGAAGGAGAAGAGCACATGACAAACAGATATGGGTGGGGAGACTCAATCAGTGAGCAACCCCCTATACACTTATGCTATGTATAAGGTATACAAGTCAATGGGCGCCCAGACTCTGGGCGACCGGGCAAGGCACAGGCGCCTAACCCCAACAGGTCTAGTTGGTTTTTTCCTCGTCCAGCTGGGTCTAACTGGTTTAGCCTCTTGTCCCTTTCTAGTTAGAGTGGTTAAGTGGAGTCTAGCCTGGTCTAGTCAAGTCTAGTCTAGTGGTCTAGACTACCCAGCAAGCTCAAGGGTCTCCTTGCCCAAAGCTTGGGTGGGTTTGTTGCTATTGCATGACACATACAAGGTAGTTGAAAGATCGACAAAGCCCACTACAGTTCCTCTGTAGTACTACCATAGAAAGCGTTAGCCTGTTATGCCAAATAGAAGTCCTCCACCCTAGTTACCTCTACCCTCTTACGCATCTCCCATAAGGTAGTTCAGTCCTTTCTACCATATGGTGATTGCAATTTGACACAGTGTTACAGTCTGTATGAAAGAATGGTATTGGCACAGTACTTAAGACAAAGAAGAATAAGCAATGCATGAGTGAGTCAGGGCCGGGGTTTAATGTACCACAACACTCATATGGCACAAGCTTTAGACTTAGGAGAGAATTTAATGCAAGGGGAAGACAGGAAGAGGAGTCTAGTAGTGATGACCGAGAAGAACCTGTAAGGGGGGTTGCTACAGGAGTTGAAATTGTTGGGGAGGGGAATGAATTGCAAGAACCTGAACACAGGCTACAGGAGACCCCACCTGCAAACCAAGAAGGCCAACAAGCAACTCCTCCCACAACATACCCACTCTTGGGACAATTGGTTAATATAATGCTAGCTCAAATAGTTTTCAGGTTAAAAAGACAGGTGCATTTTGTAACAGTAGGGGTACATACTTCACCTTTCAATCCACTACCAATAAGGGTGCAAGAACACTTCCAATACAGCCAATGGCTGCACCAAATCCCAAAATGGGCGTGGCAAAGTTCAACGGGAAAAAGTCCCAAGATGCTCATAGCCATGTTGGTCAGTTTCAAACAAGGTGGTCTGCAAGTAGATATGAGGTATCACATCCGGTTGAGGTGAAGAAAGAACATTTTGTAGCAACACTGCAGGGTAAATCCATGGATTGGTTCTTGTAGTATGGGATGTCATCCTTTAATAATTATAATGATTTGAATACAGAGATTATTATTAAGGTTCAGGGAGGACAAAACACCTAAAGACATTTTGAAGAAATTGAGGAAGTTGAAGCGGAAAGACTTGTGGGTTGAAGATTATGCACAAAAGTTTGGAAAATTTGAACAAAAAATTGGAAGTAGCACAACAGGCTTCTATGGAAAAGTTGGGAGATTATTGTTTTAAGGGACTCAAAAAGGAGTTTAGAAGTGCAGTAGTAGGGAGATCCCCATTAGAAAATGCACTAGATTTTATTGATTGGATTTAAGAAACTGCAAGAGCTGAAAGAAGGTATGGTAGTACAGCACATCTAAAGGAAAAAAAGAAGAAGGAAAGTGAAGATTCAGACTTAGAATTAGATGAGTCAGACTTAGAGGATGAGGATTGAAGCAACTGCAAGAGCTGAAAGAAGGTATGGTAGTAAAGCACAGCTAAAGGAAAAGAAGAAGAAGCAAAGTGAAGATTCAGACTCAGAATTAGATGAGTCAGACTTAGAGGATGAGGATTGAGATCAGGACACTGAAGATGAAACTGATGGTTGGAAAAGAAGAAACAAAAGAAGAAGAAGAAAGAAAAGAAGAAGCAAAAGAAAGAAAAGGGTAAGCAGAAGAAGGAAAAGAAGCAGGGAAATGAAGTAGTAACTGCAGATGCAGTCAACAAAATCATTCAAGAGAAACTACAAATAATTGGCATGAACAAGTTTGGAATGTCAGCAAAAACATATTGTCAGGTATGTCAAATATTCGGTCATGATTATGAAAATTGTTATTATAACCTAGACTTCAGGGGAAGAAGGCCTGAGTATATCACTCAGAAAATGAGGGAGGCAACTGCAAATGTGGTAGCTCCTCAAGTGGGTAACAGGAGATATCAAGGACCTGCACCACAAAGAAGGTTCCATAACCCAAATAATTGGGGGTACCAAAACAAGGGTCAAAATAATATACAACAGTTACAATGCAATTATTGTGGAGTAGTGGGGCACATGCAGGGATCTAATTGTAGACTCTGGTGTAGACACATGAATGATAGAAGCATCCCCATTATCAGGTACAACAATAATAATAGGCCTCGAGAACAAAATCAACAACTTCCACCCCAACACAACAAAGACCTCTAGGTCATGCCAATTTAGTGATGTTGGAAGAATGGATTGAAGAAGAATGGAATGACAAAGAATGGACTCAGGAGAGGATAGAATTTCATTAGGAGGAACAGAAACCTAATAAGGAAATACAGGAGTCTCAGTCTTCTCAGGGAATGGTTAAACACTACAATTGTGACTGTGCAGCGTGTATCCAAATGGAGGATATTCCTGAGAGCAGTGGATGTACTGAGGCTATGGTTGTAACAAGGTCAAAAGCAAAGCCAAGAAAGGAAATTGTGGAAGAAAAAGAAGATCAGGGTACTCTGAATTGGAAGGACCAACATGTAGTGAGAACAGAAGTACTCAAGGAAGTGCAAGAGTACCAAGGAGGGAATATACTGCCTGGGGAATGGGAGTTTCCTACAGGATCCTTGGGTAATCAAGGCAAAAGAGTAGTAGACAGAAACAAACTACACTGAAAGAGCAGGAAGGTGGTGATGAATTCTTTGAAGCCTTGTTGTCAACTCCAATAGCAATCTCTGTAAAGAAAATCTTGAGGCTAGTACCTGCATTTTCACAGTAGTTGTTGAGAAGATTGACTAATGAAGTTAATGAAACAATTCAGTCAACAGGTAGGGGAACTGAAGAAAATATTTGCGGGGAAGCATGTGAAGTTCTACCAATGGATGTTGATTACAAGGTACCAGTTACAAGGTACCAGTAGTGGGGGTATCTATTGGATAAGTGTTTATACCAAGAGTATTTTTGGATGGCGGTTCACGAGTTAACATCCTCTCGGAGTCAACCTGCAAATGTTTGAATCTTTTGAAATGGGATCCAACACCTTTTCAGGTGAAAATGGCAGACCAG
This sequence comes from Adiantum capillus-veneris, assembly GCF_014529385.1. Lineage (NCBI taxonomy): Eukaryota > Viridiplantae > Streptophyta > Polypodiopsida > Polypodiales > Pteridaceae > Adiantum > Adiantum capillus-veneris. The sequence goes on along the minus strand of NC_140936.1, from coordinate 43,519,945 downwards.
AGGCATGTTCAACCTTTGTGAATTTTGAGGAATTTCCAAATTTCAGCTAGGGGATTGCAGTTTGTAGCCAATTTTGTAGTTCTCAGGTTGGAAGAGTCTAGTGTCTCTTATCCAATGATGTTGGAAAGGCCCTGGTTAAGAGCATCAAGAGTAAAGCAGTTATGGGTAGTAGACTCCATAGTGATTAAAGAAGGAAAGAAGAAAGTCAAAATGCAGATGGATGCAAAGAAATTAATACCACCTAGTTTGAGGGCACTGCATGCAGAAGGACTGAACATGGTAGAAGAAATTGGAGAGGGTGTAGAAGAAGAATTTCTTAGAACCAATTCATCTGTGGAACCTATCTTTGAAGTGGATGTGCAGAAGATAGCAACCAAGTATGTATTACAGCCAGAAGTTGATGGGGGGATAAAATCAGTAATTCAAGAACCAATAATTGCTCAGGCAAGTAAGCAATCCACTAACAAAATGGGTAATGAGTTGTTGAAGAATTTACAGATTGGAAACAAAGAAGAATTGGAAGCCATTGAAGCAGTAAAGCAGGCATAAGAGCTCAGCACTATGGGTCTTTAGGACAGCATATAATGTGACTACTGCCTTGACACCATTTAAGCTGGTGTATGGATTAGAAGCAGTAGTTCCCACGGAATTTATAGTGCCAAGCCTCAGGGTTGCAGTTCAAGAAAAATTATCCCCTGAAGGGTCAGCCAGTTATAGGAAGGAAGCTTTACTGAGGTTGGAAGAGGACAAAATATATAGCTTGTACATTGCAGATATTATCCAACAAAGAAGACAAGCTTGGATTAGCAAAAATATCAAGTTCAAATTTTTTCTCCAGGTGATTGGGTGTTGGTGTATAACAGCAAATTGGGATTGAGGCCTGGTAAACTCAAACTCAGATATGTAGGGCCATTTCAAATAGTAAAGCCAGTGGGACCAAATACATTCATATTGTCTAATCAAGAAGGTAAAATAACTGAAAAACACATTAATGGATCTAAACTCAAGCCATTTTATGGACAAATTGTTGGGATTCAAGGAGGACATCATATTAATGATGAACATGGGATAGTGACTACTTATGCATGCAACGTGGTAACGAGTAGTCATAACCCTATGTACAACAATCCTTTGAGCGATGGGGGTTAACATGTCGGCAACCCATAATCCTTCTACAAATGTTGGTCCGGATACAAGAACAGAGGATGAGGGTACACCTGCACTAATACACTCTGCGAGGAAGACACGCTATCAAGGCCTTATGGTACCAAAACCCGAGTTTGGATGATGAGCCGAAAATGGTTACTCCTACCTGCATATTACATCTTGCAAGGCTGCAAAGGAGGAAGTATTCTCTGATTACACATTTATCAACTTCAAGTATGATTTAAAGAATAGTGAAGCAAATATTGCATGGCTTAGAAAGATTGAATTGCTTGATTTTTCAAGATTGCCTTGGGTAAGTTGGAGAAAAAATCAAATGGCAACAGTCTACCTGAAACATCTGCAGACAAATGATGGTCAGATTTCCAAAGAGGAGTACTTAACAGAAGAGTTAGTTGCTCAGGTATTTGATCTTTCTACTGCAAATGATAATGGAGTCACTAAGGCAACTGAAAAGGATATGACCAAGACCTTTGGTTAGCCTTAGGGGGAAAGACATTACTATCGACTTTCAAGCATGAAGAATCTAGTAAAACTAGAGCAAGTGAAGTGGTTATAGAGAGAGTGTTTTTGCTAGTGAAATCAAAATATATCATTAGGGAAAACTATGACATTTTGTTGGCAGCTGAGAGTGGTAGACAAATGGGATGGGCCAATATCCTATTTGATAGAATCAAATTTGAGATCTATACAAATCATTGAAGGAAGGACATGACTACCAAAGTTGGCCTTATCTAGCTGCTACCTTTTAGTATGTCAATAATAAGAGTATTCTGCAGGAGACAGTTGCAAATGCCATGACAAATTACTAAAGATGTGGGATCTACATTGAGAAAGGAGAAAAGACAGAAACTACAATTTGATCACAAGTCTTTGCAAATGAATAGAGATATACAAGACCTTTTATCTGTAGAATATTCAAAACAAGAGTCTTTAGATGCAGTAAAGGACAAAATGGATAAAGATTTTGGGGAATTGTTTACTGACAATGCAATTGACTTGACTGAGAAACCTGTTATGTCTGCAACTGCTAAAGCAGGTTTCAAGATTAGAAGGTTGAAGGAAAAATTTGCAAGGGAGGAACCTGTAGCATTGATAGGAGATCCTATTATGGAGAAGCTTACAAGTTCTAAGGCTCATTTTTCTACTGTGTCATTTGGTGAAGTGAAAACTGCATTAAATTTGGTTAAGGAATATGTGGAGCAGCAATCTATGGACCTTACATTCTTGAGTAGAGAGAAATGGTTTGCATATTGAACTGAAACAGATTAAAGAAGGAGCTCTAAAGGATAAAACGGCACAGACCGAAATAGAAGTTTTGGACAAGAAGGTCCAGGAGTTCACTAGGGCTTAGGAACTCATGCAACAAGAATTGGATTCTTAAAAATAGGTGGTGGCATCCAGGGAAACTACTTCGTTCAAGATTTCGGAAGGATAAATGGTTCCAGGTTATGCAATCACAATTAACTAAAATGTCTATTGTAAATGCTACCTTGGAAAGTAGCAATACGGTGTTGTTGAGTAGGGTTGCACCTTGCAGGAAGGTTGAAGAAAAGATCAGATAAATGTCAGATGAAGAGTTGGATGTGGATGGCTGGTATGTTAGCTCAGGGGATATAAACAAAATGAAAAATGAAATCATGGAATATATGATAGGGGTGTGGGAACAAATCAAGATCAAAATGTATGATGTTGTGAGTAAACTTTATCAAGCTTTTGCAGAGGAGGAGACAAAAGAGGAGATTCTGATATTGCAGAGAAAATATGATGAGTTGAAGGAGTAGTATGGATAGTTGCAGCAGCATGTACAAATGGATGTGCAAATTGATACTGCAATGGCGGATGAGGTTCAGAATGCAGTTCAGGTTGAAGTTCAGGATGCAGATACAGTTGGAATTATAGGTGATCGGCAACAACTTGAAGATCCATTATTGAAAATTGTTGAAGCAATGTCAGAAAATCCAATTACTGAGGTTACATTGGTTGAAGCTGGAAATGATGTGGATGTACATGTGCATTCACAAGGGATGCACAGTCAGGAGGAACTGCACTTACTGAAGATACAAGTGTTCAGGAGCAGTAACTTAAAGCAAGACTTCATTTTGGTTTTCAAGTTTTTATCAAGGGTTTTGTGGGTTCTCGCAATGTTTTGCAAACATTGCCCACCGGGTGTGCCAAGTGTTACTACCCTGATACATCAGTGTCAGTAATGACTCTATTTACTTTTTGTTTGTCACTAAGGTTGGAACCTTCAACCTTAAGGGTGTCTTTACACCAATGTTTGGTGTTGAAGTGGATATAAGTTGATGGGTTATTTTGGGGCAAGCAGATCAATTCTTGAGGCACAACCTAACACTATTGCTAGATCTTCAATGTCTATTGTGGCAAACATAGCTTTGTTGTTCAGCCTATCTGAAGAGTTCTTGTAGGATTCAAGGAACGCCATCGCTATCCTTGATCTTGGAGCAAAGAGGTTATCTACTACTCATCAATGCCACTCAACCGCCTATGTAGCCATTGAGTGATGCTTGCGTGTCCCTGAGAGCGTAGTAGCGGACTACAATGCTACTATCTAATTCGCTTTGTCCCAGGCCTTGAGAGTAAAATCCCAAATCATTGACTACCTCAAAGCTCAAGTTTCAAGGATTTCTAGAAATGCTATTGCAAGGAGATATGGGGGCTCAACAACAAAACACTAGAGATTACCATACATATGCTGCTATAGGATATGGGTGGCCTGGTGTAGGGAGGCAAGTACAAACTCCTATGGCTATGGTAGGTGGTCCTTCTACATAGTTTATGGGATGTGCTAAAGCTTAACAATTTGACTATTATCCCCAAGGGTTTCAGCAGCCCACCAACTTGAGCTACTCCAATTTATCCCGACTTCAATCAAATGGTTTTTGTCAGGATATGGGTATTTATACCCTAAGAATTGGATTGCCTACTCTCTCATACAAGTTATATTATTACTAGCTTGATCCACCCAATCCAAAGGGATGGGTCGGGGCTCTCAGCTCCTAACTTGGTCAAGCATCTACATGTTACATATAATCCATATACTGTAATCATTGACCACCCTCGAGCAGGTGTGGAATTTCAAGTTATCTTTCTCTTGCAGGATCGGAGTATATATAGTAACCAACATGACGACATAATCCACAAATTTGGAGCGACATCAACCAAAATCATGAGATATCAGGTATGTAGTTTTCATAGTACCTTACTCTCCTCCCTAGAGGACCCCTTTATCATACAACAATTGGGTGTTCTTACATCTAAGTTCTGTTTAACACATTACAGATGAGTAATCTCGCATCTAAACCTTTTTAACACCATACAAGTGATTGAGCTATAAACATGGAAATTTTTAGGAAGCATTTACTAGAATCGGTGGGGGATTGGTCCACCAAGTGGACCATCCTCCACCAAGTGGATCTCTCCTCTAGGATGGGGAGGGTCACACACACACACACACACACACACAGACTTATCTAGTTGACAATTCTTTGGCTAACCCTTGGTTGACTGCTTCCCTCTTTGGTGCTTTAGGGCAATGTCAGCCTTGGACATGGGTTCATGCCTACATCTCTTAGAATGGCCTCTGTTATACACATAACCTTCAAGGTTTAGAGAATGGGTCTGGTTTTTGACAAAGAGCGTCACCTTTCGGACTTATACATGCACACACATTTACTCATAAGGTAATCGTAGATGTCATTTATGAAAGATAATATATAATCACTCATAATTACTCAACTACACACCCGCTTCAACACACCCAGCCGTGTTTGATAAAAGGCAACTTAGTTAAAAATGATTAGACAGTCACTGTGATTGGGGATACGGTATATCACGAGAAGCGGTTACTTCTTTGCAAATCTACACCTACTTATCTGCACCTACCGTCCTTTTGATCCCAGTAGTCAAAGGCTTTTGCAAGAACTTGGCAAAAAAACAAGGACTCATTTACTTTTTATAGTGCATATGGCTTGCAATAAGGAGCTTTAAAGGATTGAACTTGCACACATGTCGACCTTTTATTTGAATTGCATATTTGATGATTGTTCTTATCCAAGGACACACACACACACACACACACACACACACACACACACACACACACACACACACATGCAATCGAGCATGCATATCTGCAACTCCCTCGCAGGTTGAGTCTCGCAAATAGCGACTTGTCTCTCTCGCGCTCATACACACACACACACACACACACTAGCGCGCAGGCTCTATCTCTCTCTTTCTCTATCGTGTACGCACACACTCACATACACACACACACACAAGGATCGGCTCTATCAGGGTCCACACACAGGGATTGGAGCGGTCCCCCATCCCTATGCCTCCTCCAATACACACACACACACACACACACACACATACACGATAGCGTGTGTATGTCCTTTCCTATTCTCCAATCCCTGGTGCCCTGCTTGCATATGATGGACAATCCTCACAGGATCATGGACAGACCGCGCATGAACACAATCAATTAGCAATGTGGTGGACATATTGTGGTAAACATGATGGCTCGATTTTCTCTTGCAGATAGTGCACTTTATCAACCCTTCTCAGGTGTGGGCTCCATCAACTCCCTGGCTATTGAAAAATGGCATCACTTGTAAATGTAGAATTGAAGAATACATCCATCGTCACAGTGTTGCTCTGGTTATAGACATATGCTTTATTTGGCGATCTCGCAGACTTGAGATCTTGGGTTCTTCTGACCTTCATCTCCAACTCTATGTATGTTGCATCGGAGAGTTACGCAATCCAGGTAGGTGCAGCTGCACCTACTCAGTATACTTTTTTTATATTGTAATGTCTTTGTTTGTTTGTACTTTGAAAATTTTGACAAAGTTTTATTTGTACTTTGAAAACCCCTAAACTAAGTATGGCTTGACCTGATCCATTAAAGGGCCAATCAAAGCCTACACACACACACACACTTGATTAATTCATCTGGCTATGATTGCTTGACCTAGCTACACATACACTTACCATTGAACTACTGATGTAGCTGATGTTTATTTTGTATTTTAGGTGACTACCTTGAGCCTGCATCTGTGTAGATTTGAATTTTTTTGGGGCATAATGGAGTATACAGTTGTACCTCCCTTAGGGTTTGACCTCTTCTTGTACTATCTTGGCATAAATGGATGGCAAAGATAAACATGCCTATTGGGGGCTAATGGCTACGTGTCTGGAGGATACATTTACACATATCTTATGGCAGTATCACTTTTACATGTGACTTACTATTGATATATCCTATACTGTGAAACTTCTGTCTCAATTATTTTTTTGACCTAACTCTTTTCATGAAAAGTCCTTCCATTGGAGGCTTCTAAACTATAGCTCCTATCTGGGGACAAATCCCTTCCGACAATATCTCAGCTTAAGTAAAACACTTTGGTTGGTTTGCTATATAGAGGAATTTACCATTTGTGTGGCCTAACTTTTGTTTGAATAGTAGGATTGATCTCACCTTTAAACACTCTTGTATAACCTAAATTTTTTCTTAAAACGAATATTTTCTTGGAATTTTTAGCCCTAAAGGACCTTTTCACTTAATGCTTATAATCTATAAGCTCTCTTAGTCCCGCTTGATTTTTATTTTTTTGGTGGATGTTGGAAATAGGGTTACAAACCTCCTAGTGAGGGAATAAATGCATGGATGGTTCTAAGTGTGTTCACACACATCACTACCACATGTATATGGTAACAAATCTCTGTGGGAGTGATGCGATGAATGAGAGCTGGCACATAGAGTCTAGGGAAGTGCCATGCCCTGAGGACATGATGAGTCCACAAAGGGGAATAAGCCCAAAGCTTTGCAAAAAGCTTGGAACTCCTCACAAGACAATGTCTTTGTGAAAGATCTACAAGGTTGTCCTGTGTTGGCACATAAGCCAAGCTGATCTCTCCTGCTGAGAGCCTCTCCTTGAGATAGTGGTAATGCACCTCAATGTGCTTTGTGCGAGCGTAAAAAATTGGGTTCCCCGCAATTGCCAATGCGCTGTGACTGTCAATGTTGGCAGTGTCCTGTCCAACACCCAACCTACCATAAGGCGTCTGAGCCATACACACTCAACCGTAGTTGTGAATACTACCATGTACTCAGCCTCACAACTAGAATTGGCCATAGTAGGTTGCTTCTTGCTCAACCATGAGATACATAAACTGCCAAGCATGAAACAAAAACCACTTGTGGACACTCGCGTGTCAAAACAACCAGCCCAACATTAGTTCCAAAAAGCATGTAAGTCTGGTGGAAATGATCTCCCCTTGGGATAAAACAAGCCAAGATGTAAAGTGCCACTCAAGTAGCGGAAAATCCTCTTGACAGCTTGTCAATGCTTAGACCTTGGGCTATGCATGAATATCCTGACCTGTGAGACTACAAACTGAATATCCCACCTTGCGTTGCATACATAAATAAGGCAGCCAATAGTAGTTTGGTAAAGAGTGACATCGGTAGGATCATCATCATCATGAAGACTGAATTTCAAACATGTTTCCATCGGAGTCGCATATAGGTTTGCAATCCTCAAGTCCAAACTTACATAGCAATGTCTGTATGTGACTTGTTTGACACAAGGCAATACCACCATCACACTACTTAAACTGTATACCCAAGTAATGATGCATTAGCCCCAAATCTTTCATCTTAAAAGTAGCATTCAAATCAGCCTTAAATTCAACAATCTGTCTCTCATTTGGTCCAATGATTAACAAATCATCCACATAGAGAACCATAATCAGAAGTACATCACCCTCACTCTTTACATAAAATGTGCTTTCTGTTGGACTGTTGCAAAAGCCTCATTTGACAAAATGAGTATCAGCTTTCTAATACCAAGCACGAGGAGATTGTTGTAACCCATACAAATCCAATCTCACCATCCGGCTTGTGTTTCAACTTGTAAACCCACTTTGTACCAATGGTCTTTTTGTCAGGAGGCAAATCACATAAAGTCCATGTGTCATTTTCTATAAGTGCATTATATTCAGATTGCATGGCAGCCATCCAATTTTTTGAATTTTTTGCTTCGTCAAAAGGCAGAGGTTCCTCAACATCACATAAGCTAGACACAACCAAATCATAACAATCTGATGCATAAGATGAATGGCAAGAACCTGAACGAGTATGACTAGACAAAGGTGCATCCAAATAAAGTATGTACCAGCCATTTTGGCATACCTCTAGCCTTCTCATTCTCATTCCTTTCCTCAACAAGTACATCATGTACATGTGCATCAGTAATAGGCTGATCTGTAACATTTTCAAAAACCCCCATAGTCTGTACATTTGCCTCATTGGAATTTACATTTAAACTTCCACCACTGAAAAGAGGCAACAAAATGTCATAAATTTCATGTGAGCTTACAGTACTCTCTCTAGTACATGACAGCAAGGGCTCAACAGAATCTTCCACAAACACAACATCCCGTGAGACCAAGATACACTTTTTTTGCGGATGATACAACCTGTAACTTTTGCTTTCAACACTATAACCATAAAAAATACATTTGATAGACTTTCATCCAATTTTTTGTGTTGCATTTGTGGCGCCAACGGATATGCTAAACAACCAAAAACACGCATGTGCTCAATAGAAGGCTTTTTATCATGCCATGCTTCATATGGAGTCATAAACTGCAAATCTTTTGTAGGACGCCTATTAAGTACATAAGTGGCACACATGATGGCCTCATGCCAAAACGAATGCGACAAATCTTGACTTTTGACCATACATCGTGCCCTTTCTGTAAGTGACATGTTTTTCCCATTAGCAACACCATTTTAGGCACTGTACATTGAAGAAAATGCATTAAATTCATGAGACATATACTCCTCCCTTGATTGGAATGGAGGATACCCCTAGTACATTTCGAGACATTTTCAGTCATAGCATAAATGCTTCGAACTTTGCTTTAGGCTGGAGAAATCATCAATGAAACTCACGAAGTAAAGGGAATTTCCCAAGGACAAAGTTTGCATGGACCACAAACATCACTATACACAAGCTGCAACCTACATGTGGCCCCAACTGAACTATTATTTAGAAACTTAGAACGCTGCATCTTACCCAAAATACAACCCTAACAAACACGTTTGACATGTGCTTCAAGAGGCGGCAAAGAAGCAACCATATCAGATTTCTGCAAATGCAGTAAACTGGCAAACTTCAAATGCCCAAACGTGCATATTGAAGTTTTGCATCTGAAATAGCCTTAGAATCCACAACAACATTTGAAAAATTCAGCCCACACTTATCATACAAATGAGCTTATTCAACCCATGACATAAAATGCCATATGCAACAATTTTATCACCAAAACTGAGATCATGCATCAAACTTGACAACTTCCGGATTTCCTTGGGTCATGAGTACATCAATTCCCTGCGCAATGTTCCAAACACCCTTTGACACAAGGACATGTTGCATCATGTAAGCCCACATAGGATAATTGTTCCCATCCAATCTGTCCTCATCAGAAGCAACAAACATCTTGAACACATCTGTGTTGTTGTCAGCCATGGCGAATGTTGCACCTAATGTGAAAACTTCCAGAAAAGAGGAGAAATCGGGCCTGAACAACACTTGCTATACAACACAAACCGTAGAAGACTGTAAGGGACCTGTTCTGCAGAAAACAACAGTGACCAAAATTCTACACAAAATGACAAAATAGTATGTGCAGTACTGCTACCTATAGTGGAAATGGAGGCCGAAATGAGCTAGAATTAGAAATTTGAGCAAACCAAGCTCAACAAGCTTACCCAAAAGTATTTGTCGACCTGCTGACGCTCGCCAAAGCGCACAAAAATTGAAGAAGTGAGCAGGCATGTGCTAAAGCTGCTGGTGACTAAGCCCGAAAGGATGCAATACCACTTGTTGGGGTTATGGAAAGATAGATAGCCCTAGAATGATGGGCGTATATTCAATGTACAATGGAAAAAACATCCTAGTGAGGGAAAAAATGCCCCGACGGTCCTAAGTGCGTTCAAACACATCACTACCACATGTATGTGGTAACAATGGAACTTACCCCTAAATACATTGGGGGTAACTTTCCATTTTGTAGTGTAATGAACACCCCCTGCTACTTATTCTCAAGGGGTTAATTACCCTGGCACTTTTGAGTACACGCCCTTGAATTATGGTTCTACTCCCGAGCGAGATGTGAGGTTCACTGAGCACTATATATGATCCCTATTCTCTCTCTCTCTCTCTCTCTCTCTCTCTCTCTCTCTCTCTCTCTCTCTCTCTCTCTCTCTCTCTCTCTCTCTCTCTGTCTCTCTCTCTCCCCCCCCCCCCCCCCCCCCCATGCCATTGTCGTAGACACATGCATGCATATTTGGTTCAAAACTATGTAGCCTCTTTCTTCCATGCGCCCTTGCCATCAACCCCTAATAATAGGACTGTGTAGCTGATTTCTTGGTCTCTGAACTGATCTTGTAAACTAAGCTTGGGGATCTTCTGCTCAAACACAGGCTGGATTGGTCTCCACTTGTTGCTATTTATCGAGGAGAGGGTTGAATCTTCCCCTGACTTAGCCTTGGATATTGTTTTGTCTTGCATTAGTGTCGTTCTAGTGTGCTTGCTCGTTTGTTGTCTTCAATATGGAAATATTTGACAAGGGAGATACTTCTCAGGTTGGTGCCAAAATGCCTTTATACTGTTGATTTTGCTACTGTGGTAGCTCTGATTTGACATATTTAGCATTAAAATACATTTTAATGGTCCCCCACATTGATTTAACTTTTGTGGTGATGCATTTTCCCTATTGAGTGAGGTCGAACTGGTCTCTCTTCCTGTTTTAAAAAAACATTAACATATACCATTCTAGGCTGTGCTTTCGATGGTTGCTACCTAGATTGGTTGGCGACGATGTTATGGTCGCTTTGAGGGAATGCTTCTAGGCATCTTTGGGATGTATACTCTCTGCATGCCCTTGTTTTCAATAAGGTTGTAATCTCAGTTATCTTTTGGTTTTGCACTTACTGTGTTAAGGAGAACATGTGGTATGATATTTTTATAACATTTTTTTGGGGATTGATTGAGCAATGTTGGCTCCTTCCAATAGATCCCTCTATGATTTGATTAAAATTTTCCACTTTTTGACACTAAATATATGCTGCCTTTGAGCTTTGACATACTCTATCCTATCATAGGTGTAGTTCGGGTTTGCTTGGAAAATTTACTCCCTTAGGGTGTTATTAAGGAAACTCACCTTTTTACTGACAAACATGTTATGCATACCACAAAACTTGGTTGGTAATTAGGAATTTTTTGACTAGGATGGATTAAACTCTAAACATTGATAGTTTATAAACTTTAAACTATTGAGGTATACTGCACTCTAAGGTTTGCTTTGATCAAATCTAGGATGGATAGGATCTAAAATTAGGGAAAGGATTTTTTGGTTTTTGTTTATACTTTGCTTTACTGGTCTCTTTTGCTATTTTTATAGTTCGTTGGTCTCTTTTAGTGATGCCATACTTATACCCGAGGAATGGTTGTTGTGATATTCTCTTTACATTGTGATATGGTCTTTAAAAGCATGATATGGTTTGATCTTTTGGATACTCTCATTCCCTTGGGGTTAGTACTTGAGATGGCTGACTATTTTTGTTGTGGTTGATGAGTATGGTTGTGGTTTTGGTTTAACTAAACCTTGCTAGTTGGTTGTCAAAGCTTGAAAGACTCATATGTGCCAAAAAAAAAGGCACAAAAAGCATGTTCTATGAATAAAGCTCAGTTTTGACTCTACCCCATGATAGGTCTAAATTTGGGTTCTTTTTGGATGGCTTTAGTAATACACAGACTGGGCTACTACCTTTTGCTTGGCTATATTGAGATTTCTTAAAAATTGACACTTGACACTTTTAAGAAGTAAAGTAATGACTCTTGTCGAGACTCTACTTGAAATAACTGATATCCGGACATTTTAACATATTGCTTTCAGTTGATAAACTAAAATCCAAGACCATAAGGAATGATCACTCAAAATGGAATTTAGTAGACTTAATTTATTTGATAACGGTTTTACCACTTGAATTAAAAGGGGGTGATGGCTTTTTGATCCACATAACGGTTTATTATGTATATATATATATAGAAATTTGCATAACTTACCTGAGTACATAATGTTAAAAAAAAAATGGGGGTTCTCTCTGACACTTGGATCAGAAGGGGTGGTGGCCTTCTGATCACAATGATTGAAATTTAAGGTTAAGGGAAACTTTTGACGCCTGGATCAAAAGGGATGGTGGCCTTCTGATCATTATTAAAACATATGGATATACAAATTTTATTATATACTTCAAATTTTTAAGGGATCCTTTTGACACTTGGACCACAAGGGGTGGTGGCCTTTCCATCCTAATGAATAACTCTAAAATTAAGGGGAACTTTTTAACACTTAGATCAAAAGGTGTTGTGGCCTGCTGATCACTTTCAAAACATATGGATATACACTTCATCTGGATTGGCCGAATTATCTAACTTTCTCAAGAAGTTATGTGGTCTCAACCCAACTTTCATCAGTGCCCGCACTACTCCAACTATCCCTCAAACAACGGGGGGCATCTTTTGCAAAGATAGTGCTACTTTGGAAGTCTTCAAGGAATGTCAAAACAACCTCTGCTCCCTCAACGACTCTAACCTTTTAGAAATGGTGCCCAAAGTTTCTAAAGTTTTTCCTTTTTTACTAGTTAGACAAATTGAAGTTGAGCCCTTTGGTGTGGACCATCAGCTCTAGGTCCTCCCCAGCAAAGCCTTGTTGGCACCAATCCTTAGCAAAACTTGGGTTTATTTGGCTAACATACCAGCATCCACGGTTGAAGATTGCAAACTCTGAATCTAGAAAGGAGGATAGTATTTAGACAAAGGAGAACTCATGAAAGCCCCTTTCAACCTTAGCTTTGTTGACCATTCCAAGTGCTCCTCTAATGCAGGTTTATACATTCGTACAAAAGGCAACATAGAGTTTGCTAAAAGCAATCCTGACTTCTACATTGAATCTATTTGGAATGTTTTTCGGCCCTATCTAAAATGTGCCTACAAATTTCTTGACCCCAAAGCCTCTTGTGAGTCCAACATCATGTGGTTTTACCATGCTATCTGGTATATCCTCAACCACCTTATTGATAAACTCTTCCCTGAGAAATCGGTGGACTTTCATTTATCTCTCATCTACTCTTGGTTGGGGGGACATGCCAAACAACTGGTGGTTGCTCAAATTGCTTTTAACATATTTCATGGGCTAATGCTGGATATCTTTAAGCTCAAATCTGATGAACCAGGGACTTATCTGACTACTTATGCCAGCTATAAAGGTGTCAAGATCATCACTAGTTTACTCAATCCTTGCATTGAGGATGATTATTCTCCCTCAATAAAAAGACCTAACTCTTTAACCACCCCCAATAACTCTTTCACATCTTTTTTAACCCCCAATACTTCCTCCAGCTTTAATAGGGAAAAATCTCGTAGCTTTACTAGAGGAAGAGGTAGAAATACTCCCATCCGGCACCTCCTTGACTTGTGATCATCTATAATCTGCAGGTTGCTTTTGGCATGTGTGGAAGGATGCATCTCACAAAGAAGACCGCTACTTTGGAGCATATCTAGTTACATTGTCTTTTCCAAAATGAGCTTTTGAATTTGTTTTCCTCAAAAACAATATTATGTGAGTGCTTTGAATTACTTTTTGGCAACCATAAGATGCTTGATAATGTCCTTATTGGCTAGAGGTATCAACAAACTATCAAAAATCTTGTCTACAGTAATGATTTTCTACGTGACAACACTATCCCAAAATGCGCTTGTGGTAAATATAGCACTTTTTGTAAAGATATTGGTGATTTGGGCAAATGTGTATGTCTTAATATAGTTAATGACACCACAGTCTAGAAAATCCTTGCTAAAGGACTCAATCACATCCCTAGTTTTCCAAAAAACCCATATCTTGTCCTATCAGCTTTACTTAGCTGCTTAATTGACCTTGTCAGTTCTCTCCAATTGGAGAAGATAGTCCTATTGGACTTAACTAAATTAGTTCAACAATGCTTTTTTCTAGAACATCTATTTTCTACCATACATATGGTTGTCCACTAACAAAACTTGGATCACATTGCACCTTGGACTTTCAAAAACTCACACATAATTGGTTCGTCGTAGGTCTTGATAAAAGTGCCAATTTTCCTACTCTTATGTGCAAAAACTTGGCTTGGAAAGCATCACATTTTTTCATATCTGGAAGGGAATTCACGTTGCTTATCCATTCCCCTAGTATGATTACTGATATGATCACTAAGCACCTTAATAATATTGGATATTCTCTTAAGATAGTCAAGCTTCATGTGCTTTTTCCCACATATAAACATCATAAACATACATTCAAATGGAAATTTGATGCCTCAAATCGAATATTCACCGACATTACTAAAGATATCACCCTTTGCCTTGACCTTATACTTTCTGAGTTTGAATCTATGTGTGCAACTAAGCAAAAAAATTGTTCAAACGTCCTCAAGATAGACTATAAACCCTTTTGGCTAGTAAAAAACTCCATTGAAGTTACTCTCAACTTACTTGGACAAATATTTCATCTCTTTATTGCAAATATCACTCAATGCTATGAAAATATAACCCTGAACGGCGAATCGAGGCTGAAGAATATTCTCACAAAGATGATTGTGATAGCACTTAAGCATGCTAAGGAAAAATGATTTTTTTACATCGCCCTCATTGATAAACCAAGATGGATTAAGAAATCTCACTCATCTCACAACTTCCACTTTAATGAGGAAAAATTGGTATGTTGCATTACTTGGATTCTTGACAACTATTCTATCATCTTCGGAGGCCAATGTTTTAACCAAAGCCTTGGCATCCGTATCGGTTTTTCATGCTCACCCCTTATGTGTAATTAATATTTAGCTTTCTTTGAATACAAATGGTTTCTCAAAACCATGAAAGATAAGGATAATTGTCACAAACTCTCCCTACTTAAGCATACTTACAGATACATGGATGACATTCTAAGCCTCAACAATAGGTCTTCTTCAAAGGAGATTAACCTCATTAACCCGAACTGCCTTAAAATTGAGCCAACTTACGATAAAGGTTTCACTCCATCCTCTGGTTTCTTTTCCACCTCTACTCAATTCCTTAACTTTACAATTATGCTACATAAACCATGTAATGGCGGCTTTAACTACCATTTCACCTATAAAAGAGATCTTTTGATCTCTTCCATTGAGTTCATAAAAAAGAAAATTAATCGACCTCATAAAGCAGCTCTTAATACATGCATTAGCCTCCTTTACTTGATCTTGTATTTGTCCTCCAACTGCTTCTTAGCTTGGGAAGACATCAAGCTTCTTATAGACAAATTTTGTCTTAATGGATTAGGAGGAATGATCCAATTGCTACAATCATAAAACTCTTTCCCAAAATGACCTACCTAGCTTACAATTTAGCCGCTCTAATCTCATCTCTTTAATTAGGTAGTAGGTCCATGCACAATGGGCTTATTGCCGACCCATTGTGTATGGTGTTTGGGATAGAGCTGGTACCCACACACACACACACACACACACACACACACACACACACACACACACACACACACACACACACACACACACACACACACACACACACATTTTTAAGTACTAATACAATTGTAGCTCTACATTGGACAAAAATCAGCTTACAAACCAAGTCTCACTGCTTGAGAGAATCGGGGATTTTTTTCCACCAAACAAAGACCCTGGAATGGGCAATTACTCTGTATGCATAGCAATCTAGGACCCCTATTGACTAAAACTAAAATTCTCCCCTTAAAGGGCATTCACTTAATCTTCGTGAGATAAGCCCCTTCACTAGAAGATCTTAAACTCTAAATCCCCATATGATGGGGCCCTTCACTTGGCACTTAGCCTCCGTTGGTAAAATATACGAGTAAAAATGTTTCCCACAAATGGGGCTTCTGGCTCATTTATGTGACAGGTTATTACCTACTGGCGTGTGTGCACACTTCATGTCCCACTCCCTACCTCGGTCTAGAGAATCTCTCTTTGCTATGCATGCGTACCGACTGAGTATAGGGCTCCATCTCTCTTCCATTGAGGTTACCATGGCATATGCCGCCTGTAGCATAAGCCTTGTGTTTTTTTCATTACGCTGCATTGTCTGGTTTTATATGGTGGATGTTAATATACCTTGGTTTGCAGGAACCCATCTATTACCTGTGCAATTGTGATTGTGGCTGGGTTGTTTGGTATGGTGTTTTATTGGCCATGTCCAGGAGACCAACCCGTTCAACTCGCGTTATTTTGCTTCTCTCTGGCTTTTTACTGTATTAAACGACTTTTTTTTATGTTGTGTTGTACGCCAGGCAATGGGCTTGAATATGTAGGAGGGTTAAAACACTTGGGGTTGGCTTTTGAGGCTCCTCCAAAATTACTATCTTAAAACTCTAAAATAGGTCGTTTTTTGAAGGAATTGGCTTGGTATTACTGGTAACTGGTTACGACATAGATTTTGGCTTGGTTTAAAAATCGTGCCACCTAAGTTGGTAAGGGAAGAGTCGGTGGGTTAGACCCTTGTTGTTTGCAAGCTAAAACTATTGTATAGGCATCATTGGATACTCCCTGCCTAAAAGACACCAGTCACATGTACTTTGGGTTTTCTGAGTGGGGGAATTTGTGTATTGTATGTGTCATTCTCTTACTATGGGTGCCTTTTGTTGCATCTGATACCGAGATGTGCTGCTAGCGTAATGATGATGCCGCCTTTGGGTTATTGTAGTGCTCACTAGGGTTCCGATCATACTACATGTTTTTAAGGTTTTTTCCCAAATTAGGCATGACAATAGTACGCTTGTTGGTACAATCTCTATTTTTTGAGATTTTGATACCTCTTATTCAATCTAGTCTGGGTGATTTGTTTTGGCTTGATATGCTTAGCTGAAGCTAAACAAAAGACGTATACGGTTTGTCTTAGGGTCGTGTCTAATGATGAAGTTTAGGCTACTATGGTTTTCCTGATGACCTTTTTGGATAGAGCGGTAAGTGGGATACCATGTACACTTGGTTGATCTAGAAGAGTTGTTTAATTGCTTTTGCTACATCAAGAAAGAGCAAGACAACCTTGCAAAATTTTATGGTGTTATATGGTTGAGAAATAGTTTCAAAATATCTTTGGGCTAATAAATGGTATTAGGACACTTGGATCGGGAGGAGTGGTGGCCTTCCGATTACAATGATATGTATGTTAAATATCTATTTAAGGTTTAATAAAAATAGGGCTATATAAAAAACTTATATGTAACTACTACCATAATTCAAAAGGATAATGACATTTTTACAAGCATTCAAATGAACTTAAAAAACGCACACCTTATACTTTACAAAATTGGAATACATATACACTTTGAGCATTTTTTTTAAGTTAAAAAAGTTATAAGTTGGACATGTATAATGATTGATATAGTCTGTTAACACCTGTAAAATGCATTCAAGGCTAACATATTTATTGTCTTGTTTGGATGGATGTAGGTAAAGACTCTATCCTTTCTTATAGTTTTTTTGGCTTAAAGCAAATGTCTGTCCGTGACATACCAGGCTCTTGTCACTTCATGGAACATACAGTTTAAATCGACCATTGTACTTCTACACTAGGATGAGACCTCATTCTTATAGCAATGTACAAAAATAGTTCTAAAACCGAGTTATTTTTGTACTAATCATTGTCATTTGTCTGAAGCGAGTTGTCTTTTGAACTGAAATGTTCATTTATGTTGTATTATTTAAGTAAAACAACAACAACAACAACAACAACAACAACAACAACAACAACAACAACAACAACAACAACACACAACACACACACACACACACACACACACACTCAATCACTCGCACTTGATTGCTTCATTTGACTATGATTGCTTCACCTTTACACATGCACATAGCACACTTGAACTAATGATGTAGTTGATGTTTATTTTGTCTTTTGGGTGACTACCTTGAGCCTGTATCTGCATAGAATTTGAATTCTTTTGGGGCATACTGGAGCTAATGAGTATACAATTGTACCTCCCTTAGGGTTTGACCTCTTCCTGTACTATCTTGGCATAAATGGATGTCTAAGATAAATATGCCTATTGGGGGCTAATGGTTACATTGTCTAAAGGATACATTTACACATATCTTATGGCAGTATCACTTTTATATGTGACTTACTATTGACCTATCCTATACCGTGAAACTTATGTCTCAAATTTTTTTGGACCTAACCTTGTTCATGAAAAGTCCTTCCATTGGAGGCTTTTAAGCTATAGCTTCCCTCCGGGGCCAAATCGCTTCCGACAATATCTCAACTTAAGTAAAACGCTTTGGTTGGTTTGATGTAAAGAGGAATTTACCATTTGTGTTTCCTAACTTTTGTTTGAACAGTAGAATTGATTTCACCTCGAAACACTCATGTATCTCCTGTATAAACACTCCTCTCACCCTACTATGTCAAAGCATGAATTACTTGGTTGCATAAACTAATAGTAGGCTGGAGCTTGGGACATAAAGGCTTTTTGGCATGCCATTGGGAAAGACCTCAGTGTTTGGTTGCTTTCTTTAGCTTTGGAGATAAGATAATCATTGTTTTAAGTGAATGCCTTTAAATCATTGTTTGTTCTTTGATATCTTGAGATGGAGA
Organism: Adiantum capillus-veneris; assembly: GCF_014529385.1. NCBI lineage: Eukaryota > Viridiplantae > Streptophyta > Polypodiopsida > Polypodiales > Pteridaceae > Adiantum > Adiantum capillus-veneris. The sequence goes on along the minus strand of NC_140936.1, from coordinate 43,501,028 downwards.
AAACCAAGATAATTCTCTTTGCTTTTCCACTCATTTCTTGAGAGCTCTCTCTCTCTCTCTCTCTCTCTCTCTCACACACACACACACACACACACACTCTCACACACACACACACACACACACACACACACACACACACACACACACACACACACACACACACACACACACACACACACACAAGAATACTATTCTTTATTTATTAAACATCGCTTTTCCAAAGAGTTCGTCTAATGGTAACCTTTGGCCTCTTAACCTATGGGTTGTGGGTTCAAATCCCCTGTTGGGTCACCTCTAGAGGGACCCTTGTGCTCACTTGGTGTTCACGTTGCTAGGACTCTTGCCCTTGGACACTCGAGTACATCCTCCTCCTTGCGTCGGTCACCCGAGGAGGAGGTTCCTAGCTTGTTGCTACGAGTTCTCTCTGTCATTCCCAGCACGTGATGCATCAGTTAGGTAGCCTGACCATGTTTCATGGCTAATATTTGGAAGAGATAAGCACCTCCTCCTATGGCCCCTTTGTTTCGTCGAAGAAACTGCTTTTCTTCCTTTTCTAGCATGCCGTCGTAATTTTTTAACAATTCTTTCTTATGCTTGTTAATCTTCTTCTTGCTTCAAGCTAGTCATTAAAGTAGTCCTTGGCAAGGAAGTTAATCTCAACTTTGAAATCATTGAGCGGTGGAGGGTATATAATTTTTTGGTCACACTTATACTGCTTGAAACATCATCTTTGCAAGCCATTACAGCTTCAGAAGTTTGCATCGCCCACACCGAAAATGGTGATGGAGAGCTTGACTGCTTGCCTGCATCCTGCCCCACGGTAAGTGATTGTACCATTTTCCTATAAACACACTCATCGGGGTGCACAGCTTGTGTTAGTCATAGGAGATGGCCAAGTGCTTCTTCTTGTTGTGTATGTTGTAACTCTGCACTTTCGAGGAGTTGCCCTTTGTCGTCATGTTTGCGGTAAGTCTACAAGCAAGTATGCTTATTACTAAAAAATGGGGATCTTAATGCTGAAGGAGACCCTTTCGATTCAATGTCTAGTTAAGACTGTCTATCATCATCATATTTTGCAGAAGATAGAAGACAGATGTGATGCAGATTAAGAGCTCTCAACTTTAGGATGGATACCCCACACATTATGCTACCTATCTTCTGAAGAATCGTTGAAACGGTTTTTTGTAGTTTGATTGATCATTTGAGTGGTATTGAGACGAGAGTGTCCTTGCAATGCTTAGAGTAATTTTGGAAATGCTGCTCCTCTTTGCACCAACGTGTATTTGTGTGTAACCTCATCTTAGAGTTTTTAAGGATAAATTTTCTACATGTTTTGTTCTCTTTTGTGTGGCTCTGTGATTGAAGGAATTACTATGTTGAAATATTTTGGAAATGTTGCTCCTCTTGCACCAACGTGTATTTGTGTGTCACCTCATCTTAGAGTTTTTAAGGATAAATTCTATACATGTTTTGCCCTCTTTTATGTGGCTCTATATTAAAGGAATTACCGTGTTAAAATATTTTGGAAATGTTGCTCCTCTTTGCACCAACGTGTATTTGTGTTTCACCTCATCTTAGAGTTTTCAAGGATAAATTCTCTACATGTTTTGCCCTCTTTTACGTGGCTCTATGATTAAAGGAATCACTTTGTTGAAATATTTTGATTAGCTACTGCCATAGTTTTTCCATTCATCGACCATATGTCAAAGTCAGAGGGGTATGGAAGTACGGAATAAGTACGGATCAGACCCCACAAGGATTCCATACGTCGGATTCCATATGGCACCCTAAAAACTACATATGACACTCAAAACAATACAGAGGAGCTCAAAACCATAGAATGCAATGAAGCACCTTAAAAAGTTTAGAATCTAGCTCAATCCAAGATCAATCATCATAGTACATACCAATGATCATCACGATTAAGTCTCATAGTAGATAGTAGGTACTAGAGGAATGTGACTGGCATGAAGGTATAGAACAAAATGAGGAGGGAAACAATTTGAGTCTCAAGGCAATAAAGTAGACTCTAGCCAAGAGTAGAAGCAAGCCAAAAACTTGGCAGAATGTAGGCTTCATAGTCCATAACATAAGTAGAGGAGGCAGGCTAGTGCTAGATACGAAATAATAGAGTCAAAAACATAAGTTGAGGTCGGAGGGTGGAAAATAGAGAGGGGAGGAGGTTGGAGTAGTGAGCTGGGAATTCCAAAAACCCCAATCATACTTCAGTATGACTTGGACGTGTTGAGCATACCATGATAGATATGTACTGAAGGTCCATCGTAGAGCTCAATGATGTAATAGACTATTTCGAGCATAGCACGACCTACACATCAGAGTGGGCCGGCGAAGAGTCCTTCATAGGATTCCAGGCTCTGTTGGTGATCTCCCTCGACGCCATACGGTTCGGTACCAGTACCTCACTTTGAAAAAGGAGGGGATGTCACGTGCATATCTAACCCTGTGTATACGTGGACAAGCTACTTCATGACTAGGGTTCAATTCGGTTTAGTTACCCTAGCTTAGGAAGTGTTCTGGCACTTTTGTGAGTGTTCGCAGACTGTGCATGTCCAGGCACTTAGAGTAGATGCATATCCTCTGGTTGCACACAACATGATCATCAGATTACCATCAGAACCCGTCAGGAGCATTTTTACAGTGCACATACCTATTTTCCCTATTTTAGCTATTTTTCACTTAATATTTTTAAGTGACTTTTGTTGGGAAACTGGGTAGGGCAATTTGACAAGCAAGTATATAAGAAAACCTAGCGCTAGCACTTTCTGGCAGAAGAGGTTGCAGGGAACCAAGTTCTGGCAATGCATCTTCTCAGCAAGACCGGCAAGAGGACTTAGGGTTTTTCAGCCATCAAGACAGCCTAGCGTTTTCAGCATTTGCAGATCAGCCCCAGCATTTTGCAACTTCCAGATCAGCCTGGCGTTAGCAGATGCACAACAGATTCCCTAGCGTTTTTGCAATAGATAGCAGATCAGCCCAGCGTTTTTGCAATTGCAGACTACCATCAGTGTTTTGTAGATTCCCGGCGATAGAACCTTCACTTGCATCAGCGTTTTGCATTTTCAGCAATTAGATTCCGTACCGCAGCCCCCAAACCTTGCAGATCTCACCTTCTCGCAGCAGATCCTCACCGCACGGTCAGATCAACCAATGTTTGCAGATTCAGTCCGCTATTCGTAGATTTCAGCATCTACGTTTTCAACGCGTCATCGTCGCATCGTTGTCATCGCCGTCGTCACTGACATAGAGTCAGAATTCAGCAGATACAAGATTTGCAGATTTAAGCCCTTAGCGTTTTCAGATTTTAGCCCGTCTCGTTGTCGTCCTCTTCGTCGTCGACATCGTCGGCAAGTCCATTGCATTGTAGAGATTTGTGCAATCAATAGTAGATTGCTCTTGCCATAGAGAGTGGGGCCTTCGGAGGAGGGTTTGACAACATTCTGGTGTCGTATTCTTCTCTCTCTATCTCTCAGTCTCAGCACCTTCATTCACAGTGTTTACCACTTTGTTTATGATCATTTGCACTCTCTCACTAAAGGAACGGAAGGCTCTCCCTTCCGTAAGTAAAGGAACCCTTGAGCACAGTTCGGAGCACTCATCTTGAGCAAAGCTCAACATTCATATCCGCTGCACCTTACATGCAATCTCTCCTTGGTCTCTACGCTTCCGCAATGTCAACTTTGACATGGTATTAAAGCCTTGGTGGAGCAAGGTGACTCGTTGAGAAGAACCGTGAAGTGAGCCTCTCCACACTACCTTGCTGGCGGCGCCATCACCTCTCCCATTGTCCCTTGTGTTTTAAAATGCTTGGCATTGTAGCCCTCGGCGTCGTCCTCCATCGTACCCCCCCCCCCCCCCCCCCCCTTTCCCCTTTCCCTTTTGTGTCCGTTGGCTTGCGCGTTGCGAGTGTTTTAAAACGCTACAGACTGCACCGCCATTGACACCCTCAGGCGCTAGCTTGGCGCTTTCGAACGCCCCTTGTGCTGCTGCTTGGTGCAACGGCGACACTCCCCCTTGTTGCAGCGTTTTGCGACGTTCTCTGCACCTCTTGATGGCGATGGCCCTCCGGTAGTAACACCCCCCCCCCCCCCCCCCCCCCCCCCCCCCCCCCCACACACACACACACACACACACACACACACACATTCACCTATCGTTTTGAAACGCTCAAAACGCTGTGAGCAAAGAGGTGGGCAGCATTGGGCATCGACAAAGTCCTGAAGGTAGCTGAAGAGAGGGGCATCAAAGGAGCTTTTTTGGAGCCCTCTTAGCAGAATTTTTGGAGCGGCTTGGTAGCCCCTTTTAGAGTACGAGAAGCTAGCAAATTTCCAGATCTTGCAACTTCAACATGGCCCCCCCTTGCTTGAATGCCAACGACAATTTGAACGGTGATTACTACGCCCATTGGAACTTGATTATTCGACTTTGGTTCATGCGGAAAGGCTTATGGGATATAATCTACAGCTCGGAACTCCATCCTACGAGGGATCCCAACAGCAAGTACACCGGTCATTGTGGAATCTTTGGTTCACGCGGAAAGGCTTATGGGACATAGTCTACGACTCGGAACTCCATCCTATGAGGGATCCCAACAACAGGTACACCTGCCATTGTGGAATCTCTTACAAAGGAAATTTCTCCAGCCATACGGACTTTGAAGTGCCAACGATATGTGGTTCAAGCTCGTTGGAACGTTTGATCAGGATTCTACGATGCGAGTAGTCACCCTTCTTGGACAATTATTTGCCATCAAGTTTCCACCCGGAAGTTCCATGCTATCATTTTCTATGGAGGCTAAGGTTATTCATGATCAACTATTGGCTATGAAATGTGCATTGACCAATACTCAATTAACTGCTATGTTACTCAGAAAATTGCAAGACGTATCTAAAACACTATGGATGAGTTCACCAATCCATTGTTGTCACAAAGTGATGACGTGTCTGCCCGAGAGCATGCGGGAAACCCTAACCTTGACTGTTGCTGAAACCCTAATTTTTGGAAACCCTAACCCTAAAACCTGCAAACCCTAAAATCTGCCAGAAATCGTAAAAACTGCAGAAACCCTAACCCTAACCCTAACCCTAAGCCTAACCCTAACTCTTAAAGGGCAGCAAGGAATCCCGGAAAAAGCGTTGACATGCTGACGTGGCTTCGTACGGCAAGGCCCGGAATTTGCACTGGCTGAATTTGCATGGTTGCTTTTTGGCTCTACGAAATTTGAGATAGAAAGAGAGAATATTTGCTTTATTTTCTAAAGCTCAACAGAGCTTGAGAGAGAGGAAAAGAGCCTTTGCTTTTATTTTAGGCTTTTGATCTAAAGCTTTTGGGGATCTGCTTTTGGCATCCCTTGTAACATTAAAATATGTGGTTTGGGCTCCCACTCTGCAGAGCATCTGGATGCAGAGTCTGAGAGTGAGACCCGAACCACTCTTGTACTTTGAACACTGATTAATACAGAAAGAAATACCGAAAGGGACGCTAGTGTTTGGGGCCAATATCTCTAGGCACGGAACTCTGCCGGGCCAGTGCAAATCTATTGTGAACTGTAATTGTTTTGAAGTGGTTATTTGGTGCTGTCGTGATTGATTCTTGACTTGAAGTGTCCAAGTCTGTTACAGTGGTATTAGAGCACGGCCGATTTCTCTTCTAGGGGAAATCCGATCCCCAGTTTTTTTTCCGCGGCACCTATGGCTTCACGCAAGGATCAGTCGACTCCCTTTGCATTCGGAGATGCGGGCAGGGATCACTCCGGCAGAGAGTATGCCCCACCTCGGCCTACTCAGGCGGAGCAATGAGAGATGAAGCGTCATCAATTGATCGGCGATGCAACAAAGATGATGCTCAGTTTTGCGAAGGACCCAAAATTGGCAAAATATATGAGCTAGACTTCTTTTCAGGAAGTGCACGAGCAGTGGCAGAAAACCACAACACCACCCCCGAAACCCGCTCTCAAGAAACCTTCTGCTCACAAGCAATATTCAGAGAAGGAATTAGAAGAGGTGGTTGATGCACGGATTGCTCACCTTTTTGACGTGCAGAACAAAGCTAAAAAGCACGGCAAAAAGCAGAAGAAAGGCACCGACTTCCCGGGTTATTTGGGTCGTCAGTCGACATTTGATAAGGCAAAGAAACAGAAGAAGCGTGCTCGATTTGAAGGAGTACCCAGTTCTTCTTCTTCTGACAGTTCTTCTAGCTCTTCAGATTCGAGCGAAGAACACAGAAAAGGCAAAAAGTGAAGCAAGAAACAACGCTTCGGAAAGGGCAAGAAAAAGGCAAAGACGTCTAAATCTCGCCCAGTGAGTGACAGTTCTACAGAGGACTCGTCTACAGACAGTTCAGACTCCGATGACAGCAACTTTTATGCAAAACAAGAAGAATTTTTATAAAGCCAACCGGTATGACTTTCTGGAAGATAAAAGCAAGAAAGTCCGAGAGTTTAAGGAAGGTGGACAGTCGATCAAATTTGACACTTTTTCAGGATATAAAGATGCTTCGAAGGCTTTGTCTTTTATACAACAATTTGACATCACTTTCACGGGAGGACGCTACTCAGAGCACTCCAAGATTCGGAGAGCTGCCTCTTATTCTAAGGGGAATGCTCGAACTTGGTGGTCCACGCTTCTTTTAAACAAGACTGCGCCAGTTAAATGGCTGAAATTTAAGAAGCTTTTTATTTTTTCTTGGTTGACGCAAGAGTATGAACGCGATATACGAGCTGCTTGGAACCATCTTCGGATGACGAAGAGAGATACAGTGGATGCTTATTGTGAGAGACTCTGGAGCTCTTTTCTACTCGCCTCTTCATTCAAGAAGATCTCGTTCAGAGAACAGATTGAGCGGTTTACCTTGGGTCTACCTACAAAGATCCGAGATCACTGCTTGGAACAGAAGTAAGCTTCTATTCAGGAGTTGATGAGTCATGCGAAGCGGGGTTTTGCCATTCACTCTGGCAGTTTGACCTACCCCACCGATGAGGTCATGACACAACGAGTCAAACAGACTTGAGCGAATGAAAGTAGAAAGAGAAAGAGCAACCCAGAAAAGAAGGATGCACGACCCAAGCTTACTCCTCAGGAGAGAGCTCGCTTCATCAGGGAGGGGAAGTGCTTTGGATGTGGGGAACATGGACATATCTCCGTGAAGTGCCCTAACAAGGCACCGAATGAACAAGATGAAGAAAGGCCAGAAAGTTCTAAAGCAGCTGAGAGACGTGGCAGAAAAGGTAGATAAAAAGCAGAACTGGTACCACATGGCGTGGGGGCTGAACCGAATCAAATGAATGAGAGTACAAACTTTGCTGCTCTTGGGGCAAAGTGAAGGATCAGGAAGCCAAGGCCAACTTCTTTTCACTTGGAATTGGCGGCTCGATTTGGAACTTACGCCCAACAGGTTGAGGCCACAGGCGGAGGTAGTTCGACTGGCACCCGGACGGGATGCTGCCATTACACCGAGCATTGGCGAACTTCGTTTGCAATGACAGGGGTGTTCAGGACACGCGACTGACGTTCTACTCGAAATCCCTTGGTACCACAAAAACTACGTCGTGGTTGACTACCGGGCCGAGAAAGCGACTTTGACAAATGAAGGGCTCAGAGATTGTACTTGATGAACTTCAGTTTCTTTACTCATTCTTTTGGGAGAGAACTGAACAATGGATAAAGGTCAAATATGTTTTGACCTGAACAAAAGAACATCAAGATTTTCTCCACACTCATGCAGATTGCTTTTTAGAGGGCCTGAAGATCATACCATTGATCTGATACCTGGAAGCACACCACCGAACCGGCCACCTTACTGTGTGAGCCGAGCACAGAATGAAGAGATTATGAACCAAGTGAAAGACCTCTTGAAAAAGGGTCTTGTCCAACCTAGTGTTGGGATATAAAGCCCAATGTGGTCGCCCAGGTAAGTGGGCGGGCCACCAGGTATGTACACATATTCTTTTGTAAAACCTAATAAGAACTCACTATGCTCTACACATTACAGTAGAGCGAGTTCACCATATCGTCGTGCTCTTCTTCTCGCACTCTCTCGCGTCGCACTTCCGCTCGTACTCCTTCAACCGGTATCAGAGCTCAGATCGAGGCTCGAGGCAGCACTGCAGGAGGCTAGAGTCACCAACTCAGATTGGAGTGAAATTCGACAGGCGAAGACACGACCCCAAATCTCGTGGGCGAGCTCGAAGGGCTCGGTGTTGTCAGAATTTCATTCTGAGGTCATCTCGGCCACCGTTCGGCTTCGACAAAGGTCTGCGAAGGCCATTTTCGAATACGTGGTCTCAGCGGGTGCAGATCCGACTCTGCAAATTTGGGGTTTTCGGCCTACGACTGCAGGTGCTGAGGATATCAACACTCCCAGAGTGTTGATTTGTGGCCGTCTACACATCGAAGGACGGCTCACAGTTCTTGGAGGCGTGTCACATACGACACGGGTGCATCTACACACAGACTGTAGGCGACATCCACTAGTTCATCAGGTAGCTTGTGTTTGCTGCTTGATATTCCAGATTTCATCCTGACATTGCAGGTACTTCCACATGGGATGTATTGTCAGAGATGATGTATGTTTGTTCAGGGTTTGCTGGCTGTGAGTCACGCAGCAAACAACCGCCGCAGCGGTTACAACATACAGTGGGAAATTTGTGGATGTATGACTTTGTGGGAAGTCTATGTACTGTCAGATTTACTGCAGCCTTTGTTGGGGTCGAGTGAGGTTTTATTGAGCTGGGGGATTCTCGAATGTTGAGATCCTTTCGGTGATACAGGTCTTGGAGCGATCCCTCAAGCACCCTTAGATAGGCAGCTAGGATGTATTGACTGTGAGTTAGACAGTTGGGATTGCATCTTTGCTTTACTGCCGTTGAGACATTGTCGCAGTCTATGCTTACAGGACAGTGACAGGACAGTCAGAGACAGGACAGGTGCAGGACAGGTTTACCCACAGCTTACAGTGTCAGAGAGACAGTGTTTTTGAGCTGTTTTTTGGTCTGTTTTTGAGTACACCAGAGCCATTTTACAAAGGAGACTCTACCGAAATTTATGCAGAATCTGAAGCTTTCTTGGTTCATTTGACAGGTTGATATTGGTTCTGAGGTTAGTTTACAGGGGAAACTTTGCCGAATTTTTCCCAGGAAAGTAAACTACTGTGAAGCGTAGCTATGGCTGGATCACAGGACATTGCTCTTTACAATATCAAGAAGCTGGATGGAACCAATTTTCCATTGTGGAAGCAGCAGATTTGGCACGTGTTGGTACAAAAGAAGCAGATAAAACCTATAAAGCTCAAGGGGATAAAACTAGAAGATATGGACGAAGATGAATGGAGCGAAATGGATGAATTGACACTTTCTACCATTATGCTGACTTTGGCAGAAAGCGTTTACTTCAATGTAGCAGACGAGATGTCGGCTTATCAAGCATGGTTAAAGCTGAGTGATCTTTATGAGAAGCAGAGTGCAGCTTCACAGGTATACTGGCTTAAGAAGCTTGTTGACTTGAAGATGAAAGAAGGGACACCTATGTCCAATCATCTGAATGAATTCAATACAATCTATAGTCAGTTGTCAGCTCAAGGTGTCAAGTTTGATGAACTTGTTAGAGCTATGTTCTTGTTGATCACATTGCCGGAAAGTTGGGACACTTTTCGCACAACTTTGAGTAATTCTGCACCTCCAGATGGTTTGAACATAGCAGGTGTAGAAGGAAGTCTGCTTACTGAAGAAACCAATAGAAAGACAATGGACAAAGGCAAAGGAACAGCTTTAGTTGTCAGGGGAAGGACCAAAGAAAACTACAAAGGTGGAAAGAGGAATCAGTCTCGTAGCAAGTCCCGCAGTGCTAAAGGCAAGAGTGACATAGAATGCTACCATCGTGGCAAGAAGGGTCACATGAAAACAGAAAAATGCAAAGAGAAAGATGAAGACCATGGCGAGAAGAACAAGTCCTCAGTGAAGATTCAAGAAATAAATGTGACAAACACTGTTGCAGAGGATGACAGTCTAGTGTCAGGAGACATCTACTTCTTGAAGAATACAATGGACTCAGCTCTTCTTACAGCTTCTGATGGAAATGCACTGAGTGACTGGATTATAGACTCAGGGGCATCACTTCATGTGTCTCCAAACAAGGAGTGGTTTACCTCTTATGTGACCACTAAAGATCATGTTCGGCTAGGCAATGGGCAGACATGTGAGATCTTAGGTGTTGGAGATGTTCAATTGAAGTTTGAGAATGGCTCTTCTTTCATGCTGAAGAATGTGAGACATGTTCCCGCAATTACAAAGAGCTTGATCAGCACAGGTTTACTTGATGATGATGGCTACGTCACCACTTTTGGACAGAACATGTGGAAGATATCCAAGGGTTCTATGACAGTAGCACATGGAGTAAAGTCTGGAGGACTTTACATGATTTATGTATCAAATGTCTCTAAAAATGTAATCAATGTAACCGAGTAGCCGAACGTTTCTTTGTGGCATAGCCGGTTAGGACATATGTCCAAGAAGGGAATGGAAATCTTGTCTCGTTCTGGTTATTTGCCTGGCTTTTCATTTAATGATTTTGAATTCTGTGAACATTGTCTGTATGGTAAGCAAACACAGCAGCCACATAAGCATAGAAGCAGTAGAAGAGATACACAGTTGGCACTTGTTCATAGTGATTTGTGTGGACCTATGCCTAACCTATCTCTAGGGGGAGCTTCTTACTTTATGACATTTATAGATGATTACTCGAGGAAAGTATGGGTTTACTTTCTCAAGCACAAGGATGAAGCGTTTAGTGTTTTCAAAACGTTTGTGACACTTGTGGAGAATCAGAGTGGCAAGAAGCTTAAATGCTTACGCACTGACAATGGTGGAGAGTATGTTTCAAAGGCTTTTTAGGACTTTTGTGAGTCAAAAGGTATAAAACGTTAACTTACTGCTCCTTACAATCCTCCTCAAAATGGTGTTGCTGAGAGGATAATTAGGACCATACAAGAGAAGGTCAGAAGTATGTTGTCTAATGCACAACTGCTAAATGGGTTTTGGGCTGAAGCTGTATCAACAACTGTTCATCTTGTAAATAGATCTCCTAGCAAGGTTTTGCAGAAGGATTCAGTGCCAGAGATGGTATGGTCAGGCCAAAAGCCCTCATACAAGCATCTCAGAGTCTTTGGCTGTGAGGCATATACTCACGTTCCAAAGGAATTTAGGAACAAACTTGAGCCAAAGAGTAGAAAGTGCATCTTTCTAGGCTATGGTAATTCTGGTGAGATGGGGTACAGACTTTGTGATCCCGAATCCAGAAAGGTTGTCCGCAGCAATGATGTTCACTTTAATGAATCCAAATATCATTCTAAACCAGAGAGGGTTGAGGAGATTAGAAGAGTTGTCTTCTAAGAAGATGGACCTGCACGTGCAAGACAAAATGTCAGGGCTCAAGAGGAGTAAGGACAGGATAGAGTGGAACCACAGGTTGTGGCTGATCCTGAGCCACCTATTGTGCGTAGATCTGGACGTGTCACGCGACCTCCTGATAGGTTTGTTCCATCTATGAACTATGTCATGTTGACTGATTGCAATGAGCCTTCATGTTACAAGGAAGCAATGCAAATGAAGGACTCCGGGAATTGGCAATTGGCCATGTAGTCAGAGATGACAACTCTGCATAAAAACAAGACATGGAAGCTAGTTAAATTACCACGGGGCAAAAAGGCTCTACCCTGTAAATGGGTTTACAGGTATAAGATCATCGCTCATGATAGTCAGCCAAAGTACAAAGCAAGGCTTGTTGCCAAGGGCTTTAAGCAAGAACAAGGCATTGACTTTGATGAAGTCTTCTCTCCGGTGGTCAAGATGACTACATTGAGATGCTTTCTTGCATTGGTTGCCATATTAGATTTGGTGTTGCACCAAATGGATGTCAAGACAGCGTTCTTGCATGGTGATTTAGATGTGGAAATTTACATGCAGCAGCCAGAAGGGTTTGTTGAGAAAGGCAAGGAAGATTGGGTATGCCAGTTGTTAAAGAGTCTTTATGGCTTAAAACAATCACCGAGGGCATGGTACCATAAATTCCACAAGTTTATGCTTTCTCAAGGCTACAAACGTAGTGAGTTCGATCACTGTCTATATACAAAGAAGGCTAAGGATGGTAGTTGGCTGATCCTTATTTTGTATGTGGATGACATGTTGATTGCTGGCAAGCACTTGGAAGAAATTTCAGCTTTGAAGTCAAAGATGGCAAAATTGTTTGACATGAAAGACATGGGTGAGGCAAGTCATATACTTGGTATGCGCATTGAGAGAGACAGATCAAAGAAGTTGATTTGGTTATCTCAAACAGAGTATATTGACAAGGTTTTGCAACGTTTCAATATGGAGAAGGGAAAGGCATTGAGTGTTCCATTGCCACCATATGTGAAACTTAGCAAACAAGATTGTCCTGTGTCTGAGGAAGAACAGGCTGAAATGGATAAGATTCCATATGCGTCTGCAGTGGGTAGTTTGATGTATGCAATGATTGCTACTCGCCCAGACATTGCATTTGCAGTGGGAGTAGTAAGTCGATACATGTCAAACCCAGGCAAGAAACATTGGGAGGCAGTGAAAGGAATATTGAGATACCTGAAAGCTACAAAGAGTATGCGTATATGCTATGGGAGTCAGGAGCTAAGTGTAAAGGGTTTTACAGACTCAGATTATGCAGGTGACTTAGACAACCGAAGGTCTACGTCAGGGTACGTCTTTACATTGGCTGGTGGAGCAGTATCATGGCGTTCTAGATTACAAGATTGTGTTACTCAGTCTACTACAGAGGCTGAATATGTTGCAGCATCAGAGGCATGCAAAGAATCAATTTGGCTTAATCGACTAGTAACAGATTTGGGAATCAAAGAAGAGATGCCTGTGTTATATTGTGATAGTCAAAGTGCTATACAATTGGCTCGCAATCCAGTTTATCACTCAAAGACAAAGCATGTGGATGTGAAGTATCATTTCATCAGGGAAATACTCGAGGATAAGCAACTTCAGCTTGTCAAAGTTCACACCACAGAAAATCCTGCTGATCTACTTACAAAAGGACTTCCCTTAGAGAGCTTTGCGCATTTTCGCAAGCAGTTAGGTGTAGGGTAGTACATCACTTCTCTACATCTCTTGTATATTAGCTTGTATAGTAGCTTCTCTCACACTTAAAGTACCACATTGGACTTTAAGTGGGAGGTTGTTGGGGTATAAAGCCCAATGTGGTCGCCCAGGTAAGTGGGCGGGCCGCTAGGTATGTACACATATTCTTTTGTAAAACCTAATAAGAACTTACTATGCTCTACACATTACAGTAGAGCGAGTTCACCATATCATCGTGCTCTTCTTCTCGCACTCTCTCTCGTGTCGCACTTCCGCTCGTACTCCTTCACCTAGTACTTCACTGTATTGCTCTCCAGTGTTGTTGGTTTTGAAGAAAGACGGATCTTGGAGAATGTGCATTGATTATAGAGCTCCCAACAAAATCACCATCAAGAACAGATTTCTGATTCCTAGGATCGCTGATATACTCGACAAATTACAGGGATCCTCGTGCTTTAGTAGGATTGATTTGAAGAGTGGATATCATCAGATCAGAATTGTGTCGGGAGACGTCTACAAGACAGCTTTTTGGACGACTTTTGTGTTATTTGAGTTTTTGGTGATGCCTTTTGGCTTAACCAATGCTCCTGCGACATTTAACCGGATGATGGACATGATTTTTCGAGAGTACAGACTGGCAACTTTCTTTGACGATATCATTGTTTTCTCCAAGAATGAGGCAGAACACATAGATCATCTGCTTCAGGTCTTTCAGGCATTACGAGATCACAAGTTAGTGATTAATGCAAAGAAAAGTGATTCTTTCCTACCAGAGATACACTTTTTGGGACACATTGTCTCAGCAGTGAGAGTGCAAATGGATCCGGCCAAGATAGAGTATCCGTGATTGGCCCGATTTGAAGAATGTCCATGATGTTAGAAGCTTCTTGGGACTGTGTTCGTACTACAGGCGGTTCATTCGAAAGTTTGCAGAGGTTGCTTCCCCTTTGCATATCTTGACACAGAAAGGAGTCCCTTTCTCGTGGGGACCCATAGAGGTGACTGCCTTTCAGACATTGAAAGAGAAATTGACTACGGGACCAATTTTGACTTTGCCGGACGTGCAGAAGTCATTTGAAGTATATTGTGATGCTTATGGTCGTAGTCTGGGTGCGGTCTTAATGCAAGAAGGCCATGTCATTGCTTACGAGAGTTGATTGTTTTCAAGGCCGGAGATGATAGCACAGATTTATGAGAAAGAGCTTTTGGCGGTTATCCATGCTCTTACTCAATGGAGGCATTACCTACTCCGAGCGGATTTTACTGTCTTTACAGACCATTAGAGTTTGCGCTACTTCTTGTCACAGAAGTAGCTTTCGGAAAAGCAGATGTGGTGGGCAAACATCTTGTCATAGTTTTACTTCCAGATTGTCCATGTGCAGGGATAGAAGAATGTGGTGGGAGATGTTTTGTCTCGGAAGTCGTTGGTTCTGGCTATTTCCGCGATACATCATAGGAGCTTCGAGGATATGGTCGACCAGTATGCCACAGATACAGATTTTGCAGACGTTTTCACACGGATATAGGATGGGGAGACAGTAGCGGGATATTCCATTCGGGATGGCTACTTGATGAGAAAAACCGTGTTTGCGTTACACAACCGTTGAGGAAAAAGGTTATGACTGAATGCCACTGTCCACCTTTTATGGGTCACCGCGGCATTGCTACCACCTACCACCGTGAAAGGGGTAGAGAGAGACTTCTTTTGGCCGAGAGTCAAGAAGGATGTGGAAGAGTTTGTGTGCAGTTGCTTAGTATGCCAGAAGGTCAAGTTTGACAGACATAAAGCACAGGGATTGTTACAGCCTTTACCCATACCCACTCGCCCTTGGGAAAGTATTGCAATGGATTTCATTTTTGATCTCCCGAGAACACAGAATGGTCACGATGGTATCTGGACTGTTATTGACAGATTTAGCAAGCAGGCTCATTTCATTCCAGTGAGGAAAACAGTAAAGCGGAATCACTTAGCGAGACTGTTTGTGGCCCAGATTTTCAGATTACATGGCATGCCTGAGACGATTGTCTTCGACAGGGACTCCAGATTTACGAGTTTGTTTTGGAAGGCAATTTGTGAGAACATTGGCACGCGGTTGCAGTTCTCTTCATCGTTCCACCCGCAGACTGACGGGCAATCTGAGATTGCAAATTCAATGGTTCTAGATTTATTGAAGTCATATATCTCGGATCAGAAGACTCAATGGGAAAAGTACTTACCTTTGGTGGAAATTGCCTACAATAACACGATACACTCTTCGACGGGGAAGGCGCCATTTGAGATTGTTGAAGGTGCTGCGAAGGTTCCACCCATCCTAAGCACGATGAATATACACGAGACTTAGATACGGCTTTTGCCAAGGTTTGCGAGACTTTGTAGAAATCTCAAGAACGACTGAAAAAGGCAGCGGATTGTCATCGTCGTGACTTGAAATTGAAGGAGGATGATTGGGTGCTCTTACGTTTTGAGGAGGCACGCCTGAGAAAGAAAAAGGGAAAGGAGAGGCTTTTTCCAAATCTTAGTACTTGATATACGGACCTTTCTAGATCACTGAAAAGATAAATGATGTCTCCTTCCGATTGAAATTGCCTGATACTTAGAGGATTCACAATGCATTTCATGTGAGTCTCTTGAAACCTTTTAAAGGTGATGTGCCTAATGATGGGGAGCCTGACGAGCAACCCGAAGTGGAAGAAAACGAGGAGATTCTTGTTCCTGAACAGATTTTGGCACATAAGGATACGAAGAATAAAGGTAAAGTTTGAAGGAACAATGAGATCGAATCTTTCGTGTTTGATCAAAATCAATCAACGGTGGCAAATCACAATGGAAATGCCCATGCTTGGTGCTCATACAATCATGTGCTCTTTCGAAAAGTGTGTCATGCTAAGGAAGAGACATGGAATGTGACTTCCTGACATACAAACTTTTCAACTTTTCATGAACAATCCACATACATTCGTGCTCATCCATGAGAGAAACGTGCTCAACATACAATATGTCATGCGTAGGAAAAGGGATCACATAACGATGCTGACTAAAATACAGGAAACCTTCACGAATGAAACACTCGAACAATGCGTGCGTATCAATCATGTGAACACATAATACTTCCTGTGATGGTTCTTTGGACCAAGGCTCGAGAGCCAAGATCGCTTTTTCGGGATCTATCGAATCTTCTTGTGGGGGATCTGTGGATCTCGACTCGAAAGCCAAGATCGATTCTTGGTGATTGATCGAATCTACAATGAGGTTAGCTTCGCTAGAAAAAGCATCAACTAACACATCATCCTTGTGAACAATCACATCATCTTCATGCAACTCATCATGCTCGTGAGAAATCACATCTTGATCATGCAAATCATCATGCTTGTCATTGGCATCCAAATCATCATGCTTAGCAATATCATTCAAATCATCATGCGTATCTTTGTCATCCAAATCATCATGCTTATCATGGTCAATCAAATCATTATGCAAATCATTGTCAATCAAATCATCATCATGCTTCACACAATCATGCAAATCCTGTGTATCATGCTTTGGAGAAGAAGAGACTGAGACAGTCTCCTTTCCCCAAATCTCTTGCATCTGTGCCTGAACTTGAGAATAGAGTCGCCAGAACTCTTTGTTTTGTCGGTCGCTTTGTTCTTGTATTGCTTTTCTTTCTGCTTTGTCTTTTGCATGTTTGCGGTCCATTTCTGCTTTTCTTTCTGCGTGTCTGCGTTCCATTTCTGCTTCTCTTTCTTTGCATTCACGATCAAATTCTGCCATTCTTTCTGCATTTCTCGCTTCGCGTTCTAACTTCCTTTCCATAAACATCTGGTTCAAAGCCTCCATAGGAGTTAGTGCAATCCTTGACGTAGATGGGGAAGGGTCGGAAAAACCTCTTGGTGGGGAAAATTCTTCTTCGCCTCTCTCATGCTCATCACTTCCAAGCGAAGTATCCATTCTGCTTCGAGTGATGACCATTCTGCAATCATGGGTTCTTGTGGGTTCTTGTGTTCTTAAGTCCACGAGGGACTTGGGTTCTCGCGGGTCTTGAGGTTCTTGATTCGTGAGAATCTTGGGTTCTTGAGGATCTTGAGGTGTTCTTTCGCTTGCAAATCGTGTTGGAGAAGGATCTTCTCTTCACTCGAGTTCTACTCTTTTCTGCGGGCGCACCCCCTTGGCGGCCTTGCGCTCACACCAAGGTTGCTTTTTCCCACCTCACGTCAATTGGCCGGCCGCTAAGTGCACGGTCCGCTCTCAATGAGTGAAAAGAGACACAAGGGGAGGTTGGATAAGCCCTTCTTTCTTGGGATTCCTGTCACTCTTCAACAAAACACGATTAGGAATCGCCACGCCCAAGTAAACTCGGGTTCGTGCGATCGCAACAAGCAAAAAAATTCTTGTGGTTCTTTCCTTGAGTAATGCAGAACACTTCCAAAGCTCTGATACCAATGTTAGGTGCAGCGGAATGAATGTTGTATTTTCTCAAGATTAGTGATCTTTATTGCTCAAGGTTCCTTTTAGTACTTTAGGGAAAGAGAGAGCTTTCCGTCTTGTAGAGTGCTGTGGTCACGAACAAAGTGAGTGGATTGTGCGTGCAAGTGAATGAGACTGAGAGAAGGAGAGAGAAGAGATACGACACCCGAGAGGTTGTAAAACCCTCCTCCGAAGGCCCCACTCTCGTCGGCGAGAGTGGTCTATTCTTTGATTGCACAAAGGTGTACAATGCGTATGCAATGGACTATGCAACTTGGTCTATGCCGACGACGACGACGACGGCTGAAATCTGAGATCTTCTAATTACTGAATTTCGGGACTGTTTCGGTGGCTGAAAATGACTGTTTTGGCTGCGTTTTCTTGGCTGAAAAATAAGGTTTCTTAGGACTGAAAACTGATGGTCTTTACGGGCTGAATCTGCTACACTTTAGGTGAATAATGCCGGTCTTAATTTGCTGCTGAAATCCAAAAACGCCAGGGGCTGAAATTGGTCCTTCTGTTGCCGGGGTTTTGCAAATGCAAAAACGCTAGGCTGATCTGCTGTGCACAAATCGCCCAGGCTGATCTGATGCAAAAACGCTAGGTCTTCTGTGGAGAAAACGCTAGAGTAGTCGCGGGGGTTGGTCTTGCTGAGAAGTTGCCTGTTGAGCAAGGTGCTCCTGCTGCCTCTTCTGCCAGAAAGTGCTAACTTGGGTTTGCTTATATATTAACTTAGCAAAATTGCCCTACCTACTTTTGTTGGAAAGCACTTAAAAATAATAAGTGAAAATAACCAATAAATAGGAAAATAGGCTAAATGCACTGGAAAAGTCTCTTAACTGATTCTCATGGATTCTGATGGGAATTCTGATGATCATAGTGTGTGCAACCGGAGGATACGCATCTATGCTAAGTGACTGGGCATGCACGGTCTACGAATCGACTCACAAAAGTGCCAGATCACTGCTAATCTAACTTGTTCGGACTGACTGAACCCTGCTGTGGTGTAGCTTGTCCACGGACCCATAGGGTTGGGATGTGTCACGTGACATCCCCTCCTTTTCAAAGTGAGGTACTGGTACCGAACTGTATGGCGTCGAGGGAGATCGCCAACAACATCCGGAGTCCTGGAAGGGACTCTTTGCCGGCCTACTCTGCTGTGTGGGTCGTGCGGTACTTGAACTTCATAAAGATCTGCAACGCTTGCTTCTTTGGGCCGCGCCGAAAGCGACACAAAGTATTTTGAATCTCCTTCCTTGCTTCGACTTCGTCTAGAGACCTGCTTTGTTCGTCTTCAAGAATCTCCATGGCTGAAAATTCCTGAACCCATCTCCAACACAAAACCATGAACATACCCATTCCATATAAAGTGAAGGAAAAAAATCTTGTCTTCTCTAAAGACTGTGCATGCAATGTAGATGAACAAATAGACGGAGTGACAACCCGTTCATCAAACACATGCAAACAATGAGATCGAATCTTTCCTGTTTGATCAAAATCAATCAACGGTGGCAAATCACAATGGAAATGCCCATGCTTGGTGCTCATACAATCATGTGCTCTTTCGAAAACTGTGTCATGCCAAGGAAGAGACATGGAATGTGACTTTCTGACATACAAACTTTTCAACTTTTCAACTTTTCATGAACAATCCACATACATTCGTGGTCATCCATGAGAGAAACGTGCTCAACATACAATATGTCATGCCTAGGAAAAGGGATCACATAACGATGCTGACTAAAATACAGGAAACCTTCACGAATGAAACACTCGAACAATGCGCGCGTATCAATCATGTGAACACATAATACTTCCTGTGATGGTTCTTTGGACCAAGGCTCGAGATCCAAGATCGCTTCTTCGGGATCTATCGAATCTTCTTGTGGGGGATCTGTGGACCTCGACTCGAAAGCCAAGATCGATTCTTGGTGATTGATCGAATCTACAACGAGGTTAGCTTCGCTAGAAAAAGCATCAACTAACACATCATCCTCGTGAACAATCACATCATCTTCATGCAACTCATCATGCTCGTGAGAAATCACATCTTGATCATGCAAATCATCATGCTTGTCATTGGCATCCAAATCATCATGCTTAGCAATATCATTCAAATCATCATGCTTATCTTTGTCATCCAAATCATCATGCTTATCATGGTCAATCAAATCATCATGCAAATCATTGTCAATCAAATCATCATCATGCTTCACACAATCATGCAAATCCTGTGTATCATGCTTTGGAGAAGAAGAGACTGAGACAGTCTCCTTTCCCTAAATCTCTTGCATCTGTGCCTGAACTTGAGAATAGAGTCGCCAGAACTCTTTGTTTTGTCGGTCGCTTTGTTCTTGTATTGCTTTTCTTTTTGCTTTGTCTTTTGCGTGTTTGCGATCCATTTCTGCTTTTCTTTCTGCGTGTCTGCGCTCCATTTCTGCTTCTCTTTCTTTGCATTCACGATCAAATTCTGCCATTCTTTCTGCATTTCTTGCTTTGCGTTTTAACTTCCTTTCCATAAACATCTGGTTCAAAGCCTACATAGGAGTTAGTGCAATCCTTGACGTAGATGGGGAAGGGTCGGAAAAACCTCTTGGTGGGGAAAATTCTTCTTCGCCTCTCTCATGCTCATCACTTCCAAGTGAAGTATCCATTCCGCTTCGAGTGATGACCATTCTGCAATCGTGGGTTCTTGTGTTCTTAAGTCCACGAGGGACTTGGGTTCTTGCGGGTCTTGAGGTTCTTGAGGTCCTTGATTCGTGAGAATCTTGGGTTCTTGAGGATCTTTAGGTTCTTGAGGTGTTCTTTCGCTTGCAAATCGTGTTGGAGAAGGATCTTCTCTTCACCCGAGTTCTACTCTTTTCCGCGGGCGCACCCCTTGGCGGCCTTGCGCTCACACCAAGGTTGCTTTTTCCCACCTCACGTCGATTGGCCGGCCGCTAAGTGCACGGTCCGCTCTCAATGAGTGAAAAGAGACACAAGGGGAGGCTGGACAAGCCCTTCTTTCTTGGGATTCCTGTCACTCTTCAACAAAACACGATTAGGAATCGCCACGCCCAAGTAAACTGGGGTTCGTGCGATCGCAACAAGCAAAAAAATTCTTATGGTTCTTTCCTTGAGTAATGTAGAACACTTCCAAAGCTCTAATACCAATGTTAGGTACAACTGAATTAATGTTGTATTTTCTCAAGATTAGTGATCTTTATTGCTCAAGGTTCCTTTTAGTTCTTTAGGGAAAGAGAGAGCTTTCTGTCTTGCAGAGTGCTGTGGTCACGAACAAAGTGAGTGGATTGTGCGTGCAAGTGAATGAGACTGAGAGAAGGAGAGAGAAGAGATACGACACCCGAGAGGTTGTAAAACCCTCCTCCTAAGGCCCCACTCTCGTCGGCGAGAGTGGTCTATTCTTTGATTGCACAAAGGTGTACAATGCGTATGCAATGGACTATGCAACTTGGTCTATGCCGACGACGACGACGACGACGGCTGAAATCTGAGATCTTCTAATTGTTGACTTTCGGGACTGTTTCGGTGGCTGAAAATGACTGTTTTGGCTGCGTTTTCTTGGCTGGAAAATAAGGTTTCTTAGGGCTGAAAACTGATGGTCTTTATGGGCTGAATTTGCTACACTTTAGGTGAATAATGCCGGTCTTAATTTGCTACTGAAATCCAAAAACGCCAGCGGCTGAAATCTGTCCTTCTATCGCCGGGGTTCTGCAAATGCAAAAACGCTAGGCTGATCTGCTATGTCGTGATGACGCCGGGGCTGATCTGCTGTGCACAAATCGCCAAGGCTGATCTGATGCAAAAACGCTAGGTCTTCTGTGGAAAAACGCCAAAGTAGTCACGGGGGTTGGTCTTGCTGAGAAGTTGCCTGTTGAGCAAGGTGCTCCTGCTGCCTCTTCTGCCAGAAAGTGCTAACTTGGGTTTGCTTATATATTAACTTAGCAAAATTGCCCTACCTACTTTTGTTGGAAAGTCACTTAAAAATAATAAGTGAAAAGAACCAATAAATAGGAAAATAGGCTAAATGCACTGGAAAATTCCCTTAACTTATGCTAATGGATTCTGATGGGAATTCCGATGATCGTGCTGTGTTCAACCGGAGGATATGCATCTATGCTAAGTGACTGGGCATGCACGGTCTACGAATAGACTCACAAAAGTGCCAGATCATTGCTAATCTAACTTGTTCGGACTGACTGAACCCTGCTGTGATGTAGCTTGTCCACGGACACATAGGGTTGGGATGTGTCACGTGACATGCCCTTCTTTTCAAAGTGAGGTATTGGTACCGAATTGTATGGCGTTGAGGGAGATCGCCAACAGCATCCGGAGTCCTGGAAGGGACTCTTCGCCGGCCCACTCTGCTGTGTGGGTCGTGCGGTACTTGAACTGCATAAAGGTCTGCAACGCTTGCTTCTTTGGGCCGGGCCGAAAGCGACAAAGTCTTTTGAATCTCCTTCCTTGCTTCGACTTCGTCTAGAGACCTGCTTCGTTCGTCTTCAAGAATCTCCATGGCTGAAAATTCCTGAACCCATCTCCAACACAAAACCATGAACATACCCATTCCATGTAAAGTGAAGGAAAAACATCTTGTCTTCTCTAAAGACTGTGCATGCAATGTAGATGAACAAATAGATGGAGTGACAACCCGTTCATCAAACACATGCAAACAATGAGATCGAATCTTTCTTGTTTGATCAAAATCAATCAACGGTGGCAAATCACAATGGAAATGCCCATGCTTGGTGCTCATACAATCATGTGCTCTTTTGAAAACTGTGTCATGCCAAGGAAGAGACATGGAATGTGACTTCCTGACATACAAACTTTTCTACCCTCTGTTGCCGGCGATCCAAAACGTTGCTTGTTGGAGCTTCCTACGCCCTCATCCTCTGCACGGTGCATTTTGAAATGCTACAGCATTGTGAGCTTCCCCCCTAACCCGATTGCTGTCCTATCGTTGGACGCAACTCACGAATGGGGATTGTTGGACGTAGTTTGGTCTACAGTTCAATTTTCTACAAGGCAACCGATGCTCAAGATGGCATTCTTCTAAAGTACAAAGTTGAGAGTAGCAAATGTGTGGTGTATTTAGCAGACGGATCCTCTGTTGGAGTGTCCATGGTAGCTTCTTCATCGACTTGGTCTCACTATTTATGTCCACTATGAGATGCAGAGAGGGTGTTAAAGTTTTGGCATCTCAAGTGCACTGCCCAAGGTAATCCCATTATTTAGTTTGGCTTTTAGGTATTTAATTTACTTATTTGTCAAAGTCTGTGTAGTGCAATTTACTGAGGTTGGCATATAAGCAACCCTCAGTCCCCATTGTATTGTCCATAAGTTATTTATTGCCAAGTTGGTTGGTTCAGGAGACTCTCTCTCTCTCTCTCTCTCTCTCTCTCTCTCTCTCTCTCTCGTGTTTTTTCCCCTTGGTCTCTATGCTTCCGCATTGTCGACTTTGATATTTAGAACTTGAAGCTTTTCATGTAACTGCTTTTGATCAAGGGCCTTTAAATATGAGCCAAGGGCTCATTCTCCGGCACGCTCTTGCGTGGAGATGCAGAGGATACTGGTGTTGTACCTTGTTCAAGCAATATAAAGAAATATCGAAAGGGGCGCCAATGTCAGAGACTTGGGCACCCCAAGTCGGAAATCTGGCACGACACACGAGAGAATCACTTAAATTACTTCACAACTTGAAAATTACAATTCAATTTGGTCAACACGGCTCGGCGTAGTTCTGTGCCCAGAGAGATTGGCCCCAAAGATTGGCGTCCCTCTCGGTATTTCTTTTATATTAATGCTTGATCAAAGAGCAACACCCGAGGGGTCCTTTGCTCTCAGTGTCACAAACAGGAGCGCATAGCAATATAAAATATACTCGGATAAATAAAATTTATCACTTAATATTGAAGCCAAAGGATATAGAGAGAAATAGATAGAGAGAGAGAGATAAAGTGAGAAGATCGACACAGTACTGGGGACCAGAAGATGGGCTGGTCCCCCCCCCCCCCCCCGTAATAGTATCTTTATTACTGAGGAGAAGTCTATACAAGCACTTGAACCGAACATATTACCACATTCGTTCTAGAATAAGACTTGATGGTTCCCGGAAGCCTCGGCTTCCGAATCCTAGGGCAAAACCCTATTCCAAGGAACTTCCGTTCCTTATTCCAAATCCTTGAGAACCAAGGTTCTCGCCTCTGGATCTCACCTTCCAGACTCAGGGCATGACATCCCTGCAACTCTCTTTTAGAACTCTATTTTCAGAGTCCTCTTCCCGCAGAACAACTCTGCTTTCCCGGACACGAAGTCCTTACTTGGGAATCCCAACTTTCGGATCGCAACTTGAGAGACTATCTCTCTCCGATCCGTGGATCTAATTCCCAAACTCGGGTACGAAACCCCTGGGCTGATCTGGCTCTAGTTCCTCATAGCGCTTTTCTCCTGCAGAGGCTCATACCTTCCTCTGCTCCTACTCCCTCACTAAGAGGAAGTACACCTGCAACAAATACTCAGAGTTCATAACATGAAAATCGTTACCTTCAAAGTCTCGACGCTCGAAACGCAACTCCGTTCTCGAAAAGCAATTCCCTGGAAGAGATCTCTCCATAGAAAATCCTCTCTTCCAATCCTACACACAAGAGAGGTGTGTTCTCCGGTTCCTTCTCATAAATCAGCCCGGTCTACGACGTTTAGGGGCTGAAAACAGAGAAAAACAGCAGCTTGTCGCGATGGAAACACGCTCCGTAGGCACTTCTTCGCGAGGGAACTCGCGCACGGGGTCTTGGCGACATCTGGTACACTTGGGGCAGCCATGGGCATCACCTGCAACGTCTTCTTTACGGCTGAAATTTGCAGCAGCATCTCCTCCTTGCAAAGATTGGTCCTCCCCTCTGAGTAAGGGCATGTGATGCTTTTATAGGTCCTAGCCAAGGGCACGAATAGCTGCTCGCGTAGAGATCGCGGCCGGCTTTTTTTTTTTAATTAATAATTTTTAATAAATTTTTTTTTTCGCTGCTCCGCCAGCAAAAGAGAGAGAGAAAACGCTGGTTGATCTGTTGCCTTATTTATCAGATGGCTGCCCACTTATTAAGTGGGCGGTCGGTCACCTTTAAAAATGGTCAGAATCTGTCCAAAAACTCAATAAAACCTTATAAGTTAAAAACAATGCTTTCACAGCACTTCCTAGGCGTCCCTGGATGCAATCACATGCACAGTTGCAATGCAGACATAGACTTCCTCGCGAGAAAGCATCTGCTTTCCTGAAAGGCAATCCTGCTTTCTCAAAAAGCATCTGTTTTTCCTCAAAGTTTCTTCTGAACCCATCTTCATTCAAGTGCTTGCTTTTTCCTTGTGCACAATTCTAACACAGTTCGGAATTTCCTCCCGACTATGGATATTCCCTTTCCGATGCACCCGTCACCCACCTTGTGACGCATCAGGAATATCCATCACCTAGTCCTTTCCTACCGAACTTACGGTACAATCTCCTTCGCGATGCTCTATGTCACCCATCCTATGACGCATCAGAGATGTCCGTTCCCGGATGGTCGAATACTTCTTCCCGATGCTCCCCGTCACCCATCCGATGTGACGCATCAGAAGTACCCGTTCCTGGTGGTCTTACAGATATTCCCGTTCTTAGTGCTCCCGTCATTACTTTGACTGACGCACTAGGAATACTCTGTACTCGGATGTCTCCAGTGAGAGAAACCCTCTCACTTAAAATTCCAATAATTCATTTAGAATTATTTTTCCTAATGTTCCAAGCGAGAAAACCCTCTCACTTATAAATCCAATAATGCATTTAGAATTATTTTTATGTAAGATAAAGCCAATTTAGCAACACTCAGTCTCTGCGTCCTGATGCTTTGCAGAGTGAGGCCCAAAGGGTTCTATTTATTCTTACAAGGGATGCCCTAAAAAGCAGAGACCCAACACAAGAGTACACTATTTTAGATATTTAGATTTAATGATTGATATTTGGATTTGTTGATGAGGATGTGAAATGATGAAAGCACCAGCTAAACGAACACAGAGTAGACTATCTTTTTTTTTCCGAGAAAAAGATCCTTCTATTAGTTAATGAAACTGCCCATAGGGCTAAACCACCTCTTCAAGAGAGGGCTACAACAAACATGATGGGGAGACTCTCCCAATGAAAAAACAGCATATGTACAATTAGGCTAAATCAAGAAATGGGAGGAGGGAAAAGCCACACAGGTGGACGGTAGTGCCATCTGAGTACACCTTGGACCATGGTGAAAAAAGGCCCAAGACGCTAGAGTCGAAGGAAAGCCTCTCTACGCTCTGCCCTGGAGTCTCTCGAGCTGTCCTCGGAGAGTATGGATCAGTTCTAGCCAAAGATCGTGAATAGTCTCTCCTGGTGGTACAGGGCGAGCCTCAAAGATGCGGAAGCAGCGGGCCCGCCAGATGAACCAGAGTGTCAGGCCATTGATGAGCTCCCAGCACTCCTCTCTCTCACTGCACCACTCCTGTGGAGTAAGCTCTGTGGTAGGCTGGAGTGTAGGTCGCCCCCCCTCCATCACTATCATCCTGTTGGTGGAAGATAGCTCAAACTAAAGTGCCGGGCCCGTGAGAGTGGACCAAGCAGCTGCCCCCCAAGTGTACTGTCGAGCCGTGGAAAGAGCAGGCATTAGCCGAAGAACACGAAGCCACACCTGCTATGCC
This sequence comes from Adiantum capillus-veneris, assembly GCF_014529385.1. Lineage (NCBI taxonomy): Eukaryota > Viridiplantae > Streptophyta > Polypodiopsida > Polypodiales > Pteridaceae > Adiantum > Adiantum capillus-veneris. The sequence continues at coordinate 43,474,737 of NC_140936.1, read as the reverse complement.
AAAGGACAGTCCCAAAGACAGTGACACTGACTCTCCACAAGATGGTCACAAGCTGCACATGCGGCCAAGAGACCACTATGTACAAGCCAGCTCCCAATTGCTGTAGCTCTGTGTGCGACCAGCTAGTGGAACAAAGTGACTCGCCTCGGCTGTCTGGAGTCCCACCTCCTCTCCCAAAAAGCTGCCAAGAACTTAGGTGTGAGACCCTCCTCCTGCCAATGAGGTGCTGCAGCAGGTCGAGCCTCTCTCTGTGCTGCCAGTATGTGATGTCCCAGTCGAACAGTGTACTGAAAGAAAGGGACGTCTGGGTGGTCTGCAGAGGAGAAAAGGTCCCTCCAAAGCCACTCTCCAGGATCCCACTGTACTCGTGCCAGTGGACAGCTCTCCCAAGCCCACAGTCTCCAGTGTTCAGTCTCAAGAGCTCCTGGGTCCGATCGATGACACAAGTCCTCCCACAGATGCCCACCACTCGGATCCTCTGAAAACAACACTCTGCCACCCGCGGAGCCTCTACTGCAACTCTGTGTAAGCGTCCCTCACCCTGAATCTCGAAAAATAGGGAGGGTAAAGTCTCTGAGCAAGCCCGAACTGAGATGAGAACCTCTAGTTGCGTGAAGGGTCCCATCCATTTGGGCGCTGTTGGCTCGAGAGGTGTGAGCCACTCAATTGGTATTGCCTCTGAGATGTCCTGGCACATGCTCTGCACCCCTCTCATGCCCTATAGCTGAAAGCCTTGCAGCTCCTCTGACAAGCCTGAAAACTGTAACCAGTCACCTAAAGAGCGTGCTGGATCCGCTGCCATAGGACCCCAGGAAACATGAGGCCGACTACCAACCAAGTGGCCTCTCTGAGTGCTAACCACGGGGTTCCAAACAAGGGGCTGTCTTAGGTGCTCCTCTGTGCAAGTAGGTTGACGCTGCTCCAGGCCTCGCCGTAGATGCTCCCAAGATCGGAGCAAACTCACAGCGAAGCGGTCCTCTAGTCTCCTGCTCAAGCCAACTCTGCGCATCTCTGTGAAAATCCATCTCGTCGAAGGTCACCAGGGGCCTCCAGCCTGATGCACCCTAGCATGAAGCCGTTGAAGTAAGAACTCCTTCCAGGGCTCCTCACCTGGAAGAAGTCCTTTGACGATGAACTTCCCAAGAAGGGCTCTGCTTTGCTGTGCTGGGTCTATGATCCCAAGCCCTCCCCGAGAACAAGGAAGAGTGATGACCTGCCAAGCCACTTTGGCCCGGGCTATCTGAGTGTCACGCCTTGACCAAAGGAAGTTCTTGATTAGCCTCTCTACCTGGCTGATACAAGAACTCGAGAAGATCCAGCAAGAAGTGATGTACCACATAGTAGCCAACAACACCTGGTTGGCCACTACAACTCTGCCAGCCAGAGAAAGTCGTGCGGAGCTCTAATGTAACAACTTCCTCCTGATAGACAGGAGGGGGGAGCAATCTGCTACTCGGGAGACAAGTCCAAACCAACGTGACACCCAAGTACCGAATTGCAGTTCCTGGGGGAGTCTACTTGAAACCCTCACCTGGCATCCAATCGGGCATAGGAGCACTATCAACTGAGAAAGCCACTGTCTTTCTCCAGTTGATCAATGCGCTAGATGCACAACAGAAGGTCTTTAGAGCCTGCTCACGCCTGTGAAGGTTGGCCTCTTGGCCATCCAAGTACAAGGCTGAGTCGTCTGCAAACTCAGCGTCCAGTAGCTCACCTTCCCGAATAGGAAGTGCTAAGCCCCGTAAACCAACGTGCTGAGACGCCAAAAACCTGCTCATCGCCTCAACATAGAACAGAAAGATGAAGGGGGCAAGAGGGCAGCCCTGTTTGACCGAACGTGTGAGCATGAAACGATCACCTCTACCTCCTGACAAAAGTACCTGACTATGTGCCCATCTGTACAAAGCTGACACCCCTCTGATCCAAGCATCTGAGAAGCCCATCCTGTGTAGAGTGCCCTCCAGAAAGTCCCAGTCAACTCTGTCGTAGGCCGCCTCAAAATCGAGAAGAAGAATCACCAGCTCCTTACCACGGAGCCTCGCTAGGGCAGAAGCCTCCCAAAAAGTAAAGATGTTGTCAAGGATACTACGCTTCTTGACAAAACCTGTCTGAGTCCCATGTATAAGGCTCTCTAGAAGTGGCTGAATCCTCAAACTCAGAGCCTTAGCAAGAGTTTTGTAGGGTGAGTTGAGGATGGTGATGGGGCGCCACTGTCGAATCTCATCCAAGGAGCCACCCTCCTTGGGAATAGGTAGATCAGGCAGTCCCAATCGCTGAGCCTATCCTGGACAAAAGTGGTAGGTACTCCCTCCGCAAACCAGGAAAGCAGACGGAGATGGGAAGGTGTGCCTCCTCTACCAAAACATCTGAAGCAGGGTCAAAACCATGTCTCCACTGTCGAAAGTGGACTCGAACTGCTCGGATGGTCAAGGGGCTCATGGTGATGACCTTGGACGCCATCTCGGAGGTCTCAAACTCGATGTGATAGTAGCCTCGTCCGAGGAACTGAACGTCCAAGATCTTGCCCACCTCTGCAAGAAGGCGGCCTAGAGAATGTCACATAGCTCTCCTCTGCTGGGCCGAGAATCTTGTAGATGACGGAGGTCGCCTAGAGGCTCTCCACCTTTGCTGCGAGGCTCGCTTGCTCTGTCGGTGAAAGAGCAAGTCGGATGGTGGGCTCTGCATGGTTGGGCGAGGGGGCTTCTGAGGAGTCCCTCTGGGGCAGAGCATGAGCCTCCATCTGTGTCTGCTGCCATGGAGAAGGGAGAAATGGCGATGACGAGAGGTGGCCCTCTACTGGACGAGCACGCCGAAAATGTTGACGAATTCAGCCGAGCAAGACCCGGGGGGAGGGGGTGGGGGTAGCGATGCAGAAGAAATGGGGGTGCGAAGCTGGGGCGGCGCGGGCTGAGGCTGGGGCTAGCGAGCGGGCGGGCTGAAGCGTTGCAACAAGGCAGGCTGGGGCGGGTTCGCTGCGCGCTGAGTCTGCTGTGCGCTGGGGTAGAGTGCAGGCAGCGGGCGGGCAGGGCAGGGCAGCGCGCGCTGGAGGGTGGGGGGGGGGGAGCGATGGCGAGATAGAGGGGGTGCAGAACGTGCACAGGGGGGATGAGCGAGGGCAGCAGCGAGTCCCGGACACATTTCAGAGTAGACTATCTTAGCAAGGAGAGTCTCTAAAGCAAAGTCCATTGGGAAATTAAGGTAGTATTTGATGGATTTTCATAGTTTTGAAAGTGTAATCCAACACCTGAACAGATTTAGGCTGCCTATCTGCTGAAGTAATAAATTTTTATCCCTACCCTTTCCGCCTTGCTTCACTTCATAGATCTTGTTTACCTGATTTTTTGTTTTATTTTTGTCGAAAAAGGAAACCTATGCTTGTTGGAGTTGAGTATCCCTCAAATCAAAGGTGTAGTCGTCAGGTAATTTTTCTTTTAAACAGGTGGCAGGTGCCATTTTTTGGCATTTTTGTTTCTCTGACCAAAAACTCAATTCCTCAAGCAAATGCTTCTTCAGATTATCAGGGCTGGCCTGACTGACATATCAATTCAGGAGGAAGTTATCAGGAAAGAACTGCAGAAAGAGAACGAGAGATTGGCACGCCAAGCAGAAGAAGAAGCAGCTGAAAAGCAGCGTGCTAATGATAAGGCCAGGAAAGAAATGCGCGAATGGTGATTCTTTAAACAACTCCTTTGTGTAATGCTTTACTAATTGCCTCAAGCATGACTTTTGTATAGCAGCACTAGGTATTGTATGCTCATCATGTTTGTGAGAGGCAGTGTAGCTGCTTGTTTTAAAAACAGTAGTAGAAACACACAGGCTCAAAAAAAACTTGACAATAGTTGCTTTACTAAATCCACAAAAAAAAAGAGGAAAAACCTATACTAGATACCCCTGCATTATCTCCGTTTTATAAAGTTAATCATGTTGACCTGTTTTAGAAATGGCAGGTCATACATGTTTTTTTTTGCAAGAAAAAGATCCTTTCACTAGTTAAGAATAATTGTCCAAAGGCTACCTTTGCAAGAGAGGGCTACATCAGAAACATGGGGAGACTTTCCCAATGAGAAAAAGTATGTACAATGAGGGCTAGATCACGAGATGGGAGAAGGAAAAAGCCACACTGGTGGTCGGTAGTGCCATCTGCGCACACCCTCAACCATGGTGAAGAAAGGCCGTGGGCACCAGAGTCGCAAGAAAGCCTCTCGGCGCTCCTGGAGCTGCCTTGAAGTCTCTCAAACTGACCGCTGAGTGTATGAATGAGCTCCAGCCAAATGTCACGAACAATCTCTACGGGTGGGACAGGGCGAGCCTTGAAGATGCGAAAGCAGTGGGCCTGCCAGATGAACCAGAGTGTCAAGCCGCAGATGAGCTCACAACACCACTCTCTTATCACTGCACCACTCCTGGGGGATGAGCTCTGGCCAGCTGAAGTGTAGGTCGACCCCGTTGGATCACTATCATCCTGCTTGGTGAAAGCCAACTCAAAGTGGAGCATAGGGCCTGTGGGAGTGGACCAGGCTGCAACACCCCAAGTGTACTGTCGGGCTGTGGAAAGGGTTGCAATCAGCCAGAGAACTCGAAGCCGAACCTGCTGTGCCATGGGGCAGTCCCACAATGACATTGACTCCCACAAAGGATGGCCAATGGGCCCTATCGGAGTAAGTTGGTGGGAACTTTCCTTTAAAAATAGGCCACTCGTCAAGACTTTGTAAGTCTGTAAAACTTCTTCTTCTTCTGTTGCTTCTTCTTAGGGTTTTGGCCCCTTGGCCGGGATCTGGAGGTTGGCTCCGTTCTTCAGTGGCTTGACACGTCAGCAGGTTGTGACATGGGAAGGGCAGGTTGCCACGAGATGGTCGGGCCTGTCAGCACTGAAGGGTGTCTAGCCTCAATTCAAAGTCATTTAAGCCCCTCGTACTTTATAAGTTGGTGGGTACTAAGAAATTAAACCAAAGGGAGTGAAATGGACACATGGTAGTAGGGGAGCTGCATGTAGGCCAACACACACCTTCTAGAAGCCTTATCCAAGAGGGGGCACCCAAAGTTGGGGGTGGAGGCTGATTTTTGTGCATTGTGCTTACAAGGTGTGGGTGAGTAGTGGGTTGCAGGTTTCACAACTTCTCCCTTGTCTCCTGTAGCGCGATGACTTGCTCTCGCGCATTCCTCTCTCCCTTTTGGCACATTTGGTAATGCCCCACTAGTTGGGCTTCTCAGTTGACCATGTAGAGTTCTGAGGGTTTTATGCTCGTTTGCCAAGGCAAGAACCTTCTGAACAGGTTAAGGATTAGCTAATCGCTAAGCCCCCACTTAAATTCTTGCCTTCTGAACAGGTTAAGGATTAGCTAATTGCTTATCCCCCACAGAAATGCCCAAGTTCCATCACTAAGAACCGTGAAAATGGAGAGTTTTCTCGTGTGGAGACTCCTCCGTTTCAAAGGGTGCCCCATTGCTTACCGGCTTTGGGCACCTGACAGTGACAAAATAGGGAATTACAGCATGCTGAAATTGACGTGTAGCTCATTGGAAAGCTTCCAAATCGCAAGGGAAAGTGTCCTTGACGTGTACTTTTGATCTACAGGGATTTTTGCGCAGTTATACCGGCGAAATTGGGTCAAAAACCTACAATTACAGCCATTGACAGGTTTGGACAGCTTAGTGAGAGTTAGGTGAAAGCGTTCGGATCGTTTATTTGCAACAAGAATAAAGAAATACCGAAAGGGGCGCTAGTCTCTGGGGCCTACAGGTGTCGTTGTCTGCTTAGAAGCACTCTAGCTACCAAGCCGTGTGTTAGTTTGAAGTGTTAAGTTCCAATCATAGGTTTACCCTTGAAGTTCCTTTGTGTTGTAAAGTTTAAGTGAAGATTGGGTGAAAGCTAGTCTACCGCCCTACGGGCCGGTTTCACTTTGCACCACACAAAAGAACGGCCCAGGGGCTACCCACACACACCGGCACCGACAACAAAAGAGTAGACATCAGAGAGTAGAAGGGGGATGGGGGGATTGACAACAATAAGGGGGTTATGCGCTTGATTCCACCAAAAAAGGTACAACGCTCGTCAGAGCTCTCCTCTTGCCTTCTGTACTCACTTCCTAGCGTCTCTAGGCCGCCCTCGTAAGCCCTTCACAAAAAAAAAACGCCTTCTCTTGTCTCTCTCTTCTTCGTGGCTGCACTCCAACCCTTTTTAGCAAAAAAACGGGCCCTTATAGGGCGTATGATCTATTTTTGGCAACCCCCTCTACTTTTATTATAGACCACCTGCATGAGAACCTCCACTTGCACTCAGGTTACCTTGCACACCAAGCCGGGAAGCCCCCCTTTCCCAAGGCAACGATGGCGCCACCGTTGCTAGGTGGGAAGGGCTCCTTTGTCTTCAAAAAATATTGGCCTTTAGAGCCGTGTGAACCGTCCCCCTTGGGCCTGCCACGTCATCATTGTCACGGCACCGCCGTCCGGCAACACAACAACACCGCACCACTAAGCAACACCACAGCGCCATCGGACGCCACGCGCAGTGCCCAGAGGGCACCCGCCATAGCCACGAGCACAAGGGAGCTCTCCTTCTCCCTTTGTCTCTCTTCATGCGCAACAAGGGGCCACGCCGCCGGCCATATACCCCGCACTCCATTGTTTTGCGCCCGCATGTGGGACTACTCCAGAGCCACGTGGCAGCACGACATCCGTCCGGCCCTCAAGACCCCCAAACATTTCAAGTGAGAAAAAACTTCTCAAGGCCCTTTTAATTTTTGGCATAACTTACTGCTCCCCAGTCCTATTCCCATGTTGTAAAGCGCATCTGAAAGATCATCATGCCGGCGCCAACGCGTAATATCTTTGCCCCATTTCGACCCTTCTAAGATCCCGAACCAATGTTTTGAAAATGGGAAAAATCATCTGACTGCACCCCATCGCCAACTGTTCCAAACTTTAGCCGGACGTATCTTGACAACTGTGACTCGGATTGATGAGCCATCAACTCTAGCCGACCCCACACATTCCTCTCGAACCCTGGCGAACTCAGAAAAACTCCTGATGGCACGTCTACCGAGGCAGTCAAACCAGCACACAACTGGCCCCCCTTATAAAACTTTAATTTCAATTGCTCATATCTTGTTGAACTCCGATTGCTGATCCGAAAAGACCAACATGCCCTATAAGACCAGCACTTCAGGCCCATGCACTTACTTTCTCCTGGATCCACCATCTGCTACTGCTCGATCTGATAAGGATCCACAAACCGCTTCAAACTTCAAACCGCCATAACTTGCACTTCGTAGCTCTTATTGAGGAGCCGTGTGGATCAGCTCGTAGACCACATTGACGGCCACCTCTGACACTTCCATTCCCGCCCTTTGCTCACTTTGGCGAGCCAGCTTTGATAGGCATCATGACAGAGGATTCTGGCCCACATAAAGCATATATATCCGCTGCCCCTTGCTTGCCCTTGAACTTCAGGGCTGCCTGACCACTTTGACATGCCCTTGAGAGCACACATAACCTTGCATCGGACTCCTCGTAGCATTGATCAACTTTAGTTGCACCATTGTACAAAAGTCCATGGGGGGATCCACCTGAAGCCGCTATCAGTCAGGCGTAGGAGCACTGCCAACCCAGAAAGCCACAGTTTTCCTCCAATTGATCAGTGCCCGGGATGCACAACAAATCACCTCGAGAGCTTGTTCAGATTCGCCTCATGGCCCTCCCAAGTACATGCTTGAGTTGTCAGCAAACTCAGCGTCAAGCAACTCGTCTCCCCTAATAGGGAGCTCTAAACCACCCAAACCAACCTCCTGTGAAGTCAAAAATCTCCTTCTCGCCTCAGCATAGAAGAGAAAATGGAAGGGGGCAAGAGGGCAACCCTGTCTAACCAAATGCATGAGCATGAAGCGTACCCCTCTTCCCCCTGCCAAGAGCACCTGACTATGCGCACATCTGTAGAGAGCCGACACTCCTCTGATCCAAGCATCTGAAAAGCCCATCCTGCGCAGAGCGTTTTCCAAGAAATCCAATCAACTCTGTCGTAAGCCTTCTCAAAATTGAGGAGTATCACAAGATCCTCTCCTCAGAGACGTGTGAGGGCAGACGCCTCCCTAAAGGTAAAGATGTTGTCAAGGATACTGTACTCCTTGACAAAACCTGTCTGAGTCTCATGTATAATGCTCTCAAGTAGTGGCTGAATCCTCAAACTCAGAGCCTCTGCTAAGATTTTGTAGGCTGAGTTGAGAATAGTGATGGGCGGCCACAACCGAATCTCATCCAAGGAGCCTCCCTCCTTAAGAATAAGGTAAATCAGACCCCCACTCATGCTGTCAAACACCTGAACAGTGTGCAAGATGTGCTGGTAGGTAGTACATAGATCCGAACCAATTAACTCCCAGTGGGAGTCAAACCATCCTCCCTTGGGCAGCTACCTCGGGGGAGTGCCTCTAGCTGGAGGGGCATCTCTAGTCTCTGACGCATCTCCTCAGACTACAGTAATTAGGCCAGTCTATCACCTTTTGCTATCAGATGATACCGGCTGGCAGGCCTATGCCCGATGCCGAGCTCTCACAATTTTCTTGTCCTTTTCACCGCTGGTGGGTTTTGGTGGTTCATGTTTTTGATCTACAGTCGTAGAGTGAGCTTTTGGTGGAAGTGCTTATCTTTCAGACGCTGCTGTCAGCCTCTCTCCACTTAGCTTGCTAGGGCATTTTTACTCTCTTTAGGAGAGGTTTTTCCCTAGCTCTCAGTTTCTACAGTTTGTCCATTTCGCTAGTTGTATTTAGTTTGTACAGTTTCCAGTTTGTTGCCTTTAGGCCTGCTTTGTAACAGTTTATGTACTGGCCCTCAGAATCGGCACCATTTGGGCATTCTGGGGGATTTTTTCAAGATAAAAATCAGCCTCTTTCTTTGCAAAAAGAGATAGCGAGAGAGAGTTTACAATTTTTCCTTCTGGCTGCTTGAAGACAGGTGGACACAAAAGTGGGAAGCCAAAAAAAGAAGTGAGGGCTGGGGGGGCTATGAGAAATGCTGGGTACTCCGAGCTGCTGTAACAGCTGAACCTGACAAAGTAGCAGTCATTTCAGGAGAAGGCGTCTTAGTGGGGGCGGCACCTTTGGTATCAGGGTCAATAAAGCCATTCTTGGTGGACTATCCAATGGTGAGTTTTCTTTTGGTGTGACTGAACGTGAATGATTGTGGCTCTAGACAAGATAGTCCCCTATGCGGCATGCCTACCTTGCATGTTCTTTTATGTTTTCGTTGGAAACAAGCGAAGGAAGAAAAATTACTTTTCTAAGTAGGCATCATGAAGGTGCTCTTTGTTTCTCTTCTGTTGTAGGATGATGTTTGAAAATTATATTTCTTGGATCGTTTTGAGATTTCTTGGGCAGGTTTCAAGTGTTCATGCTCATGTTTACGGTAGAGATGTAGTGAAAGGCTACAAGAAGTATGTGAGGGAGTATTTCGTTGTTGACCTTGGGAGCACAAATGGCACTTATCTCAACAGGTCAGCAGAGGGGATTTGCCTCAATTTGGGTCTCTGTTTCAAAAGCTCGTCAAGTAAATCTTTTTTCTCCTTCCATGTGCAGGTCAAAGTTGCGACCTCGCACTGAAGTAAGATTATCCAGTGGCGATGCATTGAAGTTCGGAGACGAGGTCAGCTGGCTTATTTTGATCTTGTGTGTTTTTGTTTTTTCCCTTAAAAATCAGTAGTCTCTTGCTGAATTGGGGTTCTTGTTGCTCATCCAGAGAGCTATCTTTGTAGTAGAGTCACAGAAGTAAAAACATAGAGCGAGGACTGTGGGCAAGACCAATGCGGATCGCCTGTTGGCTTTACAGTGAGGATCTATGGTTGTTCAAGATTTTGCAGTTTGGAATTCATGTAAATATATGTTTGGTGACACATGCATGTACATAATATTGCAGAATTGTGTTGTTTCCTGTGATTTCTCACCATTGATTAATTGGTCGAGATGAGGCGATTGTTTATGCAAGTTAGCTACTGCCTGCTGTGCAGGTGACTGCATCTACCATCAAACACCATGGACTCATAATTTATAAGCTCTTTGATTCGAATGCCAGTCTCAGGAAACAATCTTCCTTGCCTTTGTGACGTTCCAGTGTGTCAAAAGTGCTACATAAAGTCCTCTCAGGACCCATCACAACTCTTTTCTTGCTTAACGATGGTTTGCACTAAACATCTATCAACTGAGTTGGCAAAGATCGCATTAGCTGAAAGTTTCCAGGTTCTCTGATTAATTTTCAACGTGTGTCCCTCTTGATGAGGTCATCTCTTGCTGTTATGGCTTCTGGTGATTGAACAATGTAAAACAATCAATGACACTCAAGGAGAGACCCTCACAGGCTCTCTATCTCTAAATCCTAAATACATGAGGTATTGGGAGTCATGTAGATGGCAATACATGTGGCCACCAATAATGTTTGTACCCATCACATGGTTCCAATAGAAGGAAATTATTAAGGAATGTCACATTTTTATTAGCAGGGTATCATTGAAGAAACCTCAAAAGAACCAAAGATTACGAATAGAATAGCAAAAGGATGTGTTGTAATCATGGAATATTTATTGAGAAGGGATATTAACACTAGTTTGGTAGCAAAACAAGACAAGTGTCCCTTTTTTCAAACTAATTTTCAATGGCACGTGATGTGCAATGGAAAATCTTCTTAAGAAATACCCTAGGAACTTTGAGCATGTTAATCTTAGTATAAGATATATCCTTGCAATTTTAACTCCAAAAGGGTTGGGAATCACACTTGTAAAAACTCCTTGTATGAAATTATAATCGACACTGGCACAAGCTTAAGGAAAAAAGAATGAGAAAATTGATTATAGTTCTAATTTCCAATTTCATAGGTGCCACAAGTTAAAAAATCTTTTAAATAATACAAAATTTTGTAGATCTAATCAAGGCTCACCAAAATGTTTT